>NC_141048.1:47759844-48192344 GCF_041138505.1 Cibotium barometz | reverse complement strand
TCATACTTTGAATGGGTTAACTTTCAGGGATAACTTGGAATGTAAAGGGTATGACTTATTTTGGTCTTATGTGGCTAAACACCTTGATGTGATGGTTTGGGGTATTTAGGAACATAATCTTTTTGGTAGAAAGACAAACAGGAAACAACTTTTTGCTAGGAACATAATTTTCTATGGGGGACTACCTTATACTTTTAGTGGGGTTGTTACAATTGTACATAGGGATCTTCATCCTACTATTGTTGCGAATCACCCCTCTGGAAGAGCTTTAGTGTTGGAAATTACTTGGGATCACCACACCAGCAGTCGTGGATCATTAATATTTATGCTCCAGATCTTTCCAAAGACAGAAGGCAGTTGTGGCAATGGTTGGATAGTTTGCAAGGGAATGTACCCTGCTTATTTTTTGGGGATTTTAATATGGTTAAAACACCTAGAGATAGAACTGGATCCTCATCTCTATTATTGGGTTCTGAGAAGAGACACTGGGATCATTTGGTAGAAAAGAAGGGCTCATTGATGCATGGTATCTTGATGATTAGGCAGACTTACTTCAAGCCTGCAATATGCCTCAACCTCCTCAAGACTTGATAGAGTATATTTTTCTCATGGAGCTGATTGGGTTCCTCACACTCTTATGTTGAGTGTCTGGAGACTGATTCTATTATTTCGGATAATTATCCATTATTTTGGGATTTGGTGATTCTAATGGTACAGGGTTAAGACCACAGGCAAGACCAGACTTTTGATTGTAAACTCTGATTTGCTTTTAAATTATGAAATTTCAACATCAAATTAGGATACATGCTCAAGCCTTGTCTATTGTTGTTGCTTATCATTCCCCTCTGGCCTAGGCTCAGTTTGTGTGTGCAGTTCAGCAAACCATTAGATCTACTGGGTCGGAGGGTTGCTGCTCAAAACAGGCTCATTGAAAGGAAAGCAGAATAGGAATTGGGGTCATTACTTCAAAAGCAACAGTCTTCATGTCTTTCTGATATGGAATTGCAGTCTTTGGAGAATATCAAGCAATAGATTCATAAGTTTGAACTATCAAGGGTTCAAAAAGAAAGAATTTTATCGCGTCAAGAGTTCTTTTCCAAGCAAGATGCTCCTTCCAAATTTTTATTCAAATCTTTGAAGGCAAAGAGGAAAAGAGATTGCATGCTTTCTATCAAGCATTCTAATGGAGAAGTGATTCGTGATCCAAATGAAATGGCTCAGGCTTGGCTCAATCACTTAAGCTCATCTATTGGCTTGTTGGCTGAGGATACATTTGCAGATAGGTGGCTTGCTCAAGCTCAATGCCTTCAACACGTAACTAAACTAGTTGACCATGATCAAGCTAATTGGTTAGACCACCCGTTTATAGGTTGAAGAATGTTATGAGGCATTAACTCATCTTGGAAAGGATAAAGCCCCTGGTTGGGATGGTTTGACTATTGAGTTCTTCTTAAAATTTTGGGAGCTTTTGGCTACACCGATTTCTTATATGCTGAATAGTGCTTTTAGCTCTGGTAAACTTAAATTTTCCATCAAAAAGGGCTTAATCAGACTGATTCCCAAACAAGTGGCAGCTTCCTCCTTTCAACACTGGAGACCTATTTCGATGATGTCTGTTTTATACAACATCTTTGCTAAGGTGGTTGTGCAGCTAGGTTATCTTCGGTGTTAGCCAAAGTAGTTTCACAACATCAGCATGGTTTCATCAAAGAAAGGTCAATTTATGATAACATCTATGTGCTGGGCTATGAGGTGGCCCACAAAACTACTCAAAAGTGTGTTCTCTTATAGCTTGACCTAGAGAAGGCTTATGATAGGGTTCAATGGTCTTTTCTCTCTGCTGTGTTGAGACTAAGCTTGGGTTTGGATTGTAAACATAATTTTGGTCTTATGCAAAGGTGCATCATCTGCTCTATTGCTGAATGGTGTATTGGTTGGTGAATTTGATCTCAAGAGATCTATCCCATCAAGGCGACACACTTGCCCCTCTGTTGTTTGCTGTGGTGACTCACTCTCTCATTTTGGCCTTAGAGAATGCAGCCGAATTGAGTATTATTCAGGGGTTGAAAGTGTCTTCTTCTCAAACAACTTTTGATTAAGTGTTTTGCTGATGATTATTGTTTTTACAAGCTACTGCTGCTCAGAGTGTACGGGAGGCATTACAATTAGTGGAAATGTTTGGCAAAGCCTTTGGGTCCAAGTGTAACATTTTTAAGTCCAGAATGATCTCTTTCAGAAGATGACTCTTTTGATGTTTCATGTTGGGATGGTAATGTAGTCTCCAAGGGCACGGTATTCATACATTTAGGGGCACCTCTTGAGGTTCAAGTGACTAACAACCAGCTAGTGCAGTGGGCGTTGCAAAGAATTTTGAATAAAATTTAGAAATGGTCTTTTCATTTCCTCAGTCTTGCTGGAAGGGTCAAGGTGATTAATTCCATTTTATTGCCTTATATTCAGTTCTATTATCCCTTGGTTCACTTCAAGAAGGTTTATTAGAAAAAAATTCTTTCAAAAGTTAGGGCATTTCTTTGGAGGAGATCTTCTACTAAAAGACATGTGGCTTGGATAGCTTGGGATAGGGTAACTAGACCTAAGAGAATTGCTGGCCTAGGTATTCTTCATGCTCTTAGACTAACTCACTGTATAGCTGTGAATACAAAGTTTTTTGCCTCTTTTATGCAACAAGTTCAGATTTGGTCCATCATGTTGAAATCTTTGGTTGAATCAGCAGTTATTCATGCGCTGAAGGAAGGTGGTAGATGGAAACCTTTGTCATGGTTTAATATGGTGGTGTCATGGGCTCCTGTTCACTTGAAAGCGTCACCCTTTGCTCAGTTTCTGATTGACATGTGGAAACAACTCGTTCATTTGCTCATCTGGGATGGTTCCCCAAGGACTTCTAGTAACTCTTTGTTTTTCTAGAGTCTTTGGTTGGGACCTTTCTTTCCTTCCCCTGTGGCATTTCTGGATATTAAATTAGCTAGAGTTATACACAACAAAGGTATTCAAACTTTGATGGATGTTTAGAATGGTCCTTTACTTGGTTGGAAAGCTACTCACTATTTCCACTAAAGAAAAAGAGTGAACACATCTCATCATGCATCCCCACGTATTAAAATTTAATAGTAATTAAAAATATGTGTTTATTTATTTTATAATTACACATGTATATATAGGTATACGTCTCTAAATATAATAAAAATTTAAAATTTAATATTAATTAGAAATATGTGTTTATTTATTTTATAAATGCACATGTATATATAGGTATACGTCTCTAAATATAATATTATAGATAATATATATTCACATGTATGTGTGTGTGTGTGTGTACACGTGTGTGTGTGTGTGTGTGAGAGAGAGAGAGAGAGAGAGAGAGAGAGAGAGAGAGAGAGAGAGTGCACGTGTGTATGAGAAAGAAGTGTGTTTGTGTGTGTGCATGAATGTATGTAAGAGAGAGAGAGAGAGAGCGAGAGAGAGAGAGAGAGAGAGTTTCTATATGTGGGAGAGTGTGTGTGAGAAGAGAGATAGTGTGTGTGTGTGTGTGTGTGTGAGTGGAGGGGACTGAGAGAGAGAGAGACAGAGAGAAACACAGAGAGAGACAGAGACATAGAAGTCTATGTGGGAGAGTGTGGGGGAGGGAAAGAGTGTGTGTTTGCATTAGTACATGTGCATGTATGTACATGTGTGTGTGTGTGTGTGTGTGTAAGAGAGAGAGAGAGAGAGAGAGAGAGTTTTGACATTTGAGAGTGTGTGCATGTGTATGTGAGAGAAAGAGGGTGTCCATGTGCATGTGCATGTGTGTGTGTGAGTGTGTGTGTGTGTGTGTGTGTTTGTGTGTGTGTGTGTGTGTGTGTGTGAGAGAGAGAGAGAGAGAGAGAGAGAGAGAGAGAGAGAGAGAGAGAGAAAGACATTACATGTAAGATGCATTTCTTTGAGAGTAAGCACACCTCACCACTTATCATCCCCACCATTAAACTTTAATTAATTAAAATTATATATATGTCTGTAAATCTATTTTAGTGTGTGCGTGCTCGTGTGTGTGTGTTTGAGAGAGAGAGAGAGAGAGAGAGAGAGAGAGGTAGAGAATTTCTACATAGGAGATAGTTTGTGTGCGAGGAGAGACTGTGCATTTGCATTAGTGTATATGCGGTGTGTACATATTTGTGTGAGAGAGAGAGCGTGGAGAGTGAGAGAGTGACGGAGTGACAGAGAGAGAGAGAGTATATGCATGCATGTGCATACATTTGCATCTATGTGTAGAATGTGCTTGAGAGAGAGTGAGATGGGTCAGATTTGGAGAGAGAGAGAGAGAGAGAGAGATGTAACAAGAGAGAGAGAGAGAGAGAGAGAGAGAGAGAGAGAGAGAGAGAGAGTTTCTATATGTGGGAGAGTGTGTGTGAGAAGAGAGATAGTGTGTGTGTGTGTGTGTGAGTGAGTGGAGGGGAGAGAGAGACAGAGACAAAGATAGAGACATGGAAGTCTATGTGTGAGAGTGTGTGGGGGGAAAGAGTGTGTGTTTGCATTAGTACATGTGCATGTGTGTACATGTGTGTGTGTGTGTAAGAGAGAGAGAGAGAGAGAGAGAGAGAGAGAGAGAGAGTTTCGACATTTGAGAGTGTGTGAATGTGTATGTGATGTGAGAGAAAGAGGGTGTGCATGTGTTTGTTGTTGAGATTCAAGCTCGATGTCAGTGTGAGCCAGCTATGCTATGTGCTCGCAGATTAGGTAGGAACATGTGTGAGACATAAATGACCGCGTGTCCAGCTGGTCATAGTGTGTGGACATTAGCTAGGGTTAGTTGAGTGTGGACACAACTCATTGTGTGTTGTGTGGATTATGGATTAGTGCATTATGCTGTGTGTGAGAGTGGACACGGCTTCCCTCTATGGTTAGGGTTTGCAATATACATTAGGGTTTGCTCGTGTGTGTGTCTCTCCTCCCCCTCTACCGTTCAACATGGTATCAGAGCCTTGTGCTGTTTATTAGGGTTTATGAGTGAGTGAGTGAAGAGGGAGAAGAAGAAGCTGTGAAAAAAAGCTGTGAAGCTTGCCATTGGAGCTGTGAAGCTTGCCATTGGAGCTGTGAAGCTTGGAGCACACCGAATCTTATCAGATCTGAGAGCTTGGCCTACCGGGTAAGGTCTTCTAAACATCCTTGAGCGGATTGCAGGTGAAACAGGCAAAAGCAAAGCAAAATAGAGCAAATCAAAGCAAAGCAAAATTTTGGTTTTTGAAGCTTTCCATTAAAGCTTGGGAACATTGATGTATGGTGGAAATACAAGTGATTCTGGTAAAAGACATATGTATTTGACAAAGAGGGATGTATTGGCAACCCATATGCAAGCCTTGAACAAAGTTTGGAGCATTTTGGAAGCATTTAAATATATGGAAATCTCTGGTTTTTGAGCTCACACAAAACAGAGAAAAGCAAGTCGAAAATTGAAGCATTTGGAGCACATTTTTGGTAAAAATCAAAGCATTGATGGATTGCACATATGCCTAGGTGTGTTGGGCACTCAAATACATCATCAAATAGCAAGTTAATCACTCCCAAAGCCCTCATTTTTGGTAAAAATCAAAGCATTGATGGATTGCACATATGCCTAGGTGTGTTGGGCACTCAAATACATCATCAAATAGCAAGTTAATCACTCCCAAAGCCCTCATTTGCAGGCGGTGCAGCCAGACAGGAGAAAACAGAGCAGTTTTTGGTCATTTTGACTACGAGGAGGTCAATTACTCATTGGATGCTTGACATATTTCAAGTTTGTTTTAGCAATTGGATGCTTTACACTTTGGAGAAGAGGGCTATGTGATTTTTTTGGTCAATGATGCCTAATTGAGCTGGGAATGAGCTGATTAAAACAGGCTGTCCATTGGTTGCAGAGAAATAGAGCATTTTAATTAAGCAATTAATCGTTGGTGTTTTACAATTGGACAAATTCCTCTTACATGGAGTTGATGGACACTATTGCTAAGCCAATGAATGCCTGGTTGCTCAATTTGGTGAAATATTGAAGAAATTAGAGCCAAATCATTACTGGTTTTTCTGGTTTTTCTGGTTTTTCCAAAAACAGAAAAAGGGGTTTTCAAAAATTGATAATTACACATGTCAGATGGAGTTGATACTCAACATTGAGGTTCATTAGGTGTCAATGCAAGTTGCCCATACTTGATTGCACCATTACATTGCGATTTGGAGCCTTGGAAGGCGTGTCAATTCAGGGTATCCCGCACTGAGTGAGTCAGTTCATCTTGGATGATTACAGGTTGATTTTCTACATCAAATTTGGAGTTTGTTGGCTATCTTGGAGTATCTGGAACATTCATTGGAGTGTGGTTGAGCTGAGGAAGGCTCATTTACAGATTTGAAGTGTGCGGAAGGTGTATGCATTGAGCAAACATGTCGGACAATCCAGTTCAGATTGTTGGTGAAAAGCCGGATAGGAAGAACTTCCAGGCATGGAAGTACAGGATAAAGAGTTTCTTGAAAGGGAAAGGATTTTGGAATCTCATTACAGGTGCTGAGCCTGAGTCTGAGCTACCTCGGTAACCTACACAGCAGCAGCTTATTGCTCATAAGCAATGGTCAGAGAGAGCATTCAAAGTGCTGCATTATTTGTCTATATGTATATCTGATGCTATGCTCATACACATTCAGGATGCTGAGAATCCCAAAGATGCATGGGATACTTTGGTCAAGATGTTTGATACAGATACGAGTGCTCGCAAGTCTCAATTGCGACAGCAGATACACAATGTGAAAAGGAATAAAAGGAGCATACATGATTATGTGCAAGAAATCAAGAAGTTTGCAGATGCATTGGCCACAATAAATGCCCCCATGCCTGATGATTTGGTGGATATTACCTTGCGTGGTCTTGGCGGCAAGGAATACAAATCCTTTGATACATCTATCTCAGTGAGGAGTACAGGTCTACCCGACTTCGATGAGTTGGTTTCTCTCTTGTTGGTTGAGGAAATCAAGCTCAGTGATTCATTTCTGGATGCATCTACTAGCCATGATGATGGCAGAAATCAGGCTTTCTACTCGCAGAGAGGCTTTAGAGGCAGGGGGAGATTTGCATCACGTGGACGTGGTGGTAATGGTCGTGGATGGCAGGATAGACCTCCACAACAGAATTTTCAGCCTTCATATGGTGCTCGAGGTGGTCGCGGATATGCACCTCAAAGAGGTCGTGGTAACCCCCGTGGTAGAGGACATTGGCAAGGCCAACAAAATTCTATGCAAGATGTGGAATGCCATTATTGTGGCAAATATGGTCATATGGCGAGAGATTGTTTTCGCAAACAGAATGATTTGAGAGGGGGAAGAGCACAACGTGGTGGTCATTATGGTGGAAACTATGCATAACATGGTGGTAACTATGCATCAAGTAGCAATGATGGAACTGCAAATCATTTGTTTGCCATGAAGCATGTTGTGGGTTCTATGACAAAAAATGCTGAGAATGATGATACATGGTATATGGACTCAGGAGCATCAAATCATATGACATGCCATGGTGAATGGTTTGAGCACATGAAGCCTATGGATGTCAAAGGCTATGTGGAAACAGGTGATGATACCCAGCATGTCATTACACATGTTGGAAGTGTACCATTGGTCATGCATAATGGTCAAACAAAGTCTATGTCTGATGTGTTATACGTGCCTTCTATCACAAAGAGCTTGGCCTCAGTTGGTCAAATGGTGGAACAGGGATTACAGGTTCGTTTCAACGAGCATGGATGCTTCGTTGAAGATTTTAAACATGGATGTAGAGTGATTGCTAAAGGCAAGAAAGAAGGCAGATTGTTTAAGCTGGATGCTGGAATTCCTGAGCTAAAATCAGCCATGTTCTCAAAGAGCAGGAATGTGTTACAGGACATTGATATGTGGCACAAGAGGATTGGCCATGTCAATATATAGAGATTAAAGAACATGCAAACAAGAGGCATTGTCAATGGTTTGCCTAGGTTCAAATATGATGGACATATGCATGTTTGTGAAGCTTGTCAGTTTGGAAAGCAGGCAAGGTTGAGGTTTCCTAGAGAAGGAAATATGAGTAACAGGCCACTTGAGATCGTACATAGTGATGTATGGGGTCGTGCACAAAACCCATCTATCAAAGGCAGTTTATACTATGTTACATTCATTGATGACTTTAGCAGGATGACATGGATATACTTTCTGAGAGAGAAGAGTGAAGTGTTGGAAAAGTTCATGGATTTCAAAGCTTTTGCAGAAAAGCAATATGGCTGTTGGATTAAATGTCTGAGGACAGATGGAGGTGGTGAATACACCTCAAAGGCTTTTGAGTATTTCTTGAGGAAGCATGGAATAAGAAGACAGTTGACTTGCAGGTATACACCTCAGCAGAATGGTGTGGCTGAGAGAAAGAATAGAGTCATATGTGAAGTGGCAAGGGCAATGCTTAATGAAAAGAGCATGCCAGATTACTATTGGGCAGAAGCATGTGCTACTGCAGTGTATATTCTGAACAAAACACTGCAGAAGCATGTGCTACTGCAGTGTATATTCTGAACAAAACACCTACAGCAGCCATTCATGGAAGCACGCCAGAGATGCGGCTTACAGGTTACAGGCCAGAGATTGGACATCTTAAAGTTTTTGGATGCATAGCTTATGTACATGTGCCTGATGAAAGAAGAAGGAAGTTGGATCCTAAAGCAGAGAAATGTGTATTTGTTGGATATGCACAGGATAGAAAGGCATACAAATGTTATAACCCTCAAACTAGACAAGTTGTCATCTCACGAGATGTGGTGTTTGATGAGCTTGCTAGTTGGTACAAAGCAAAAGATGAGGGAGTCATTGAGTCACTTGAGGCTGATGTGCCTGTGAACTTGCCACCACAAGCAAGTTCTAGTTCTACTACTATGTCTGGGCCAGCAGACAGCAGAAGCTGAGAGTAGCAGTGTACGTCCATGGTCAGGACGTTTGAGGCATGAGAGTGTGAGCACTGGGAGTAGTGCTATGGAAAAAGGAAAGAAGAAAGTCGAAGGAATTGGAATCACAGGTTATGAGTCATCTAGTTCTGAGAGTTTGGATGAGGAGCTTGGCATACCTGTTTTATGCACACCTGGTGCTAGGCAGGACAGATATGTGCCACCACATGCTAGAGTTACAGGTGTACAGAGTGACCCGCATGCATTGCGGAGATCCCAGAGAGTCAGATATCCTGTTGGTCCAGATTGACATACAGAGATTTTGCTATGCACTATGCATATATGACATCTATGGTGAAGCATGTGGAACCTACATGCTATACAGAGGCTATTGGAGAGCATGTATGGGAAAAAGCAATGGATGTTGAGATGGACGCATTGGTCCATAATGATACATGGGACTTGGTTGCATTACCAAAGGACAAGAATGTTATTGGATGTAAATGGGTCTACAAAGTGAAGTGCAAATCTGATGGTTCTATTGAGAGACATAAAGCAAGATTGGTAGCAAAGGGTTATGCACAGACCCAAGGTTTGGATTATGATGAGACGTTTAGTCCAGTGGCTAAGATGGGCAGAGTGAGAGCAGTCATTGCTATGGCTGCAGCTAATGGCTGGAGATGCATCAGATGGATGTCAAGAATGCATTTCTAAATGGAGATCTACAAGAGGAAGTGTACATGGCACAGCCAGAAGGGTATGTACACCCTAGATATCCCACTCACGTATGCAGATTGAAAAAGGCATTGTATGGTCTAAAGCAAGCACCTCATGCTTGGAGTGATAAGATGAGCAGATATCTTATCTCACTTGGTTTTCAGATTTCTACAGCAGATTCTTCACTCTATGTGAAGAAGACACAGCATGGGATTGTTTTACTAGTCATCTATGTGGATGATTTGATTATCACAGGTGATCATGGTGCAGATGTGATGTATGTCAAGAAAGCTTTGAGTGGGCAATTTGACATGAAAGATCTTGGTGAGTTGAGGTATTTCCTTGGCATTGAAGTGGTGAAAGATCATGCAGGTACTTGGTTAGTACAGCGCCAATATGCATTGGATATGTTGGCAAAGTATGGCATGACAGGGTGTAAGCCTATGAGTACACCATTGGGACAAAATGTGAAGTTGCGGGCTGATTATGGCGAGGAATTGGATGATCCTTCTATGTACAGAAAGATGGTTGGTAGTCTCATATACATGACTATCACACGCCCAGATTTGAGTTATGCAGTGGAGCTAGTTAGCCAGTTTATGCAAAGCCCCAAGAAACCACATTTGGATGCAGTGAGACGCATCATGAGATATGTGAAGACCACATCACATTATGGTTTATTTTATGAGAGTGGTAAAAGCTTGGACATACATGGCTACACAGATGCTGATTGGACAGGTAGCGCATATGACAGGAGGTCTACTAGTGGATATGCTTTTACACTTGGAAGTGTTGTGGTGAGTTGGAGTAGCAAAAAGCAACCTACAGTTGCTTTATCCAGTACAGAGGCTGAGTACAGAGGAGCATCCATTGCTACTTGTGAGGCTATATGGTTAAAGAGTCTCTTGGCAGATTTATGTGAGCCTCTTGATGGCAAAGTTGTCATTCATTGTGACAACATGAGCAGTATACAATTGGCAAAGAATCCAGTGTTTCATGCGAGGATCCATTATCACTTTGTCAGAGAAAAGGTGCTGGATGGTACAGTTGATCTTCAGTATGTGAAGACTGATGAGCAGGTGGCTGATATCTTTACGAAGCCACTGAGCAGGGAGAAGTTTGAGTACTTCCGGACTATGTTGGGAGTACATGAGATGAGCTTGAGGGGGAGTGTTGAGAGTCTTGATATCCCAAGCTCATCTACATCTTCATCGGCAGTACATCATGAGCTTGAGAGGGGCTGTTGAGATTCAAGCTCGATGTCAGTGTGAGCCAGCTATGCTATGTGCTGGCAGATTAGGTAGGAACATGTGTGAGACATAAATGACCGCGTGTCCAGCTGGTCATAGTGTGTGGACATTAGCTAGGGTTAGTTGAGTGTGGACACAACTCATTGTGTGTTGTGTGGATTATGGATTAGTGCATTATGCTGTGTGTGAGAGTGGACATGGCTTCCCTCTATGGTTAGGGTTTGCAATATACATTAGGGTTTGCTCGTGTGTGTGTCTCTCCTCCCCCTCTACCGTTCTTTCAACATTTGTGTGTGTGTGTGTGTGTGTGTGAGAGAGAGAGAGAGAGAGAGAGAGAGAGAGAGAGAGAGAGATAACATGTAAGATGCATTTATTTGAGAGTGAGCACACCTCACCAACCACTCATCCCTACCATTAAAATTTAATCTAAAATTTAATTAATTAAAATTATACATATGTGTGTAAATCTATTTAAGCATGTGTGTGAATATTTTTGGTAAACATTTTTACCAAAACTTTATTTCCAAAAAAGCTAAGGATACTTTTGTTAGAATTTCTACCCCACTTTGCCCATTCAACACCCCACTTTCAAACACTCATGGCCTTCTTAACTTCTTGAAGCCACTCTTTCTTTCTTGACTGCTACTAGCACATTTATAGATGGCAAATAGACTTGACTCAAGCTTGAATCATGTTAGAGAGAAGTTTTAAGGTTTAAGACTTTGGTAAAAAGGCCCAACAAGCTATAAAGGCATGACTTTGCATTTAAGACTAGGTTGGGCAAGACTTTGGTAGAAAGGCCCAACAAGCTAATAGGCATGTCTCTGCATTTCTATATTAAATTATGAACTTTACAAAACATTCACTTAAGAAAGAAAAATTAAGGTTCATCAATCAATGATAAGGAGTTATCACCAATCCAACCATCTTTATACCAATTTTGTACTAGTTCTCCAACTCGTCAGGCTAGAAAAACACCCCACATGATTAATAGCTCGCAATCAAATTAGGTTACACATACAATGTGGACTTTAGTTGGCTTCTCTTGTATGAACTAACTCCATGAACTAGCATGGCCAAATTTTGCAATATCAACTTCTTTATCGCAAGTAAGGGCCTTTACCCCACTATCGACTTCAGATAATGCTTCAATTATCTCATAGAGTGCTTCAATTATCTCATAGAGTGCTTCAACTATAGTTGTTGGATTATCTCATAGGGATCTCTACCATTTGCACATCATCAAAAGAGAAGATTTCATTGTAGTCCCACATGGTTTTGATTAGGTAGCCTCATGATTTATTTCTCCTTTTATATCTAGTAAAAATCCATGGACATTATTGTGCAATGAAGGCATGTCTCACAACAATCAAAATTATTATGAAAAATCCCTAGCAACTTGGTGTTTTAATGTTTTTTTAAACCAATCATGATCTCAATGGAAACATAAAAGGAAAAAAAGGCACCCCACCCTTGTGGCATATCCATTAGACAAGGTAAGTGGTGCTTAGTTTCTCCTTGATTTACCTTCATTTTATACAATAATATACAATATCTATAGCAAACACTACAACAAAAGAGAGCCAAAACAACACTTTAAACAATTGTACTTAAGGCCTCGTAATATGGAAGTATTAATTGTCATTTTAAGGAATGCATATGTCTAGAAAAAAATGATTATCATTTTGAGGGATTCATATGACATCATCTAGTAAAAAAATGCCATATCTAGTTTCACAAGTTTGTGACCCTATGCAACATATTTAAAAATAAGAGTTTTCATGCTTAGTGATGTAGACAAATTAAGAGACAAAAAGAGTTAAACTTATTATTGAAAAACTATATAATTGGGTAAGATTGAGGAATCTTCCCTAATAAGCTCCATGCATTATGCTTTATAGCACAAAAAAAGTGACAAATTCAATTTCACATATATGCTGCCAAATTTTCACCATTTTTGGCCTTTCTTAGAAGCCATATATAATACCAACATGAAAACAAAAGAGACATTGATCTGATATCAAGGAGAAGATGGTGTATTATTGGCTTGATATCATAGGGCTAACCAACTTGTGCTCGTGACCCTCCTCACACATTCTCTCTCCTCATGCATTATGGTACTCTCTTACAGCATTTTATAGCTCTTCATTGGATCCTTATCTCAAGACTTATAGCTTGTAATTCTTTTAGCCATAATTCAAACTCTTGTAAATAAGCCACAAGATTGCTTCCTTATAGCTCTTCCTCTCATATAATGCTAACTTTACAAAGTAAGCCACTATCTTGCTTTAGAGAATTGAACAGTTCATTTATTTTTCTTGTGAAGGGAGAAACCCTTGTTTTGCTGTAGCTCTTGAGTACCCTCTACCAAATAACTTATCTACAGGTAGGAGTGTAGAATTTGGTGTCACATCTAATGGCAATGATGCTTAAAGAGGAGTGAGGGTAGTATGGTTTAAGAAACTTGGCATTGAATACTAGATGTAGAAACAACCATGGTGGCACTTCATGGTAGAAGTTCAAGTTCATACGCATAATTATCATACAACTTCTCAATGACTTTTAATAGGTTTCACCTTGGTATGAGATTTTTCTTTGAGCTTTTTTTTTTGGGAGATGGAGGTATGTTAAATCTCCTATGTCAAAGTGTACATGTTCCCTATGCTTGTAAGCTTAATGTTTATACTTTGTTTGGGTTTACTCTAGAGTTTCTGCACTATATGATTTAGGTCCTAGACCTATTTGCCAATTTGATAACCTTCTAAATATCCCTTGATTCTTTCAAGAATGTGACTTTCAACTATGGGCTTTGGAGTGCAAGAAGATCCATGGATGCAAGACCAGCTTGAAACCAAGACACACTTCAAAATATCCCTTGATTCTTTCAAGAATGTGACTTTCAACTATGGGCTTTGGAGTGCAAGAAGATCCATGGATGCAAGACCAGCTTGAAACCAAGACACACTTCAAAATTTGGAGAGTTCCACGTGCTTGAGTGGTGAGCCTTGTTGTAAGCATACTCTTAGAATCATGAAGGTTCAAAGTACATAATAGAGCTCATGGTTTACGTGCTAATGACATGATGATGAGATATTAGCTTAATTAGAAAAGTTTAACATAAACAAGGCATAATGAGTAGAATGAGAGAGATGATTTCCATTAGATGTGTGCCTTTTATATAGGCTGAGTACAAAAGGTCAATGCTAATCAAGCTTATGTGCTAATAAAGTTCCACGATTCTCTCCCAAAGTCTCTCCATAATTATTTCCCTAGAATCTCTTAATGATTTTATCCCTAGATTATAGCTTCCAAAGTCAACAAAGGAGGCTTTTTTAAATGCTCCTCGCTCCTAGTACACCTCATGGATTCTTTCACCTTTACTAGCACAATTTACATATACTGCAAGGCTTTTAATCTTTGAACAAATGACTTAGGCTTAATTATTTTACATCGAGTGTGTTTTTTATCCCTAGATTATATCTTCCAAAGTCAACAAAGGAGGCTTTTTTAAATGCTCCTCGCTCCTAGTACACCTCATGGATTCTTTCACCTTTACTAGCACAATTTACATATACTGCAAGGCTTTTAATCTTTGAACAAATGACTTAGGCTTAATTATTTTACATCGAGTGTGTTTTTTGAGGGAGCTTTTACTGGGAACTCTTCTCTCTTAAAACCATGGACATTCTCTCTCCATTTCCTCCACCACTACCTCCACCCCAACCCACTACAACCTCCTACAACCTCCACCACCACCTAGAAGGCCCAGCCCACTTTCTCTCCTCTAGCCCAACCTAGCTCCTCCCTTCTCTCTCTCTCTCTCTCTCTCTCTCTCTCTCAATCTCCCACCCTCTTCCCTCTCTATCTCCCTCTCCCACCCTCTTCCCCCTCTCACTCCCTCTCCCTTATCCACCCTCCCTCTCACTCTCTCTCTCCTTCCATCTATCTCTCTCTCTCCCAACCTCTTTCCTCTCTCTCTCTCTCCTTCCATCTATCTCTCTCTCCTTCCATCTATCTCTCTCTCTCCTTCCATCTATCTCTCTCTGTGCCAACCTCTTTCCTCTCTCTCTCTCTCTCTCTCTCTCTCTCTCTCCTTCTCCTTCCATCTATCTCTCTCTCTCTCCCAACCTCTTCCCCCCCCCCCCCCTCTCTCTCTCTCTCTCTCTCTCTCTCTCTCTCTCTCTCCCAACCTCTTCCCTTTCTATCTCCCTCTCTCTATATCCTTCTTCCTATCCCTCCCTCTTCCTCTCCATCTCCCTCCCCATGCATAATCTCTCCTTCCCTCTCTCCCACCCTCATTCTTTCTTTCTTCCTCTCCATCTCTCTCATCTCCCACTCCCACCCTCTATCCTTCCTTTCCCTCTCCCTCTCTCACCCTCCTGTTAACCCATTCCTAGGGTTAACAAGAGTTACTACCATTATCTTATATCAAGGAGTCAAGGTAGATAAACCAAAAGGTCATACGTTCAAGATATGAAGCAATGGTGTACAAATCTACAACTTGCACTACAAGACAATGCTGCCATACACGCGTTTCATACACGCGATAAATTACGAACGCGTGTATGGTCGCGCTTGTATTTGAATAGAATCGGGCGCGTGTATTTTAGCATTTAAGTTCGCGTGTATATTTGCATTTATCAACGCGTGTATAAACGCGTTTATATACACGCAGTAATACACGCATCTATACACGATAATATTTACGGGGTAATACTCGCTATTATACATGGATAAATACACGCTGCTATACACGGATCTACAACTTGCACTACAAGACAATGCTGCCATACACGCGTTTCATACACGCGATAAATTACGAACGCGTGTATGGTCGCGCTTGTATTTGAATAGAATCGGGCGCGTGTATTTTAGCATTTAAGTTCGCGTGTATATTTGCATTTATCAACGCGTGTATAAACGTGTTTATATACACGCAGTAATACACGCATCTATACACGATAATATTTACGGGGTAATACTCGCTATTATACATGGATAAATACACGCTGCTATACACGGATTAATACACACATGGCAGAGAAAAACTGAATTCCTTTACAAAATTAAAAACTATTTTCTTTAAACCATCTCATAGTACATTACAGTATACATCATTACACAATCCCACTACATGCATTTACAACAATGAAATATATTCAAAAATAAATCATGCATATGAGATGATAGAAATGTCATCAATTTAGAACATACAGTGACGGATTGGTTAGGGTTCGATCTCATCTTCAATAAGATCCATCCTTGCCAAACGATCAACATCAATATCCATTTGATCAATTGGTAAGGCTACGATTAAATTTATTCCACTATCGATATTCTGTACTCCATTGATAATGGTATCGATGTCCTGATCATCCTCATCAACATCACCATCATCCTCAATGGTAGGGTCATTCTCATGATCATGAGAAATGGCATGCTCATCCTCATTATCATGATCATCTCTTATTTCTTGATCATCGATCACAACATCTTCAATGGCATGTTCGACGTCATCTTCATTGCGGCTTGTTACATCCTCCATATGCTCCATATCAGTGAATGTATTATACATCACTTTGGAACGTGGTGCAATAGGGATGACGTACCACCATTTGATGTCATGCACCATTGGTAGATAGATAACCTACTCAAATACACACAGTACAGTAATTAATTAGCATATCAAAAGTTAAGGGGTACGCGAGCTTAGATATATATGTACATGAAACACATTAGTAAAAAAATGCATATATACCTGCTCACATTGTTGTGGCAATACGAGCCTATCTTTCTTTGTTTGCCAGAACTTTGTAGAGTCAATAGTTACATATCCACTTGCATGGCGTTTTATCGTTGCATCAGGCCCTTTTTCCGCCACGTTCATTTGCCATTTGACATCCAAAACATACACAAAGAAGCGACGAAAGTCAAGCCTAAATATGTCTTGGATTATGCCACAATAATCATCCATTTTTCCATTAGCTCCCTCAAAGCTACTAATGACACCGCAATCTTGTGTATTTCTCTTTTCATCAATTCTTTGTGTTCGAAAATGCTTGCCTTCACACCATATAGCATTGAACATAGTGCACTGGACCAAAATAGAAGCAATATTTGTGTAAGCAATGTGAATAAATATTAAAAGCAAATCACTTACAACTAATGCAAAACATTAGTTCTATGTACCTTTGACATGCATCCTCGTGCATACTCCCATTCTTCCGCCGTGATATGCAGCCCCTCGTCGCTCTCTGCTCTCTCCATTTCCTCATGCAACCAATCAACATGGATATCATTCGGAAGTGTTGCTATATGCTTAGGGTACGCCTTCCGAGAGCCATGTTGCCTCCGAAAGAGAGCTCTTTCTGCTTGTCTTTTTGTCTTTGCATCCTCATATCTTGTAACCCATCTGCTCATCACATCACTATTAAGGATACAAGTGAAATTGAGATCATCAATCAATGTTCTGTCAATTACTTTACTCTGTCCTTTTCCTTGAGGCACAATAGAGGTCATCCTCAAGTCCTCTTCATTGCTCCATAGTCGTGGCAAAGAGCTGTCCACCTGACCAAGAAATTCTGAAATATATACAAGAGACTCTTGTATCAACCAACCCTCGGCCATGCTTCCTTCAGGCCTTGCACTTTGCCTCACAAAGTCTTTTAAGGTCTTCATGAAGCGCTCTAGGAAGAACATCCAACGTGCATGCACAGTACCACATAAAGCAATTTCGTCCACTAAATGCACAATGAGATGTAGTTGACTTGTGAGAATGGTTCGCGGAAAAGTCTCCTCTACCAAACAAACCACCTCCACTGCCATAACACGCGCATCATCCAACGTGGCTGGATCAATTGCTTTGGAACTAACATATCTGAAAAATAAATAAATAGTACGTTATACCTCATGCACGTTCATTTTGCAAGGTATAATGAAGGGTGATCTGAGCATGGGTTTTTACATACCTCACAAGCTCGCCCATCTTATAAATACATTTTTTCAAACTCTTATTCGCACAATGGTCGATGCTAGTAGGTAGTATGAACTGCGCACATAAGAGCACATTTATGGTTTATGGCATTACAAAATTTCATTTCAACGTACGTACAAGACTTGGAAAACACTTACTTGAAGCATCTTGTGCCAATCGTGGGACTTCAACCCATATAGTTGCTCAACGCCTCTTTTCTTAGTGGTTGTAAAGGCTCCCTTCAATGATCTCATGCATCCAGTGGGAGTACGCAAAGTGGTGATGGCCTGCTTTACCTGCTTCTCCTCTTTCTTTGATATAATCCATGGTGCAGGCGGAAGACGAACGTGCCCACCCACCTCTCGTGGCCAAGCTTGACGCATACGTCCTGTGACCCGCAAGTCCTCACATACGCTAACATTGTCTCGTTTACCAGTAATATGTTCCCAAATACCAGATCCCACATTCTTGAAGATGTGCATGGGATCAAGAAGATGGTTGATCTTAAGATGGGTCCAATATGGCAGCCGGAAAAAAATGGAGTACCTGCACAAGGGATTGCTCTATGTGACCTTTAATCCAATTAGAGACTACACAAAACAAGATTGAAAAAACATCACTATACCTGTTCATGCCATCTGGAGGAAGAATAGTTGTAGACTCCCAAATACGCTTCCAATCTTTTGCACGAAGTGTTTGTGGAGAAATATTACTCTTACTAGCAACATATTTAGGATGATCTGAGGGGAGAAATCGATGATGATCCGTTGACATCGATTACACATACATTTGATCCGTTGTCCCAAAAACCACACATCGCGATTACGATGACGCATTGTCTCATCTTCTCCAGAACTGCTTGAAGAGGTTGATGACATCCTGTGTACAAATCAGAAAACACAAAATCATTATATGTTTTTAATGAAAGCACAAAATCGCGTGTATTGACGCGGCTATCTCCTGAAAATTGCGTGTATTAACGCGGCTACTTCCTAAAAATCGCGTGTATTCACGCGGGTAATGTCTGCAAAACGCGTGTATAAACGCAGCTAAAATCACATACACGCGAATATACCTGCGTTTATACACGCGAATATAAACGCGGCAGTATGTTTAAACTAAAAATAGCCCGCCTTCCCCAAATATAGATTTTGAACTAAGAAATCAACAGTGCGCCTGTTTTCGCCTCTTCCAACAGCAAGGAGGGAGCAGAGAAAGGAGCACACACACGGGAGAAGGAGGGAGCAGAGAAGGAGCAGAGAAGACTCACTTTTTCAGAGGTGAGTCACTTTGTCCTCCTGTGCCTTGTCTCTTTTGTCAGATTTGTTTACTTTGCTCTTTGCTCTTTGGGTTTGTCTTTTTGCACACGATTGGGTTTGTCTTTTTGCATTCCTGACAGGGGCGACAATGGCTGGTCCTTTTATAAGGACATTCTGTCTTTGTCGGGGGGTCGGTCTTTTCGAGAAATTTTTTCCGCAGGTCGCGTGTAAGAACGCGTGTAGAAGCGCGTGTAACCTGTCTGCAGAGTATGTTCACGCGCATATACACGCGTTTTTGGACGGGTGTATACACGCGTTTTTTGACGGGTGTATACACGCGTTTCTGCAGACAGAAAACTGCGGCGTTTCAGATTTCTCTTGACTTGAATGATTTAATTTGTGTGAGTCAAGAGACAGCCCATGATGTACATGAAGATGTTTGTTGCAGGTTCTTTATGGATATTCCAGGTTCTTCATCCGATCCATTTGCGTCCGTACAGCAATTGGTTGATGGAGATGATGAATCACTTTGGGCGCCAACCTGGTCCGGTTGAGCTTACAGAGTATATGTATGCCCATCCCCCTCCTTCCCTGCCTGGTGTCTATACCCCTACCGCGAGTATCCAGGGCACTCCAGTGCCGTCTATTCCTCCGAGTCCGACGAGATGGCATGCAGCTTCTCCTCTTCCACGTCCACCGAGGAGACATACCTCGTCCCAGACACACTCACGTACACCCTCACAGCCACCATCACGTGCTCCCTCAGAGCCACCGTCACGTCAGGGCTCACAGCCACCGTCACGTAGACAATCCCCAAGTCGTGACTCCACCCGCAGCAGTAGGAAGAGTGGGAGCAGTGGAGGATGCGGCGGGTGCTTTGGTGGGGGAGGTGGGGGAGGTGGTAGAGCACGCGGTGAGAGAGGAGATAGAGGGAGAAGAGTTAGAGGAGACAGTTCGGAAGAGGAGGAGATGAGAGAGATGGAGAGAGTGGTTTGCTATGATGTGACGGATAGGGGCGGGATAGTGATGGATGCGAGGGGGAGGGAGGTAATGGAGTACATGCGTGGGGTAGTATCAAACTCATATAGAAGTTGTTTTATTAAATTTAAAGATCAAAATAGCCGATTAGTTGGGGAGGTGATAGAGGCTGTACATAGTCGGTACCCCAATCCCCCACATGCTACATTCTCGGATGTATGGGGAAGGACGCGAATAAGGGAGATCTTAAGTAATAAAAGATCTCACCTTAAAAAACTCGCGTACGATGACCGGCTAAATGTAGCTGCGGGTGGCTATCCTGCCGAGAAATCTACCACTGCGCACAAACGCGAGTGGAAGGAGGCAAAGAAACAAGCAGAGGGTGGCGTGCAGAGTTCGTAAGTATCCTGCCACTTTATTTGATTGTTTACTTAATTCATTGATTCTACGATTGTTTTAATCTTACAAATTGTGTTGATTATGATACAGCGACGGGTTACGGGGAGGAAGCCCACAACCCACGATACTGCGTATGCTCGCCGGCATAGCAGACGTGACACGTGGGCCATCTTCAGAGCCGAGGGACGTATTACGGACGCGCAGTTTGAGTTGGCCATGAGACCATACGGTCGACAGGTACTTGAAAATTCGTAACGAATGGTTTTGGTTTATTGAATTGCATATATATATACTTATATACTATATATTACTTGAACAGGCACAAGCTGCTGATGATTCACCGGCCGCCGCTGCCTGCAGAGGGTGGACGTGAGCACTACTCCTCGGACATTCCGACCGATGTGAGCTCATCTGAGCATGGGGGGAGCACCGAGTCATTATCTGGGTTTGAGTAGCACTCAGACTTGTAGTATCACATTCCATATTGAGGATGTGATTGTATATATTTTTTTGTAAACTCAAGCCATGGGCTACTTCGAGATATGGACTCCCTTGTATACATGTATGAAATTTTGATAGTAATATTGAATTGATTGATCGATAGTATTACATTCATGTCTGTCTTGAATCGTGTAATGACAATGTATGCATTCATGTCGTTCTTGTCTTAATCTCCCTCGTGCATATGTTCTTCGGGGATGGTCTAATGGGATGGTCTAATGCACCAAAAACCCTAAACCAGAGAGTGCTATTGGGTGCTGGAAGGAACAGTATTCAGGCACCAAATAGCACTCTCTGGATTTTTTTTTGGCTCTCTGTTCGCGTGTATAAACGCGTCAGAACTGCTAAAACTCGCGTGTATCTGCGCGGCTACCCTTGAAATTACGCATGTATTAATGCGTAAAAACTGGCAATCACGCGTGTATAAATGCATCTAAATTAAACAAACGCGTGTATAGACGCAGGTATAAACGCGTCTGGGATATTGGAACTGAACAGGATGCGGCTATACACCCGTGTATAAGCGCGTCTAATTTAAGAAAACGCATATATAGCCGCGTGTATAAATGCGTCTGTGTAAAAAACGCGGCTACGCACCCGTGTATACGCGCGTCGGAGACCATTTGGCCAGTCAACTCAAAGTAGTTGGCTTTTCCACTGGTCAAGTTTGGTCAACAGGGGCAGTTGATTATTCAGATCTTTTTTCACACATTCTTGATCTACTCATCAAGAGCATTCCAATGACCCAAAGATCACACAAATTGGGGTTCATTTGAGTGGTGTTGTAGAAAATGGCCATGCGACACAAATCTCAAAACAGAGAGGTATAGCGCTCATCCAAAGTGGGATCCAGGGTGGTATACTCTTTCTTCTCTTCATTGCGGATGTGATAAACTAAATATCATCAAATTTGGAGTCCGTTTGAGCAAAATACGGCCTATTTGATATTTGGAGAGTTTTTTATCGCATTGAGCAGAGAGCTAAACCCTAATTCAGTTAAGCGAGTTTAGGGTTGTTTTGAAAGCAATCATTGGGTTTTAATTCTTATCCCATAAGCTTCATGACAAGCTTTCAACCTCGTCAATCGGATTCCGAAATCACAAGTTTGATCAAATATTATATCGAGGGCATAGTTGACCAATTTTGGATTTGGTACTCTATTTGAGAGTCATGGATGATTATGATAGTGAGGATGATGAAAGCTATTATGGGGATGAAGATGAATATAATACCGATGATAGTATTACAATGGAAGTTGTACCATGGATGAGGAAGATTGCCTTGAAGAGGATACTTCCAATGGGGATCGAGACAATCATGAAGATTTAACATGTGTGGATGATGATCAATGTGATGAAGAGACTATGAGTATGATCTTCAAGGGCATTTGGAAGATGTGGAAGATGATTATGCTTACAAGAATCAAGTTGGCTATGATTATTCCTATGAGATCACTCATCGCACAATGATGATTGGATCCATGAAAGTGAAGTTGAATCTCAGCTCAATCAAGGTGGCTACGATTCTTCCTATGAGGTCACTCTTAGCAATGGTGATCGAAACCTAATTGAGCGTGATCTTACAAACTCAATTTATGAGGATAGTAATGAAGAGGATTTTGATGGCATGCAAGCAAGAAGCAATGTTTTTTCCAAG
This sequence comes from Cibotium barometz, assembly GCF_041138505.1. Classification (NCBI taxonomy): domain Eukaryota; kingdom Viridiplantae; phylum Streptophyta; class Polypodiopsida; order Cyatheales; family Cibotiaceae; genus Cibotium; species Cibotium barometz. Next base: position 48,169,693 of record NC_141048.1, on the reverse strand, counting down.
AAATCTTCTTCAAGCATATATGGTGTACAAGGACAAGGATTCTCTCAAAGCAAGGCTAACGGGAGATTCTTTATTTTCAAAGGAAATGGATGGAAATGCCTATCAAAGTCCTTTATCAATTGAGAGTCAAGATAAAGGACAATATGATTTTGAAGATATAAGGATTATGGAACATTATGATGCAAAAGAAAGGCTTAGATTTTCCATGATGTATGGACTTTTGCATACAAGGTTGTTGGAATCAATGAAAGTGCAAGCTTTCTTGATTATATGGTATCTACTCAAGTGAGTAGTTTATGGTTCAAAAGAGGAGAGCCATTTGCACAAAGATTGTTTGCATTTGATGGTGAAGGAGTCACTTGCATGGGACTCAAGGATTGGATTCGTAATTGGGATGCTTATTTTCATGCCTTTCCTTGTGATAAGATTGCTAAAGTGAAGAAATTGACTTCTCATTTCAAAGGAAGAACTAGATCTTGGTGGTTGAAGGAAATGCACAACTATAATTGGGATTGGCAGAATTTGGCATATGATGTTGTGCAATACTTTGTGACCACCCAAGAGCAAAAATTCTTTAGAGATCAATGCATGGTATTCTCACATGCGGACTCTCTATCTAGCTATATGGAGAGATATTGGTACCTTTCCTTCTTCGTTCCCAACATCAAAGAGAAGGAAAGTATAGAGGGTTTTGTGCAAAGATTAGACAAAGTTTTCATGCAAGTATCTCAAAGTATTTTGCAAATTGATGAGGACATTGGTCTAGATGAGATCATGGTGTTGATGAGACTTGTCCACATGCATACCCAAAGGGTCAATCACAAGGACAAGTTTGTTGAGCTAAGCAAGATAGAAATGAATGAATTGGTGGTACCCATTCTTGGCTACACTTCATACTTGAATGGGAATGGAATGCTTCAACAGCTCATGTTGAAAGATTTGGATATCAAGAATGATAAAAGATATTACCCTCTCACTCAATCTTTTGGTCATTGCATGGACTATGATTATGTGGGTCTTTGTAAATTCATTGAGGGTATCCTTAGGGTCAACACACTTGATGTGAAAAATCTGAAAAGCAAGTGATTATGAAACTATACACTCAAGTACAAGAAGTTTTGGACATTATCTCATGTACCGATTGTGTTTTGGCATGCATAGATCTTTTTTTGATGATGGAAAAATCCATGTGTTGATGTAGTGGCCCATTGTGAGCCAATGCTCAGTTTTTGATATCTCGAAATTCATTGCTCATTGATGGTTGTGTGAACAAGCTTCTTTCACCTTCTTCAAAGACTCTTCAAACTTGGCTTGGTGATGCATCGATTGATGATAGTTATGGGAAGTATACACATGTGGATTGGCACCAAGTTTCTTGTGGTGACTTATCCTTTATTTGGGTTGATATTATGGAGTCCTCAAGAGATCAATATGCATGAGATGATGGAGTCCCTTTGTGTTATGGAGGTGGATGGTTTTGCTTTGGGCACTACACCTTCTATTGATGCATGTATCCATGGTATGATGACTTTGGAGAAGACATGGATGCAAGAGATTGAATAGTTGTACATCTACTTTGTGTGATGCTCATGATCTGTACATATGTGATACTCATAGTGTGAACAGCTTTGTTTTTTATCCACCTATGGTAGGTGTTACACATGCATTGATTGGTGTGGACATCCATACTAGGGATTCACTTATGGATGCTTTGAAGGATGGTCTGTGGGGACTACATTCATGAATCCAATTTATGTTGATTTTTTGAGCTTAGAGTGGAAAGTTTATGATTGTGAGCTCTATAAGACCGCTTCATGTGTGGATGCCTTATCAGAGTCTAGTGTTGATGAGGATCATGCTTATGATGGTCTTGAGGATTGTACCTTGGACACATAGGCAAATTATGCACATGATGATTTGACATGTATTGATCAGAGTTTTGTGAATTGCAGTGATGCCTTACACACACCTATTGGAGATGCTTCTTGTTTCCGTGATGTGTATGGTGACTCTCCTTATACATGGGACATTGATAGGTGCTATGCTCATTGAATAGAGGATTACATAGAGAGAGTCATACCTATGGAGGGATTGCAAGATTATCATTTTACTACCATCATCTATCATGAGTATGGGGATTATTATGATGATGCATGCTTTATGCTTGATGGTGGAGATTTTTATATATACAACGAGCATGCGTATTTGGATGATCACACCTATGCCCATATAAAAGTCAGCTATGAGGTGTTTATCTTTGGTTGTGGATGCTGACATGAGATGATGGTTTATGTAGTTGGGGCATTCATTTTTGAATGTGCTTTCATGCCATTTGGAGTGTGATTTTGATGGAGAGCACATGACTATCTTCATCATAGATGATGATCCTTCACATTTTCCATTTGATCCTGGCAATCATGTGGATCATCATTTTGGTAGATTATTGGATGGATCTTGATCTTCCTTCAGTACATGTGGTTATGCATGTGTGCATATGGACCACTGGTTCTTTGGACTTCCATTTGATCTAGGAGACTCTGTGATGATCAAGGATGCATGGCTGGTTCATCTTTTTGACCCGGGTAGCATCATGTTCTATAGCTTGGAAATTGGTCCATGGAGTTTTCCATTCGATCGAGGTGGCTACGAGGACCTTTTGATGTTGATGTTGTTTGCACATTGACATTCGAGGGTTCCATTTGTTGATGTAGGCGATTCGGCTCATTATATAGGATCATGTACCATCAGCACTTATGTATACTACCCTTCTTCCACTTCTTCATGGCTTCTCTGTTGGTGGCTCTTCACCTACTGCATTTACACCCGCCTTTGGAAATTTCTTCCTCCTTTCTCGTCGAAGAGACACCCTCAGCACTGCTCGACTCACACGACAGCATCCTCTTCCTTGCGCAGCAAAAACAACAGGTTGTTCCGTCAGGTTTGAATCGGCTAGCACTGCAATGCAGGAGCTTCTGTGTTGCTACACCCATCATCATAGCTTTCTTCTGCTCGAATTACTCAATCAATGCTGTACTTTCCTAATTCTCCTCCTGTTGTTTCCCTGTTCTTCCTACACACGGCCTACATACCTTCGAATTTTGGCTGCTCCCTTTCTTCCATCTTCTGTCTCTTCCCCTAATCTGTTCAAGCAAACCGCTTCCCCTCTCTACCTTCTTTGCCTTTTGCATATATTGTATGCCCTTTATGTCAACATTTTCTGCCCATTTTCCACAACTTCCATAGCTAGCTTCTCCCGGCGAACGCACCAAATGAAATAGCCTTCCAAGCACACAAAAAGATAGCAGATCCCGGACTCAAGCATGTAAAATATATGCATTGGAGTGCTCCATAGCCATAAAAGCTGCAAGAAGGTTCTCAATAACACACACACACACACTCTCTCTCTCTCTCTAGGAAGCTACAGCCATGCACACACAAAAAGAAACTAGACCTAGGTTATAGCACACAAAAGATAAGCATGGAGATCATCCTCACCATCTTCTTCTTCACTCTCTTTCTCCATGGATATGGCGTTGAAGCACAAGAGAGATGGAAGAAACAAGAAACAAGAAAGCAAGAGTTTGTGCCAATTGAGAGAGTTTGAAAAGAACCGTGAGATTGGTAGATAAAGGTAGAGAGAGGTTGTAACCAACTTCCAACTTCCCAAACCTCCCAAAATCACACGACTCCTTTCTCTTTCTTTCTTTATTGAATTTGAAAAGTTTGTTACATAAGCTTTTTGAAACCTTAGGCTTAGCTTTCATTTTTGTGCATACATAGACCATGGCTTTTAACCTTACAAAATAGCTAGAGAGAGTTTCCATGCTTTGGCTTTACAAGTGCGGACCCGCTAAATTGCCAAGCATTTACAAAGTTGGACATGCGTACAAATCATACGGCAACAAGTGTATGTCTAGGCTTGGATACAAAATAAACATGGGATAACATCATTTTTATTTGAGAAAAGCTGCATCTTCTTAGCCTATTTGATGTCAAAATTGGAGGCTATCAATATCATCCATTATTAGAAGGTAGGTAGACATAGGCGTATCATCCGTTTTACTGGAAGGTAAGTAGACATAGGCATATCATCCGTTATTGGAAGGTAGGTAGAAATAGGCGTATCATCAATCACAATGCTCGGAATGCTCAGCTATTGCCATCCCTCCCATCAAGATCATGACCACATGATCTAGCTCACACACATCACTCTCTCTATCAAAAGGTTTCAAAAGATAGAAAGGTAAAAAGGTACAATGATAGTCCATGAGTCTCTTTTTATACTTGAGTCCATGACCAAGGTCCTAGACCTAAACTAAAGGCGTTGTTTCATTACGAACATCCACTGTCTCAATGCACACTTCTTCAATGTGGCAATAAATAGCTCTATTTTTGCAACATAAATGAAATCTTTCTTGGTCTTTAGAATGCCATTCTAGGCATTTACTTTCTTTTTCCTACATTCTTTGGCTGTGTGTTCTTTCTTGTTATATAGTAAAAGCATTTAGCTTTTTTCTTTTGATTTGAAGAGTTAGAATTCTTACCATTCTTCTTTGTGTTAGCGGTGAAAGCTTGGTCCCCCACCATTGCAAGATACTATATCCTCATCTCCTCATCCTAAAGCAATGAGTTGAACTCCTCAAATGTGAGAGGAGTAGACCTGAAACCAACGTTCAAAGATGTAACAAAACTATCATACTTAGGTGGTAATACTTAGCGTCAAGCAAGATCTAGGGAAAGCACACTCATAGAGCAATTCTAACCATCTGGTCATGGGGGAGACCTTTGACTCTAGTGAGAAACAGCTCCACTATTTCACCTTCATTCAGGTTCTCTTGTTGAAGCTGATTTTCAAGATTCTAAATTCTTGAGGAATTTGTGGTCTCATACTAGCTCTGTAGCAAGGTACATGCTTCCTGTAGCTGTAGAGGCATGATAAACCATGGTTAGCACATTATCTTCTGTTGAGAAATGTGGTGTCATTGAACACAAGGAAGAGGTAGGGAGTAAGAATAAGTAGCCAAGTGCAAAGTCTAGCATGAAGCAAAGGGAATTATCTCCCATTGATAAACAAGACCAAGGGTGTACCTCCATATATAAAAGGGGGCTATTTCAAGAATGAACGTATCACTTGCACTTATCTCAAGTTTCTCTCTGTGTTCAAGTTTAACTATCTTGGAGTCTAATTAACTCAAGGGCAATTTATATAATTAATTAGCACACACTCATCATCATGAGTTCAAAAGCTCTCCTAGCTTAGTTCTTTAGTATTAGCACAACAAGGGATTAGCATCCACCATCAGTGTTTGTTTAAGACAACAAAGCAAGCATCCAGAAGGCCATAGTAAACACCAACGTGGCAACAGACGAGAGTGGTTGATAACAGTAGCGTGAAATCTAAGAAAAAATGTACGCAGCGGAATCTCTCCCTCGAGTCTTCTCGGCCTTTTTCCCTACACACAGCCTCTGCAATCACCTTCGCAAACGCAACGCCAATCGCCGATAGCAAGATAGATAAAAATGCTTCAACGCTATGTCTTCTCCCAACCACCACCACCATCATCATCTCCACTGCATTCTTCACACGAGCTCTTCCTAACAGCTCGAGTGATATCACCACAGCAGATCAAACACGCAGCATCATCGCCAGCAGGAAAACTTAAATTCTCCATCGCATGGCTCAGCAAAACACGTCGCCTTAGAGATAAGGTTTAGAACATAAAATAATAATAACAATCATGATTAAGAGCTTGTTCCCATGGCCGTTGAGATAAGCATTGCTTTTATGGGCACGGCATCTCAAATTCAATATATATTATAAGTGCAAGATTATGTTCTACATGTCTCATGCACTTTTTACAACAAAAGCACCATAAGTGTCAAAATGAGCCCTTACTTAACAAAAGTCATGTACGCCGGGATACACACTGGCCATGTAGATTATGAGCATAAGCTAAGACCTTCCAGGTGAGAAGAGAGTGAATGTGTGTCATGAATGCCTAATGAGGGAATGTATACATCAAAAGATCCAAGTATCTTCATCACAATTTTATTCCAAGAAGAATGTATGTAAGATATCTAAAATACACGTACAAAAGAATCAAGTTCAAGAAGAAAGAAGAAGAAGAACACAACATCGACATGAAGAATGAAGGAAGCACAAGGGATCTTCATCAAGCAAAAGCAAGGAGATCTCAAGCAAGCAATAGCACTAAACAATAAAGGGGCTACCAACCACTACCAATTTTTTAAACAAAAATCTGTTGCAAAAAATCATACTTCCTACAAAAAGTGCTTGTAACTAGTCTCTAGGACCAATGACGTGCCCAAGGTGGAAATTTATCCTCACCTAGAGCCAAAGTAGTATTAAGGAGGGGAAGTGCCAAAGTAGCACATGGGCCAAAGTTGCTCATAGTGCACAAGGGCATGTAGAAAGTAAAAAGTTAAAATCGTTTTATAATTGACATCCATCCACCTTGAGTAGCCCAAAAATTGGGCACCAAGGGCGGGTGGTACCATTGAGCACAAGGAAGAGATAGGGAGTTATAATAAGTAGCCAAGCAAGTGCAAAGTCTAGCATGAAGCTACATGAGCAAAGGGAATAATCCCACATTGATGTATAAGACCAAGGGTGTACCTCCTCATATAAAACGGGGCCATTTTAAGCAATGAGCATATCATTTGCACTTATCTTGAGTTTCTTTACTTGTCTAAGTTAATTTATCTTGGAGTCTACTTAACTTGAGTGTTGTCACTTTTAAAGGCCAAAATATCACTTTTGAAAGCTACTGATGTCACTTTTGAAAGCAACTAAATGTCACTTTTAAAGTGTCACTACTACACATCACTTTCCAAATTTAAAAATTATTCTTTCTTATATATCTCGCTTTTCCTCTTTTGCATGTGCATGATAACTCACTTTTCCTCCTTTGAGCACCTCCTCAAACTATCATACTTAGGTGGTAATACCCAATGTTAAGAAAGATCAAGGGAGAGCACACTCATAGAAATTCTGGCCATCTAGCCATGGAGGAGATCTTTGATTATTCTAGTGAGAAACACCTCCATTATTTCACCTTCATTTAGGTTCTCTTGTTATTTAAAGGCGATTTTCAAGATTCTGAATCCTTGAGGAATTTCTAGTAAAAGGTCCATACTTCCTGCAGGTATAGAGACATGCTAAACCATGGTTAGCACACTATCTTCAATGCATAAAGAGAATCTCAATCCCTTCATCTCCAAGCGTAGACAAGGTTAGCAGCAGGTGGTACAAGGTTACCATAGATCTACATTCATTAAAGGAAGGTTGAGATATTCTAGTGGCCCCTTAAGAGCACACATGATTAAAAAGAGGATTAATAAAGGGTACAATGGGAGGATGCCAACTTGGAAAAAACTTTGGGTGATCCCTTACCTTAAAAAGGCGTGGTCAAGGTTTGGGTTCTATAAAATGTCACTTTTAAAGGCCAAAATGTCACTTTTGAAAGTTGCTAGTATCACTTGCGCATTCTCTCCCACAAAAAAATCACGTTTCCATGCCTCCTAAAATGTAGATAAGGGTAGAATATTCAACCTTTTTAAAGGCTTTACATATATGTGAGTCACGTATTATCTAATTTTTAATTTTTAAAAATTCTCTTTAACTTTTTACCTTCGATCCTATGGAGAATTCATTAGTAATTTAAGCTAAATATCTCCTTTCCTTACCCATACACACAATTCTCTCAAAACCAATACTTAAATCCTACCTATTCTTTCAAAGGTTTAAACCTACATCTTACCCACATAGAGATAAAGCACATGAACCATAAGAATTCTAATTCTATGATCCAAATCTACTAGATTTTGTCCATCTTTTAAAACCAAAACACCAAGGTCCATAAAAATAAAGTCGAAACCGAAGTCTCTATCATCTCGATAAACCTCTTATCATCCTATAAACCCTAAATAAAAGCTTCAAAAAATCCAAGTATACGATTTAATTTTTGGATTTTACTTCTTTGAATTTTTTAAAATTTAAATATTGAGTAAAATTAAACCCAACATATAAACAATTAATTTTCTGCACATGAACCCAATGAAAATATAGTATTTTCTCTTTGTGATGGGGAAAAAGAATGAATTTTTCTTATATAATTAGATGTTTTAATTAATAAATAACTGGATGTTTCCAATGAACCAATTTTATGATAAAGTTGAGTGATTCAGCAAAATCATATTTATATACACATAAATTTAATTTTTGGATTATGCAAGATACTTTTGTGCAACAAATGTGCTCTAAAAATGTGTGTGGAAATCATATAGCTTAATGCTATGGTATTAACACATGTAATTTGGTTAAAATTTTATATTTTTGGGGCATGTTGGAGTGGGGAGGTTCTTAAGAAATTTCTCAAAAACCCATGCATAAAGAGTTTTGAAATATTTGGTTTAATAAGATGGTGCTAACATAATACTAAACTTTATCAATTGTAATTGATAAAATAAAAGCTACATCTATTGACAAATCTAGTCATAGACCTACTGCCATGGGACATGACTCTAGTGGTCCTCTTTCCTTGTAGTCTCTCAAATCCACGCTGGATGTGGGGGGTATACCCTAGCCACAACCATAGATGGGTGTGGGGGGGTATACCCAACCCAGAACCACATATGGTTCTCATGGACCCTACTGAACTAAGAGCTTTTTATTTTAGTAGGTCCAAGACTTACAAGCTAGAGTCGCTCTACCCTGTTTCATCATATTCCTATGTAGATAATTATGGCATGTTGATGCATAGGTTCAAATGGTGAAGAGAATATTTAAGAATATTTCTATGTGAATATTTTAATAAAATGATGTATGCATATTAAAGGATCATTTAGAAAAAGAAATATCCTTGTTAAATTCCATTATTCATGAATAGAATTATTTATAGTTCTATTATATCCAAGGAAGAATGAATTTTCATATTATTGGATGTTTACCCTTACGATTAGAAATCATAGTTATTTTATCAGATAACTGGAAAAATGAAATAAATGTAGAAATAAATTCAATTAATTCTGTGTTAGACCTTGACCACGTGAAAAAGGTGGGTCAGTAAGATGCCTGCCCATCTCTTGAATCGTAAATTAAGCCAATACTTGTGACCATTCCCATTTCTTCAGTACGAAGAAGGGATAATTGTCTGATTTAGAGAATTTCCCTAAGACTTGAAATCGTCTAGAAATCAGTTAGAAATTCATTTTAAATTGTAAGTGATGGATGGATCACCGAGATACGAGATTTGTGATTTTCATTGAGAAAGTATGAGTTTTGCAAAAAGGGTCTTGTGAAACTGACACTAGAGATGTTTTCTCGTGAAATGGCTTTTTTGTGAGAGAAAATGAAACTCAATGGAAAAATCTTACTTGCATAGAAACTCTGTTTTTGTAAAGGACTGTCTTACGGCAGAATGCTGGAGAAAGCATTTGGTTTATTGTTTAAAGGAGAGTTTATGTTGCAACAACTATCGGGGAGTCATCGAAAGAAGTCTCTCGCGGTAAAGCCTACCAAGGTCTTGACCAGCCTCGATACGGTAAAAATGGTGCGCTTCCGATACGATGGGCGAGGGCCGACAATGCGGTCCCTGAGTGAAGTGCTAAGACACCCAAGGAGGATCCTAGAGGGCTCTGACCAGGCGATGCACGGACTTCGGCTGCTAGGACACCCATGCGTATGTCGAGGGAGATCTTCACGGATTGGCGAGAAATTTATTTAAGTGAACTGGAAACTATGAAATTGGATCTCGTTGGTTGACTAGTTGGTCTTCAACGAAGAGTCCGGATGACACTTGATTGTAAAACAATGGAACTGGGATATTGAGTATTATGATAAAAACACTATAGTTTTATTGTAGTTCTGTCTTGAAAATAGTTGAATCTGAGGAAAAGGCAATTTCATATTAGGTGCGTAAAGTGTGTGTCTATTTTATATGTTTGCATGAGTGCTGGCTAGGGGGCCTGGGAACTCTTTCCCTGGTACCCGGGAAAACACAACCAAATTTTTATAAAGAGGGATCCCATCAATACAGTGGTTGGTTAACCCATGGGCCGGTTGGCTGGTGGATCGGTGGATTCTTACAATAAATTTCAGTTATGTTCAAGATACGATAGTTAAAGTAAGTCACATGGTAATTCTTGTTCTGTGGGAAAGAATCAACGGCTGTGGCTCACTTCAGGGGAAAAAAGTGATGATCTCTATGAAGTGATTGGACCATGTGACCCACGGTCTCGACCTCGTTAGATAGTTAAGACTCTCGACCTCGTTAGATAAATTTTTGTTAGAAGATTTTCTTGGAGAAATGTTGGAATTAGGGTTGCAGGAATGCACACACAACTTCAAGAAGATGAGTAAGCTTGAGCACAACACAGTAGTGTATTATGAGTGCCAAAAATGAAAGATAACAAGCCCTAGAAGATAATGGGCGTATATACAATGCACGGGGGAAAAAACCTCCTAGTGAGGGAAAAAGTGCCCCGGCAGTCCTAAGTGTGTTCACACACATCACTACTATAATATGGTAACAAATCCCCCCTGGAGTGATGCGGTGAACAAGAGCTAGCACTCATGTATAGGGAAGTGTCTAGCTATGTGGACGAATCCACAAAAGGGAGTAAGCCCAAAGCTTTGCGAAAAGCTTCGAACTTCTCACGAGGCAGAGCCTTTGTGAAAAGGTCTGCAAGGTTATCCTGTGTTGGCACATAAGCCAAACTGATCTCTCCTGCAGAGAGTCTCTCCCTGACATAATGGTAGTGCACCTCAATGTGCTTTGTACGAGCATGGAACACTGGGTTCCGCGCAACTGCCAATGCGCTCTGACTGTCAGTGAAGATGGTGGTGGCAGATGGCTGCCCAACACCCAAATCAGCCATAAGGCGTCTGAGCCACACACACTCAACCGTAGCTGTGAAAGCTGCCCTGTACTCAGCTTCACAACTAGAAGTGGCCACAGTAGGCTGCTTCTTGCTCAACCATGATATGCATGAGCTTCCAAGCATGAAGCAAAAACCACTCGTGGACACGCGTGTGTCATAACAACCAGCCCAGTCAGAATCTGAAAAAACATGTAAATCTGGCGGCAATGATCCCCCCTTGGGATAAAACAACCCAAGATGCCGAGTACCACTCAAATAGCGAAAGATACGCTTCACTGCCTGCCAATGCTTAATGCCTGGGCTATGCATAAATCTGCTCACCTGTGAGACTGCAAACTGAATGTCTGGCCTCGTAATGCATACATAAATGAGGCAACCAACAGCTGTCTGATAGAGTGTGACATCAAAGTGATCTCCAGCATCATGAAGACTCAACTTCAAACCTGTCTCCATTGGAGTAGCAATAGGCTTGCAGTCTTCAAGGCCAAATCTCCGCAACAATGTTTCAATATACTTTGTCTGACACAAAGCAATACCTCCATCACACTGCTTAAATTGTATCCCCAAATAATGATGCAAATGCCCCAAATCTGACATCTCAAAAGAGGCATTCAAATCAGCCTTAAAATCAGCAATATGACTCTCATTTGGTCCTGTGAGCAGCATGTCATCGACATAGAGAGCAATGATTAGATGTACACCATCCACACGTTTAACATACAAAGTGCTTTCTGTTGGACTATTCTGAAACCCATGTGCAGTCAAATATGCATGTATTTTTTCATACCAAGCTCGTGGAGCTTGCTTTAAACCATATAAAGCCTTTTTTAACCTGCACACTTTGTTTTCCTGCCCTCTTTGAACAAAACCACGAGGCTGCGATACATACACCTCCTCATGCAAATCTCCATTTAAGAACGCAGTCTTTATGTCCAGCTGATGTACATTCCAACCATTATGAGCTGCTAATGCACAGATGCTACGAACAGTGGTCATACGACATGTGGGAGCAAAAGTCTCATCAAAATCAATGCCCTTCTCTTGAGCATAACCTTTTGCAACAAGCCTAGCCTTATGGCGATCCACTGTGCCATCAGGCTTACGCTTCAATTTGTATACCCACTTAGTGCCAATGGCCTTCTTGCCAGGGGGCAAGTCACATAAAGACCATGTACTATTCTTCATAATAGCATCGTATTCTGCTTGCATAGCAGCCATCCAATTTTCTGAACTTTGTGCCTCATCAAATGAAACAGGCTCACTTTCATCGCACATACTAGAAACAGCCAATGCATAACAATCTGACGCATAAGAGGCACCATGAGAGCCAGAACGAGTGCGACTAGACAAAGGGGCATCCAACTTGCTGTCACGCAAAGTCTGCACCAGCCATCTAGGCATGTTCCTAGAGCCCTCAATCTCTTGTCTCTCATCCTCAAGTGCATCATGCACATCTGCATCAGATATAGGCTGATCTGTGCCATCATTTAAAACCTGCATAGGCTGAAAAACTGCCTCATGAGGTATTGCACTTGACTGTGCACCACTGAAAAGAGGCAACAATGTATCATAGACATCACGTGAGCTGATATCTGTCTCCTTAGTACATGAAACCAAGCTGCTCTTTGAAATCCTTGATCTTTGTCAAAAAGCTATCCATAGAATCACCTTCGTTCATATGCACACTCTCCAACTGTTGTCGGTGGTAAGCAACACGAGCCTCATTTCTTGCCTGATACAATGTGGCAAGTACATCCCAAGCATCCTTAGAAGTCCTGCAGGAGCGAATATGTGGGATAATGGTACGTTTGACAGACAGCGCAATCAAGGCATGAGCCTGCGCATCTCTACCATCCCAACGAATCTGCTCTGCTGAAAGTGGTGGTTCTCGAACAGCTGCTACAGCACTTGTGCCTGCACCATCATCAACAGTACCTGTTTCTGATGTGTTTGCAGCATTCCCAGCCACAATAGGACGTGCATCAATACCCTGCACAATGTTCCATAACCCCTTTGCTACCAATACATGTCGCATCATATATGCCCACAATGGATAGTTGGTGCCATCCAACTTATCCTCAGCAGCCAACATGCGGAATACATCATTGTTGTCAGCCATGGCCAATGACTGTACTACTAGATGTAAATGCTGTCTGTAAGAGGTAAACCTGTATAAAATCGACCTGTGCTATGTAGCACAGCCCAAAACAGACGAATGGGCACCTGTCCTGCAGATTTTAATCTTGACAGAAAATCTGCATAGTAGGACGATTTTGCCTGCGCAGTACTTGGAATGCAAAAACGGAGGGCGAAATGACTTCAGATCAAAATTCTGAAACGAACGAGCCCTGCGGGCCTTCCCACGGCATATACTAACCTGCAGACGCTCGTGAAACCTCGTCGCAATCGGAGGAGATGAAGCGGCAGGTGCTGGTGATGCTGCCCGGGAGGAGGAAGCCTGCTCTGATACCAATTGTTGGAATTAGGGTTGCAGGAATGCACACACAACTTCAAGAAGATGAGTAAGCTTGAGCACAACACAGTAGTGTATTATGAGTGCCAAAAATGAAAGATAACAAGCCCTAGAAGATAATGGGCGTATATACAATGCACGGGGGAAAAAACCTCCTAGTGAGGGAAAAAGTGCCCCGGCGGTCCTAAGTGTGTTCACACACATCACTACTATAATATGGTAACAAGAAATCGCTCGTGCTTTCTAGGCAAGGAAAGTTTTTTCGGTATCAGTTTTGGAAGAACTGCCGGACTAGTCCCTTGCTCGGACATTCATGGGCGAGGCCCTGAGTGGGAAGCTCTGCCTTGCGCAAGAGGTTTTTACTTCTGTTGCTAGCACTCCGGGGATCGATGTGCAAAGAGGGCAGGGGTCTTACACAGGTTGTGTGAGTATTTGAATTGGAATCTTGTACCAACCCTTTTTTCCACTTGTATCAACTATCTTGTTCAACTCTCCTTCAATTCATTTCTTATCTTCTTCATCATTTAAAAATTCTTATACATAAAATAAATTTATCTAAAATTTCTCTTTCTTAAATTAAATAAAAATATCCATAATTTTAAATATGCCAAAAATTTCTCTTTTACCATTTAATTACTTGGATCTTAATTATCATGGGAATTCCTCTTTTCGCATAAAAAATAAATTTACCAAAAAATCCTCTTTTCTTTCTAATTAAATATTTATGCACAAATACTAAAATTTATTTCACATGAATATGATGAAAATCATTCTTTTTTCATAGGATGTACATTCCTAGAATATGGTAGGAAGTCCTCTTTTAGCATTATGCATAAAAATAAGATATGTATTATTTTTTAAAAATTTTTCCATAGCTTCGCTCCTATTAGTGATAATTTTTAATTTTTTTCTTAAAAGAATAAAACATTGTAATGCAAATATGATAGAAGATCTATTCTTAAACTTAAATCTAAACTATGAATTTAAATCATAATTTTAACCATAATCATAAACTTAATTATAATTATTCTATTAGATTAAGCTATTTCCATTATTCCTCTTTTCCCAAATTGATAGGATTATCTCTTTCCATTTAGAATCAATTAAATTAGTTTTTAACTACTTATAATTAATCTAAAACCATTATTTTGTTAACATAAAAGCATAAAAATACCATTTTCTTATTCTCTAGCTTAACAAGCTTAGAGTTTGATTTGAATTAAGAATTTATCAATGAGAAGCATTCTTTTGCTAAAGAATTAGCAATAGGAATGACTATTCTTTTTGAGAGAGAGATATACATCAGAAGCATTCTAATTAAGCATAAAGATTAACCTTTTCTTGGTGATTACACATTAAAATTCTTAGGGAAACTTGATATGAATTTAAAACAACCAACAAATTAGAAAACTTCTCAAGCTTGAGAGGAGTTGAGAAGTCATTTGAGAAAATTTAACAAAAAACCATAAAATTCATTCTTACCTCAAGGATTAGCTTGCTTCTTTTCTAGAAGTGAAGCCCCCAACCAATCAATTGGTTTAGCAAGTGGAGAAGAGAGCTAGAGAGAGAAGCTCCAAGCTCCCCAAAAGTAGAGGATTTTTAAGAGATAATAGAAAATATGATTATTTTAATGTAATACTAGCTATAGCTCACAGATGAGAATACAAAAGAATGAGGGTCTATTTATAGGTAAGGGAGGCCACTAGATAAGTCCAACAGGGTTCTAGAATTTTCCAGCTTTAAATTGACTAAATTTGGACAAGATTTGGACCAGTTTGGCTCCCCTTTTGATCCAGTTTGATCCAAGAGAGAGGAGAGATAAAAATATCACAATTTTTTTGAATTAAAAAACCCTTCCACACATGTAAAGGTTCTTGATCCGTACCTGGAAGTGAAGAGCATGCAAAAAAATAGGCAAACTTGCAAATACACACAACACAAGGAAAGCAAGTAAATAAAACCCTATTGCATAAACCCTAAACAATAAGAGCTTATGCAAGAAGCCTAAGGTGAAGGGCTAATGCATAAGGCTAACGCAAGAAGCCTAAGGTAAAGGGATAATGCAAGAAGCCTATCAATAAGGGCTAATGCATAAGGGCTATTACATAGAGGCTTATGCATAAGCCTATACGCATAAAGGCTATGCATAAGGGCTTATACATAAGCCTAAATCCAAAGCCTATTACAAGAAGCCTAAGGTAAAGGTCTAATGCATAAGGCTAACGCAAGAAGCCTATGCATAAGGGCTAATGCAAGAAGCCTATGATAAGGGCTAATGCATAAGGGCTTATACATAAGCCTAAATCCTAAGCCTATTACATAAACCCTAAACCATAAGGGCTTATGTAAGAAGCCTAAGGTAAAGGTCTAATGCATAAGGCTAACTCAAGAAGCCTATGCATAAGGGCTAATGCAAGAAGCCTATGATAAGGGCTAATGCATAAGCCTATACACATAAAGGCTATGCATAAGAGCTTATGCATAAGCCTAAACCCTAAGCCTAACCCTAAGTCTATTGCATAAAGTCTAAACCATAAGGGCTTATGCAAGAAGCCTAAGATGAAGGGCTAATGCATAAGGCTAACGCAAGAAGCCTATGCATAACGGCCAATGCAAGAAGCCTATGCAGCATAAGGGCTAATGCATAAGGGCTATTGCATAAGGGCTTATGCATAAGCCTAAACCCTAAGCCTATTGCATAAACCCTAAACCATAAGGGCTTATTCAAGAAGCCTAAGGTGAAAGTCTAATTCATAAGGGATAATGAATAAGGCTAATGCAAGAAGCCTATGCATAAGGGCTAATGCAAGAAGCCTATGCATAAGGACTATTGCATAAGCCTATATGTATAAAGGCTATGCATAAGGGATTATGCATAAACCTAATGCATAAGCCTAAACCCTAAGCCTATTACATAAACCCTCAACCATAAGGACTAATACATAAGTCTAATGCATAAGCCTAACGCAAGAAGCCTATGCATAAGGGCACATGCTAGAATCCTATGCCAGCTCTATGCATAAGCTTCACGTAAGCTTGCAAAGAAGCCTATGTATAGAGCTTGCGTAAGCTTCATTCAAGTTTACAAGAAGCCAATGCAAGCTCTATACATGCTCTATGCATAAGCTTCATACAATCTTGCAAGAAGCATATGCATAGAGCTTGCAAGAAGCCTATGCAAGCTCTATACATGCTCTATGCATGAGCTTCATGCAAGCTTGAAATAAGCCTATAGCATGCTTTATCTACCCACCTCCCCATCTTGGGGCCTCTTGTATACAAGTAAAAAAGAAAAAAAACAACAAAAGCATAAGGGTTCTTGATCCATACCTGGAAGTGAAGATCTTACAACACAAAAAGATAGACAAACCTACAAATACACACAACACAAGCAAAGTAACAAGTAAATCAAACCATTAATAGAGATTAGGAAGGCATGCAAAAAAATAATAATAATAAGAAAGGGATGGGAGAAACAAGAGGACACAATTAGAAAGGGATAGGAGAAACAAGAGACATACATTCTCTAAAACTGAAACAAGAAAGGGATGGGGGAAGAGAGAGAAAAGAGAACCTTCAATTTTTTGAAGAGGGCAAACAGTTGTAGGTTTTTGAAAATGCTATTAGTGAGCTGTTGTGGTTTTATTAAAAATCCCCATCATCTATTAAAAATAGGCGTCAAATTATGAAAGATCCCTGTCCCCTCCGCGTAATGAATTCTGGGGTACTAGCAGCGGAAGTAACACTTCTTGCGCGGGGCAGGTCCCTCACTCGAGGTCTTGCCCACATATATTCGGACAAGAGACTAATCCCTCGGTTCTTCCAAAATCGAACCCGAAAAAACTTCCCTCACCCGAAAAGCACGGGAGATTCCTCCAGGATATTTTTACTCTAACGTAGTCAAGAGCCTTAAAATAACTGAACTGATCTGACCAAACCCGTAAGTCCCATAGTCAGATCAAGGAAAAGACTTGCACTTGGATCATAGAGACCAACGCTTTTTTCCTCATTGAGAGGCACAACCCCATTGATTCTTTTCCATAGAACAATTTTTATCTGGGATTAAATTCATTCTATTGTACCATAACAGAACTGAGTCTCATATTAGGGATCTATCAGTCTAGCCTAACCCCATCCAATCCCGTGGGTTAGCCAACCGCCCAACCACTGAAGTGATGGGATCCATTTAAGAATTTGGTTAGGTTTTGTCCTGGGTACCAAGGAAAAGAGTTCTTAGGCCCCTTAGCCGGATATTCATGCAAACTTAAAACTAGTCACACCACTTACACACCCAATATGAAATTGCCTTTTTCATAGATTCAGCTGTCTTTAAAACGATGTTTTAATGAAACTATAGTATCACTGATCATAATCCTCCAAAATTATCTGATTGAATCCTAATTTCCAATTTTTTCTTCATCGGTGTACCTATGGCATCATTGGCAATGAGAACGCTCACCACCTGTCCACTCTCAGGGGCCTTTTTGATAGTTAAATCAAAATAGAATCTTCGTTGAAGATCAGCAAGATCAACTAATAGATCCATATAAAAGAGCCATGGACTCATCCGTTGAGGACCAGCAAGGTCAATCAACTAGATCCATGCCCGAATTCAGAAAACAACTCTTACTCCTTGTTCCAGTATCTTCCACGATGCACGTGTGGGTATCTTTGATGACTCAGAGCCTGAGCACCGTATGGTCAGCACCCTCTAGGATCCTTCGCAGGTCACCTAGCGCTTCACTCATAGGCCGCTTCCTTAGTCCCTCATCCACCGCATCGGAAGCTCACCATTTAAATCGAACCGAGGCTGGTCAACACCTCGGCCGACCTTGCTACGCGAGACGTCCTCCGTTGACTCTCCATTAGCTGTTGTAACTTTATCAGCTAGATCACGACCTTATTCACAAGATGGTCAAAATGCTTCCCCAGCATTTTGGACATAAAAACAATCATTTAAAAACAGGTCATAAATATAGTTTCTATAACAAACTCTTGTCTTTCCACATTGTTCCACATCAATCCTCATTTATTTCATATGTATTCCCATTCTCATCACATCATTTTCCATCTCATCACATCTTTCCTCATTTATCTGCATCAGATCTCATCCACTTGCATCTACTTATATCCACATCATATTCATTCACATCATATTCATTCACATCACATCACATCATATTCATTCATATCACATCTATTCACATCCATTACATCCATTTACGTTCATCACATCACATGTATTCACGTCCATTACATCCATTTACGTTCATCACATCACATGTATTCACGTCCATTACATCCATTTACATTCATCACATCACGGTCATTCATATACATCACATTTATCCATTTACATTCATCACATCACGTTCATTCATATCCATCAAATTTATTCATTCATATCCATCTTTCCTCATTTATCCGCATCAGATCTCATCCACTTGCATCTACTTATATCCACTTGCATCTACTTATATCCACATCATATTCATTCACATCACATCACATCTATTCACGTCCATCACATTCCTTTACATCACATCACGTTCATTCATATCCATCACATTTATTCATTCATATCCATCACCTTCATTCTCATCACCATCCCATCACATACATTCTATCCATATTATATCACATCACTTCTATCCACATCATATCTCATTCATACACATCTCATCTCATCCATCCACATCCATCCAATCGTTCACATGTACGACTACCCACATCTATCCATACATTTATATATCACTTCACATCCATATATATTCATGTCACATCACATCTCTTTACATCACATCACATTATTTCACATACACATCCACATCCATTCTTCCACATCCATTCTTTCACATATATCCACATCCATTCTTTCACATACTCATCCACATCCATTCTTCACATACACATCCACATCCATTCTTCACATACACATTCACATCCATTTTCACGTACACATTCACATCCATTCTTCACATACACATCCATATCCATTCTTCACATACACATTCACATCCATTCTTCACATACATATCCATATCCATTCTTCATATACACATTCACATCCATCTTCACATCCACATCCACATCCACATCCATTCTTCACATACACATCCCGATTCACATGACATCACATCTCATCTCATTTACATCCCGATTCACATGACATCACATCTCATTCATTCACATCTCGATTCACATGACATCACATAAAGTTAAAGATAAAGTGGTTGAGCCCCTTGGTATGCCTGATATTTCCATAGGGCATTCTCTTGTGTTGATGGAGAGTCTAGTGGCTCGGAGATGAGCTGTGAGACCCCTTTGTCCCCCTCCAGCATTCTGGTGTAAGACAGTCCTTTAAGAAAATAGGGTTTCTATGCAAGTTTTCAGTTTGATTTTCTTTTGAATACAAGGAGTATTTCTTGAGTGAGTATCCCCAAAACTTCTTGATCAGAGTCCTAAATTTCATACCAGAATTCCGCGAATTCTATAACCTTGATCCACAAATCAATTCGAAGGGTCTCAAACTTAGTTTCAGATTTGGTGAAAATTTTGAGTGTATTTTTCTAAACTGGTCACACCTTCTTTCCTCGAAACCGACGAAAGAGTTTGGTCTTGGTCATAGTCTAATTCAAGGTTCGAGTCGGATAAGATTTTTCCTGAACTATCTTTCTCGAAAAGGTTTGATAATTCAGTACTATTTTACTGAATTTCCTTCTTTGAATATTCACTTAACTGATTTCTAAATTAGTTACGAATTCCAATGAGGAATAGATTAATAATTCATCTAAATATTTCCATCTCGATAGATTTCTTGAATTTTCTTTTTACAATCCGTGTGAATATAAAACGATAGAAATTTCTCTCTTAGAGTATTAAATTATTCATTTATCTCTTAGAGTATTAAATTATTCATTTATCAAATACTCATAGAATTTAAGAGAATTCTAATTTTGATATAAAAATTCTTTATGCATCTATTTATGCATAAAAATCAACTTCAATGGGAATAACACTTTTATAAAAAATCCTTTTATGTATCTATTTATGCATAAAAATAAACTTCAATGGGAATAACACTTTTATAAAAAAAATCCTTTATGCATCTATTTATGCATAGAAATCAACTTCAATGGGAATAACACTTTTATTAAAAAATCCTTTTCTGCATCTATTTATGCATAAAATCAACTTCAATGAGAATAACACTTTTATTAAAAAAATTCTTTTATGCATAAAATCAAATTTAATAGGAATAACACTTTTAAAATAAAAAGAATTTTTTTATGCATCTATTTATGCATAAAAAATAATTTTTATAAGAATAACACTTTTATAATAACAAAAACTCCTTTATGCACCTTTCTATGCATAAAAATCAAATTTAATAAGAATAACACTTTTATAAAAAAATACTTTATGCATCTTTCTATGCATAAATATCAAATTTAATAAGAATAACATTTTTATAATAAAAAAATTCCTTTATGCATCTTATCAAATTTAATAAGAATAACACTTTTATAATAAAAAACATTCCATTATGTATCTTTCTATGCATAGAAATCAAATTTAATAAGAATAACCCTTTTATAATAAAAAAATTCCATTATGCATCTTTCTATGCATAGAAATCAAATTTAATAAGAATAACACTTTTGTAATTAAAAAAATTTCTTTATGCATCTTTTTCTACATAGAAATCAAATTTAATAAGAATAACACTTTTATAATAAAAAAATTTCCATTATGCATCTTTCTATGCATAGAAATCAAATTTAATAAGAATAACACTTTTATAATAAAAATAAGTCCATTATGCATCTTTCTATGCATAGGAATCAAATTTAATAAGAATACCACTTTTAAAATTAAAAAAATTCCATTATGCATCTTCTATGCATAGAAATTAAATTTAATAATTAATATCAGTGATATCCATGTATATTGATAGGTGAATATGTACATGGAGTAATTAGAATATTTCTTTTAGATGCAAAAATGGTGGGAATTACTCTTTTGGGAATAACATAAAAACAAACTTTCTTTTTCACAAAATTTTGAAAAATTTTGCCATAACCTCCTTTGTATAGCTGACCATTCTCATTTTTATCTATCTTTATTTAACTTAATTAACCCAAATTAGAATTTTAGAACTCTAATCCACACAGTTTTCTAAATTCAAGAGAGTAAACTATAAGAAGAGTTTAATTAATCACTTAGCTAATCTTTCTAGGATTGAGAAAGGTTGGAATGTAAAGAAGAGAAGGGGGTGGCAAATTTATCAAAGGCATAGTATTTGAATTTAATTCAAATATTGGCAAAACATAAAAATCAAGAAAACCATAGATTTTTCATTAAACAAAGTAAGAAAATTAACTTACATGGAGCTTGTAAGCTCTCCTTTGGCTTGATTGAGGGTTCTTCTCTTGTTTGAAGCAAGAGTGGCCACCAATTCACTTTGGAGAGGATTAGGCCAAAAACAATTGAATTATTAAGAAATTCAATGTAGATGGCTCATGAGACAGGAGTAGAGTAACACCATTAAGCTATTACAAAGGGGGAGGCTTCTATTTATAGGAAAAAGTGAGCCTCTAACCATTAAGCTATTACAAATGGGGAGGCTTCTATGTATAGGAGAAAGTGAGCCTCTAACCAAGCAAACCGAATCTAGAATTTTCCAAATCAGTTTGGTGAATTTTTGACCATTTTTAGGTCAGTTCAGCTTACTTTTTGGATCTACTTTTGAAACAGGAGAGAGGAGAGATGAAAATATCTCATTTTATTGCTTAATAATTAGGGGTAATTATGAGGAAAAGGTGCCTACTTTATGAGGGGAGATCCCCACTCTGAGGTGTCAAAATTCAGTTTTTTAATTCTTTTCTTTGGTCCTTAGTCCACTCTTCATCTTATGTGAGCATTTACTCAATTTTGGGGGGTTTGTCATTTATTCTTCAATTTATCTCCTCCCTACATTTGGATTAATCTTATTGGTCCATAGGAACCTTAATTGGACCATAATCCAAAAATTTCTCAAAATCTAGACCCTTAGGCTAATGTCCTTTATACCTATTTTCAATTAATTCCAATTGCACATTGGAAAGTTCTTTTTGAATTTCTGTTTTAGGGGAAACCTCTTTAGACACTAAGAGGATTCTTATATTCAAAAATATCTCAATTTTGAATTACCTCCCTCTAGACATTTTCTCTCTCCAGGCTAAAATAGGGTAAAACAGGATCTTTCTTTTATTTTAGAGAGGGAAATAATTATAAGATCAGAAGGGGAGGTTCTTACACCTGCACACCTCAAAAGCGGGAGGGAGAAATCTTACATCCTACCCCACTTAAAAAACGCGAGATGTCCTCATCTCGCAAACTAGAGGACAACTCTTTCCCCCTTAAGATCCAACTGATTCTAGGGTTCCATATAGTCTGGTGAACCCAACAGAATCCTGGGATAAAGATCCCTTATATAGAACCCATCATCAGATAACAATTCATTTAGATCATATCATTCATATCCTTAACACAATAATGGTCCATTAGACCAAAATTTCCATCTGAACATTCCTCCATGGGAATTTCAATTATACATGTTTTTAATTTGTCATCCCTTAACTTGATCCACTGGGTCAAGTGTTAACAGTAGCAATCTGTTAGCACAATCCACTAATCTCATAGTGATTTGTTGAAGTCATTTTATCGTCATTTCATGAACATCATCACAGGGACTCGTCCCATTCATCCTCATTGTGGTTTTGCTCAGCTTATCACTTTTCAACCAAAATTTAGAAATCATCATTTTTCAATTAGAATCCCAATCAACTCATCAGTTCTCAACCAGAATTTTAAAATCATATCAACGTCCACATTCGAATTCATCATCATCTGGATAGCATTTTTGCTTATAATTTCTAGGTCTTAGATTTACTCGTATATACAGCCAGTAAAGAGCTGCAGTTATACCCTCAGTATATGCAAGTAGTCACGGTCTTTGGAATTTAAAGGTAAATATCAACATTTCTAGGCCTCAAGCAAGTCAAGGATTCCATACAATTGCGGTACTTCCATTTGAATACCCAATTACCTATTTATGAATCTTCATTTCTGAATATCAATTTGTATGAATTTCATCACACAATTACAACCTTTTACTGCTACTTCATGAATTTTTGACATTTCTGGTTTCTCGGTTGATCCACTTTAGGCAGTTCGCTCTGATACCAGCTAAAAGATCCCTATCCCCTTCGCGCAATGAATTCTAGGGTACTAGCAGCGGAAGTAGCACTTCTTGCATGGGGCAGGGTCCCTCACTCGGGGCCTCGCCCACGTATATCCGGACAAGAGACTAATCCCTCGGTTCTTCCAAAATCAAACCCGAAAAAACTTCCCTCTCCCAAAAAGCATGGGCGATTCCTCCAGGATATTTTTACTCTAACGTAGTCAAGAGCCTTAACTAACTGAGCTGATCTGACCAAACCCGTAAGTCCCATAGCCAGATCAAGGAAAAGACTTATACTTGGATCATAGAGACCATTACTTTTTTCCTCATTGAGAGGCACAGCCTATGATTCTTTTCCATAGAACAATTTTTATTCGGGATTTACTTCATTCTATCGTACCATAACAGAATTGAGTCTCATATTAGGGATCCATCAGTCCCATCTAGCCCCGTGGGTTAGCCAACCGCCCAACCACTGTAGTGATGGGATCCATTTAAGAATTTGGTTAGGTTTTGTCCCAGCAGGTACCAGGGAAAAGAGTTCCCAGGCCCCCTAGCCGAATATTCATGCAAACTTAAAACTAGTCACACCACTTACACACCCAATATGAAATTGCCTTTTTCATAGATTCAGCTATCTTTAAAACAATCTTTTAATGAAACTATAGTATCACTGATCATAATCCTCCAAAATTATTTGGTTGAATCCTAATTTTTAATTTTTCCTTCATCAGTGTACCTATGGCATCATTGGCAACCAGAACACTCAACACCTGTCCACTCAGGGGCCTTTTCAATAGTTCCTAGCTCATAGTACCCGACAATACATTCACTTATAAAAATCAAAATAGAATCTTCGTTGAAGATCAGAAAGATCAACCAATATATCCATATAAAAGAGCCATGGACTCATTCGTTGAGGACCAGCAAGGTCAATAAACCAGATCCATGCTCGAATTCAGAAAATAACTCTTACTCATTGTTCCAACATCTTTCACGATGCATGTGTGGGTGTCTTCGGTGACTCAGAGCCCGAGTATCGTATGGTCAGCACCCTCTAGGATCCTTCGCAAGTCACCTAGTGCTTCACTCATATACCACTTCCTTAGTCCCTCATCCACCGCCTTTTCGATAGTTCCTAGCTTCTAGTACCCGACAATGTATTCACTTATAAAAATCAAAATGCAATCTTTGTTGAAGATCAGAAAGATCAACCAATATATCCATATAAAAGAGCCATGGACTCATCCGTTACAAGGTCAATCAACCAAATCCATGCTCGAATTCAAAAAATAACTCTTACTCCTTGTTCCAATATCTTCCACAATGCACGTGTGGGTATCTTTGGGCGGCGACTCAAAGCCTGAGCACCGTATGGTTAGCACTCTCTACTAGGATCCTTCACAGGTCACCTAGCGCTTCACTCATATGCCGCTTCCTTAGTCCCTCATCCACCGTATCGGAAGCTCACCATTTAGTCAACACCTCGGCCAACCTTGCTACGCGAGACGTCCTCCGTTGACTCTCCGTCAGCTGCTGCAACTTTATCAGTTAGGTCTCCCCGACCTTATTCACAAGACAGTCAAAATGCTTCCCTAGAATTTTTGACATAAAACAGTCATTTAAAAACAGGTCATAAATACAGTTTTTATAACGAACTCTCGTCTTTCCACATTGTTCAATATCAATCCTCATTTATTTCATATGTATTCCCATTTTCATCACATCATTTTCTATCTCATCACATCTTTCCTCATTTATCTACATCAGATCTCATCCAGTCGCATCTACCCATATCCACATCTCATCACATCATATTCATTCACATCACATCATATTCATTCACATCACATCATATCTATTCACGTCCATCACATTCATTTACATTTATCACATCACATTCATTCATATCCATCACATTCATTCAGTTATATCCATCACCTTCATTCTCATCACCATCCCATCACATGCATTCTATCCACATTATATCACATCACTTCTATCCACATCATATCTCATTCATACACATCTCATCTCATTCATCCACATCCATCCAATCGTTCAAATGTACGACTACCCACATCTATCCATACATTCATATCTATCACTTCACATCCACATATATTCATGTCACATCACATCTCTTTACATCACATCACATTCTTTCACATCCACATCCACATCCATTTTTTCACATGCATCCACATCCATTCTTTCATATACTCATCGACATCCATTCTTTCACACACATCCACATCCATTCTTTCACATACTCATCCACATTCATTCTTCACATACACATTCACATCCATTCTTTCACATACTCATCCACATTCATTCTTCACATACACATCCACATCCATTCTTCACATACACATCCACATCCATTTTCACATACACCTCCATATCCATTTTCACATACACATACACATCCATATCCATTCTTCACATACACATTCACATCCATCTTCACATACACATACACATACACATACACATACACATCCATATCCATTCTTCACATATACATCCATATCCATTCTTTACATACACATTCACATTCATTTTCACATATACATTCACATACATTCACATCCATTCACATCCCATATCATTCATTTACATCCTGATTCACATCACATTACATATCATCCATTCATTCACATCTATCTGATTCACATCACATCTCATCACATCTATTCACATCACATCCCATTCATCCATTCATTTACATCTATCTGATTCACATGTCATCACATCTCATTCATTCACATCCTGATTCACATGACATCACATCTCATTCATTCACATCCTGATTCACATGACATCACATCTCATTCATTCACATCCCGATTCACATGCAATCACATAAAGGTAAAGAGAAAGTGGTTGAGCCCCTTGGTATGCCTGATATTTCTATAGGGCATTCTCTTGTTGATGGAGAGTCTAGTGGCTCTCCGAGATGAGATGTGAGACCCCTCTGCCCCCCTCTACCATTCTGGCATAAGACAGTCCTTTAAGAAAACATGGTTTCTATGCAAGTTTTCAGTTTGATTTTCTTTTGAATACAAGGAGTATTTCTTGAATCACTATCCCTAAAACTTTTTGATCGGAATTCTAAATTTTATACCAGAATTCCTTGAATTCTATAACCTTGATCCACAGATCAATTCGAAGGGTCTGAAACTTAGTTTCAGATTTGGTGAGAATTTTGCGTGTATTTTTCTAAACTGGTCACACCTTCTTTCCTCGTCGATCGAAACTGATGAAAGAGTTTGGTCTTGGTCATAGTCTGATTCAAGGTTCGAGTCGGATAAGATTTTTCATGAACTATCTTTCTCGAAAAGGTTTGATAATTCAGTTACTATTTTACTGAATTTATTTCTTTGAATATTCACTTAACTGATTTCTAAATTAGTTATAAATTCCAATGAGGAATAGTATAATCATTTATTTGAATATTTCAATCTTGATAGATTTCTTGAATTTTCTTTTTACAATCCGTGTGAATATAAAACGATAGAAATTTCTTTTTTAGAGAATTTAATTATTCATTTATCAAATAGTCAGAATTCTAATTTTGATATAAAAATTCTTTATGCATCTATTTATGCATAAAAATCAACTTCAATGGGAATAACACTTTTATAAAAAAATCCTTTTATGCATCTATTTATACATAAAAATCAACTTCAATGGGAATAACACTTTTATTAAAAAAATCTTTTTATGCATCTATTTATGCATAAAAATCAACTTCAATGGAAATAACACTTTTATAAAAAAAATCCTTTTATGCATCTATTTATGCATAAAAATCATCTTCAATGGGAATAACACTTTTATTAAAAAAATCCTTGTATGCATCTATTTATGCATAAAATCAAATTTAATAGGAATAACACTTTAAATATATAAAAAAATTCTTTATGCATCTATATATGCAAAAAAATCAATTTTTATAAGAATAACACTTTTATAATTTAAAAAAAAACTCTTTATGCATCTTTCTATGCATAAAAATCAAATTTAATAAGAATAACACTTTTATAAAAAAATTCCTTTATGCATCTTTCTATGCATGAAAATCAAATTTAATAAGAATAACACTTTTGTAATAAAAAAATTCTTTTATGCATCTTTCTATGCATAAAAATCAAATTTATTAAGAATAACACTTTTGTAGTAAAAGAATTCCTTTATGCATCTTTCTATGCATAGAAATCAAATTTAATAAGAATAACACTTTTATAATAAAAAATTCCATTATGTATCTTTCTATGCATAGAAATCAAATTTAATAACAATAACACTTTTATAATAAAACAAATTCCATTATGCATCTTTCTATGCATAGAAATCAAATTTAATAAGAATAACACTTTTATAAAAAATTCTTATTAAATTTGATTTCTATGCATAGAAAGATGCATAAAGAAATTTTTTTAATTATAAACGGATTATTCTCATTAAATTTGATTTCTATGCATAGAAAGATGCATAAAGGAATTGCTTTTATTACAAAAGTGTTATTCTTATTAAAATTAATTTCTATGCATAAAGAAAATTTTTTTATTATAAAAGTGTTATTCTTATTAAATTTGATTTCTATGCATAGAATTAAAGATGCATAATGGAATTTTTTATTATAAAAGTGTTATTCTTATTAAATTTGATTTCTATGCATAGAAAGATGCATAAAGGAGATCTTTTTATTATAAAAGTGTTATTCTTATTAAATTTAATTTTTATGCATAGAAAGATACATAAATGAAAATTTTTATTGTAAAAGTGTTATTCCTATTAAATTTGATTTTATGCATAAATAGATGCATAAAAGGATTTTTTTATAAAAGTTTTATTCGCATTGAAGTTGATTTTTATGCCTAAATAGATGCATAAAGAATTTTTGTATCAAAATTAGAATTCTCTTAATTTCTATGTTTAAATTCTATGAGTATTTGATAAATGAATAATTAAATACTCTAAGAGAGAAGTTTCTATCGATTTATATTCCAACGGATTGTAAAAAGAAAATTCAGGAAATCTATTGAGATCGAAATATTCAGATACATGATTAATTTATTCCTCATTGGAATTCGTAATAACTAATTTAGAAATCAATTAAGTGAATATTCAAAGAAAGAAATTCAGTAAAATAGTAAATGAATTACCAAACCTTTTCGAGAAAGATAGTTCAAGAAAAATCTTATCTGACCCGAACCTTGAATCAGACTATGACCAAGACCAAGCTCTTTCGTCAATTTCGAGGAAAGAAGGTGTGACAAGTTTAGGAGAATACACTCAAAACTCCCGCCAAATCTGAAACTAAGTTTGAGACCCTTCGAATTGATCTGTGGATCAAGGTTATAGAATTCGAGGAATTCTGGTATGAATTTTAGAATTTTGATCAAGAAGTTTTGGGGATACTGATTCAAGAAATACTCCTTGTATTCAAAAGAAAATCAAACTGAAAACTTGCTTAGAAACACTGTTTTCTTAAAGGACTGTCTTATGCCAGAATGCTGGAGGGAGCATTTAGTATATGTTTTTCTAAGGGAAGTTTGGTTGCAAAACAACTAGCGGGGAGTGTTCAAAGGACGGCTCACATGGCAAAGCCAGGTCTTGACCAGCCTTGATATGGTTGAAAAAATGGTGCGCTTCCGGTACGATGACGAAGCGGTCCCTGATGAGTGAAGTGCCGGACACCTAAGGAGGATCCTGGAGGGTTCCGACCAGGAGGTGCATGGGCTCGCGATGCCTATGACACACATGCGTATGTCATGGAAGATATGTATGATGGATGAAATAATTATTGTAATTTATTACTAGATCTTATTGGGTGGTGACTAGTTGGTCTACGGACAGTCCAGAGTGATACTACTTTTTGAGAAACAAGGGACTGGATGGCATTTTTGAGTTATGATACCTGTAAAAACCAATAATTGTTTGTCAATGGATTATTTTATATAATAAAGTTAACTATGTGCGTATCTGTATTGACACCTGTAAAAATCAATAACTGTGTGTGTATCTGTAGTCGAAAGCAAAATTTAAGAAAGGCATTAAATTATAGGTGGGTGAGTAATTGTCTGGTTCTACCGATTCCAGTGGTTGGGTGGTGGCTAACCCATGGGCCGGATGGGGTTAGGCTGGAATGAGTGGACTTTTAATAATTAAATTGAAATAATAGGAATACGCTTAGAATTCGAGTAGTTAAATAAAAACTTGAAGAATTTCTCAAATGAGTAGATCAATGGGTGTGCCTGACTTCGATTAGGAAAAAAGTGTTGATTTTCTCAAATGATTAGATCAACGGCTATGCCTGATTTCGATTAGGAAAAAAGCGTTGATTTCTTCAAACTAAGTGATAGTTTTCCTTCTATTCTGGTTTAACCAGGTGAAGGATAGTTTAGTCTCTTGACCTCGTTAGAAAATTCGTTAAGAAAATCAAAAAGGTGGAATCCTCCTCATTTTTTGAGCAAGGAAAATTTTCTCGATTTCGATTTCGGAATGACCACCAGATTAGTCTCGTGTCCGAGCATTCGAGGGCGAGGCCCCGAGTGGGAAACCCTACCCCACGCAAGAGGAAGCTACTTCCACTATTAGCAACCGGGAATCCAGTGCACGGAGGGGGTAGAGGGGTCTCATAGCTTGTATCAGAGCGCTGTTGTAAACTTACGAAACAGCAGCAAAAATTGCCTAAAATTTTAAAATAAATCTGGGAAATAATGTTTTCACTTGTTAAGATTATATTTGAAATAAACTTCATAAATTAAACTGGATTTTTAGATGGATACCCCAAATCTGTCTAGCATTCCTGGACTCTCCCAGCATGCGGATATGATCGCCTTTGCCTTCGAAAATCTCATCAACCACACTATAACCCGAGGAAGTAGAGTGAGACTCGCTCGTCACTTTGAGGATCTATACTTTCCTGATCTAGTAGAGCGATATCAGCATATGTGGTTCTCTGGAGGGCAAAGTATTTGTGTCAATACCAATCAACGACAGAGACTCAGACAGAATATCTCGTTAGCCATGATCTTGATAAGGCTAGGAGTTATTCATTATGTACAACTCTATAATCACTCACCCCGGAATTTTAGAATTTCTTGTCGTATTTTAAGACTTCTTAGTCGCTTTATAGCACCATTATCAGATGAATCGTGTATATCACAGCACATCTCCATCGCAGTATTGCCTTTTGAAGCATACGCGATTGAGGCGGTGATTTTGGAGCCGAGATGCCCTATGCATACATCAAAAACTTTTGATAAAAAATGATGTTTTGCAAAAGATTCCAAATTGTTTTCGTGGTTATGAATATTGGTTAATAAAATTATCAGAGTGAATCTTGTTTTCAAGAATTATGATGGAATATTTATTTGTGTAAGAAATAAATCTCAAAAATTAAATAGTCATAATCTGATGACAAAGTTAAGTTGACAAAAATATCGTTTTGTCAGAAAATCATGAGGTGAGCGGCCCGTGGTAGTAGGCAGCCGGATCCTCTTACCACCAATGGTGAAGACTTAGATCCGGACATTCGTAAAGCCCTCCACCGATCCCAACCTGGTCCCTTTAAGGGTGAAGGGGAACAATTAAGAGAAGTAGTGAAAAAATGGATCGAGGCAATGGAATAGTATTTTGATGTAATCGGTTAAACGAGAAGAGCAAGATGGCTCTCGCCACATTGAAAATTGTGGAAACAGCCAGGGTCGCATGGAGGAACCATTGCAAGATAAACCGTCTCGATTGAAATAGCCAAATCTAGTCAGATCTTAAGGCTTACTTAGGAAGAGGTTGTGTCCTCCAGGCTTCCTGGAAACCAAAATGAATGAGTTCTTGGAACTGAAGCAGGATAGCCAAACAATTGAAGAATACCATGAGGCATTTGCCCTTCTCCTCAAATATTCTCCACTTTTGGATGAAGAGCAGGTGATGGCCAGATTCATTCGAGGGATGAGCGAGCCATTGGACACTTTAGTGAAAATGCCAAGCTAGTCTCAATGGCAGAAGCTGTCAGAATGGCAAAGGACTTTGCCAAAGCATTTGTTGTTAAGGTTCCGTCGAAACCTGCACCCTTAAACTTTAAAAGGTTCGAAACCCCGGGAAGTGCTTCAAACTTTCCACCCCAAAGAGGCAGCAAGGCCCTAATCAAAATCAAGATGCTGGGAAATTTAGAAGTGAAGGAAGACCCTTCCCTCACAGAACACTTTCTCAAGAGCCCCACCTCTTTCAAGGATTCAGAGGGATGAGCTTAGAAGTGAGAACATGTGTTTTGGGTGTCATGGTTTTATCACCAGAGCTTAAAGACTGCCTGACTTGTGCCATGTCAAGAGGACAAGGAAGTCAACAACCCAGAGTGCACAGACCAGCCCCTTTATATCAGTCAATCGTCTCGCCAAAATCAGGGCAATCCCAGGAGGACTCTAGCTCAACCATCTGCCTCTGTTCAGAGTAATCCTAGAACTCCCTCCTAGAACTGGGGTAACCAAAGAGAAAAGGTTCCACCTCAATCTGCAGTAGCCAGAGCAGTTATGATAAAACAAAAGTAGTGGAAGTGGAAAGAGATCAGATTTATGCCGCGATTGAAAACCAAGGGCCAAATCATCAATTCTCTGTCATCCATACTCCAGCTGAGTATAAGGGTAAGCCATTAAAGCTTTTGATTGATTCAGGCAGTACTCATTCATTTATTTCCCCAGGATGCTTGCGTAAGCTAGTCTTAGAACAAAAATCAAGGAAACCTATGCAAGTTGAATTGGCTAGTGGGAAGATTCTTTTCACTCACCATGAGATAGATCGTATTCAGTTTAATCTAGATGGGAATGTAACTGACTGCCGGTTCAGAGTCTTACCTTTGGGAGTTTTTGACGGAATCCTTGGAATGGATTGGCTCCACAAAAATCAAAAGCTGACATTCACTTCTGTCACAATGGAACCATTTCCTTCCGTGACCTTCACGGGAACAAAGTTCAAGGAACTGGAATTTTTGGATCCCCAGATCTGCAATTAGTAAAAGCTTCTAAGTTACTGAAAGGACTTAGAAAGAAGCAGCTCATTTATGTTGTCCAAATGAATCCGGTAGACACAAAGTTAAGGGCTTAAGAATCTCAACATGCGCCAAAGAAGGTGGATGCAGACCCTGCAGGAATTTGATTTTGAAATCAAGTACTTCCCAAGCAAAGAAAATGTGATAGCAGATTCCCTCAGCAGCAGAAAAGCCTCCTTGCTTGCAATCACAGTGGTGTCAAATCCATTGATTAATGAAGCAAGAGAGAAGATCATGCAGGATAGATTCTTTGGCCCTATTGCTACCCTACTTATGAAGGAAAGAAAAACTCCTTAGGAGTTGAATCGAGTTCAAGGGTACAGCATGGATGAAGGAATTATGTATTATAATAGCAGGCTATGCATTCCCAATGATGAGGAAACTAGGTCAAATTCTGAATGAAGCCCATGACAGCCTTATAGCAGGACATCCATGTTTCATCAAGACTTACATGTCTGTAAATAAAAGCTTCTTTTGGCCTTGAATAAAAAGGATGTACTTAATCATGTACTTAATCATCAAGACTTACAAGACTTACATGTCTGTAAATAAAAGCTTCTTTTGGCCTTGAATAAAAAAGGATGTACTTAATCATGTACGTCAATTCGTGATGTGTCAGAAAGTCAAAGCCGAGAGAGTAAAAATGCCTAGGAAGTTACATCCATTAGACATCCCCCCAGATAAAGTGGGAATGTATCAATATGGATTTTATTAATGGACTACCTTTAGTGCAATCAGGTTACAACTCCATCTTCATGGTAGTTGACAGACTAACCAAAGTTGCCCATCTGATTCCAGTAAAAGAAACCTACACACTGCAGTGGATGTGGCCAAACTGTTCCTCAAGGAAATCTTCAGATTGCATGGCCTACCCAGGAGAATAGTAAGTGATCGAGATCCCAAATTCACGTCAAGATTCTGGACTGCATTCTTCAAAGCAGTAGGAACTTTCTTGGATCTCAGCATAGCTTACCACCTCGAGACCAATGGTCAAACAGAAAGGGTGAACCAAGTAATCAAAGATATACTTCGGTCATCATGCTATGGTAGGGAACCCAAGAAGTGGCTAAGCTATCTGCACCTAGTCGAATTTGCCTACAATGCTTCTTATCACCGAAGTATCGAGATGAGCCCTTTCAAAGCTTTGTATGGACAAGATTCCCTAACACCATTAACTTGGTCTGACCCATTGATTAGGGTCGAGATGTCTAGACAGATGCTTGACAACATGGAGCAATAGATGCAGTCAATCCGCAAGGATATAAAAGCTGCCCATGATAGACAGAAGCAATATGCAGATAAGAAGAGGTTAGGCAAAAAATTCGAAGAAGCAGATATGGTCTTCATTCGAGTAATAAAAGTGTTATTCTTATTAAATTTGATTTCTATGCATAGAAAGATGCATAATGGAATTTTTTTATTATAAAAGTGTTATTCTTATTAAATTTGATTTCTATGCATAGAAAGATGCATAAAGAAATTTTTTTATTATAAAAGTGTTATTCTTATTAAATTTTATTTTTATGCATAGAAAGATACATAAAGGAAATTTTTTATTATAAAAGTGTTATTTCTATTAAATTTGATTTTATGCATAAATAGATGCATAAAAGGATTTTTTTATAATAAAAGTACTTTTCCCATTGAAGTTGATTTTTATGCATAAATAGATGTATAAAGAATTTTTATATCAAAATTAGAATTCTCTTAAATTTTATGTTTAAATTCTATGAGCATTTGATAAATACTCTAAGAGAGAAATTTCTATCGTTTTATATTCCCACAGATTATAAAAAGAAAATTCAGGAAATCTATCGAGATCAAAATATTCAGATAAATGATAAATTTATTTCTCATTGGAATTCGTAACTAATTTAGAAATCAGTTAAGTGAATATTCAAAGAAAGAAATTCAATTAAATAGTAACTAAATTACCTAACCTTTTTGAGAAAGATAGTTTA
Source organism: Cibotium barometz (assembly GCF_041138505.1). Taxonomy (NCBI): domain Eukaryota; kingdom Viridiplantae; phylum Streptophyta; class Polypodiopsida; order Cyatheales; family Cibotiaceae; genus Cibotium; species Cibotium barometz. Next base: position 48,135,074 of record NC_141048.1, on the reverse strand, counting down.
GGAAAAATCTTATCCGACTCGAACCTTGAATCAGACTATGACCCAAGACCAAACTCTTTCCTCAGTTTCGAGGAAAGAAGGTGTGACCAGTTTAGAAAAATACACTCAAAACTCTTGCCAAATCTGAAACTAAGTTTGAGACCCTTCGAATTGATCTGTGAATCAAGGTTATAGAATTCAAGGAATTCTGGTATGAAATTCAGAATTTCGATCAAGAAGTTTTGGGGATACTGATTCAAGAAATACTCCTTGTATTCAAAAGAAAATCAAACTGAAAACTTGCTTAGAAACCCTATTTTCTTAAAGAACTGTATTACGCCAGAATGCTGGGAGGGAGCATTTGGTATATGTTTTTCTAAGGGAATTTCGGTAACAACAGCTAGCGGGGAGTGTTCAAAGGACGGCTCATGCAGCAAAGCCTTGACCAGCTTCGGTATGGTTGAAAAATGGTGCGCTTCTGATATGATGGGCGAGGGTCGATGAAGGGGTCCCTGAGTCAAGTGCCAGGACACCTAAGGAGGATCTTGGGGAGGGTTCAAACCAGGAGATGCACGGTCTTGAAGTACCTATCACACCCATGCGTATGTCGTGGAACATATGTATGATGGACAAAATGATTATTGTAATCTGTTAACTGGATCTCGTTGCTAACCAATTGGTCTCAATGGAGAGTCCAGAGTGATACTGTTTTTTTAGAAACAAGGGACTGGATGGAATTTTTGAGTTCTGGATTATTTTATATGTTAAAGTTTTAAATAGGAGTGTGTGCGTATCTGTATTCCAAAGCAAAAGTTAAGAAAGGCATTCAATTATGGGTGGGTTGAGTAATTGTCTAGTTCTATCGATTCCAGTGGTTGGGTGGTGGCTAACCCATGGGCCAGATGGGGTTAGGCTGGAATCAGTGGAGTTTTAATAATTAAATTGAAATAATAGGAATATGCTAAGAATTGAAGTAGTTAAATAAAAACCTAAAGATTTTCTCAAATGAGTAGCTGTGCTTGACTTTGGTTTAGGAAAAAAGCGTTGATTTCCTCAAATGATTAGATCAACGGCTGTGCCTAATTTCGGTTAGGAAAAAAGCGTTGGTTTCTTCAAACTAAGTTAGTGATAGTTTTCCTTCTATCTAGTTTAATCAGGTGAAGGATAGTTTAGTCTCTTGACCCCGTTTTTAAGAAAATCAAAAAGGTGGAATCGTCCCCATTTTTTCGGGCAAGAAAAATTTTCTTGATTTCGGTTTCGGAATGACCACCAGATTAATCTCATGTCCGAACATTCGAGGGCGAGACCCTGAGTGGGAAACCCTGCCCCGCGCAAGAGGAAGCTACTTCCACTCTGCTACCAATCAGGAATACGGTGTGCGGAGGGGGCAGAGGGGTCTCACAATGCAGCACGTGTTTCAATTCTCCGCACTTGCCTCTCCATATTGAACTTGCAATCAATATATGGGTGGTCTGATATATGAGCATTTCAAAACTTATGGGGTATGTGTCCCTTTCCCTCTCTATGTTTCACATGTTTGCATATGAATGTCGTGTCTTTCTCTTTTACTATTCATTTTGTTATATGTAATAGGTTATTGAAGGATCAAATTCTACCAGAAGACAATGAGATGCCTTCGGACCATGCACGAGCAAAAGAAATGTTGCACTCCATAGGGATGGACTATAGCACACACCATGCTTGTCTGAATAATTGTATTGTCTTTTCGCATGAGTACGCCACTCTTCACAAGTTTCTAGAGTGTGGTTCATCGAGGTATAGGCAAGATGTCCAAGGACAAAGGGTCCCTACTAAAGTCTTACAACACTTTCCCATCATTCCACGTATTTAAACAATGTTTAGATATAAATCCATTGCATCTTTAATGACTTGGCTTCGAAACACCAGATCCACAGATGACGTTATGCATGTGCCTGCTAATTCTCCACCATGGAGGCATATCGAAGAGAAGTGGGTGGACTCTGATTTAATTTCACGATTTTAGTATTTTTGTATTATTTGCATATCTCATTAGAATGATTAGCATGTTTGGCAAGGATTTCAATATCTAGTTATAATGCATGCTCTATATGTGGGCCTAGATTAGAGGCTCGATACTCAACAACTTTGAAGATGGTTGTCTACAAGGGCCACAAAACGTATCTCCTTGAAAACCATGAGTTGCAAGAGAGATTTCTAAGGAGGCCTTCTTGTGTGCTCAAGCCAAGTGATTAGAGGAGGGCACGGGAAGTGGATCCAAGTTATTCACCCCCTGGAATGAAGCAGCTTTCCAACTTCCATCTACTCCCATACTGGAGTGATCTTCTAGTCAATCATCTTCTTGACCCTATGAAAATTTTCAAGAACATAGTCGATATGCTTTGGAAAACCACCATAGGTGCTAAAGAGAGCAAGGCACAAAGGGATGATCTACAAGAGATGGATCGCATGCAGCACTTATGGGCACAGAGACTAGACATGATGGGAAGGTGATTCTCCCTAGAGCACCTTGGGTCTCAACCAAATAAGAGCAACAGCATGTAAAGAAGTGCATCAGTGAGTTTTGTACTCCCACTGGTTGTATACATTTCTTGAAGGGAGCATTAACAAAGGATAAAGAGCTTAATGGCTTGAAATCTCATGACTAGCACAAAATCTTATAGTTTGTGCTACCAATGGCCATTAAGGATTACCTCAACAAAGACATAAGAGTGACAATATACAAGATTAGTGTGGTGGTACGATGGATATCAAAGAAGAAGATGGCTTCAATAAAAGCCATACAACAAGCAAAACAGAGTGGCAAGGTTATAAGCGATGAGGAGGAGAAGCTTGCATATGATTGTGATTACCATGTAAGTGAGTTTTTATATGTACAAAAGAAACCATAAGACATAGTCTTGTATAAGTTTTTGTTCTTGATACATTTTCATGATCTTTTGCTTGCAGTATCGCAAGTTTGGTGCACTTTGGTCATGCGGCTATCACTTTCGTGTGGAGAGAATAGATAAGAAGAGAGCAAAATTTTATTGTAGTGTCAAAGCAAATTTCATGCAAGAAAGTCATTCAAGTGCAAGTGATCTAAGTAGTGAAGTTGGCATGCTTGATTACTGTGGACCAATACAATACATTATCAAGGTTGGGTTCAAAAAGTTCTCTATGTTCATTTTTTATGTGAATTGGTTCAAGGTAGTGACTCAAGGACCACAAGAAACCATGTGTAGAGATAAAAGAGGATTTGTTCAAGTAGACTCTACAAAGATATAGACAAGCCAAAGGGACACATTTGTGCTACCAAAGCATTGTGTGCAGGCCGTCTTCAAGGTGGACCCGAGAGATCATAGGTGATTCTTTGTAATCCAAATTGATCCATGGAGTAAACAAATATGTGAAGATATGGAAATTTTAGATGTAGTAGAGGTTGAGGAACCCACTCAAGAAGCACGAGAGACAGATATTGATCCAATTGAACAATTATAAGAAGGATCAAATGAAGGTATAGTAATTCAACAATTACTAGCACTTGAACCAGAAGCAAACACAACAACTAATCCGGTCCGGGAATTCGAAGAAGAAATAGAAGAACAACTTTCAACACAACCTCCTCTAATGCTTTAAATAGAAGAGGACAATACGGAGGCTACACCTATTGACAAAGCTGCAGATGAAGAGGTTTTTCTGGAAATAGATGTATTCAGAGCCATGGATAGAGTCAATGAGATGAGCTATAACATCTTATTTCAATTTTATTTGACAAGAAATACTTGGTTTTTATCAATGTTATCTTTTTTTGCACACTTACCTTTTTTTAAAAGTCCAAAATAAAAAATAAAAAAATTAGTTTTCGACGCTTTTTTCGATGCTTATTCTGACTTTTATTTTGATACCTTTTTGACTGTTATTCTGACGCGTATTTCAACGCTTATCTGTGAAGTTTATTTTGACGATCATTTTGATGGAATATTTCGATGTTTATATCGACGCATATTTTGAGACGACACAGAAGTTGTCAATACTAGCCGTCAGAAATAGGTTGTCTTGTAGTATTGTGAGTTCATGCTCCACATCAAGTTCCTCTCCAAGGTTCAAGTCTTTAACTTTGTAAGATTTCTCCCTCCCATCTTTTGAGGTGTGCAGGTATAAGAACCTCCCCTTTTGATCTTATAAATATTCCCCTCTCTGAAATAAAAGAAAGATCCTGTTTTACCCTGTTTTGACTTGGAGAGAGAAAATGTCTAGAGGGAGGTAATTAAAAATTGATATATTTTTGGATATAAAAATCCTCCTAGTGTCTAAAATGGTTTTCCCTGAAATAAAAATTCAAAAAGAACCTTCCAATGTGCAATTGGAATAAATTGAAAATATGTAAAAAGGACCTTAGCCTAAGGATCCAGATTTTCAGAAATTTTTAGATTATGATCCAATTAAGGTTTCTATGGACCAATAAAATTAATCCAAATGTAGGGAGGAGATAAATTGAAGAATAAAAGAAAAACCTCCAAAAAATGAGTAAATGCTCACATAAGATGAAGAGTTGACTGAGTACAAGGTTTATTAGTTATTAAGAGATATTTAGAGGAAATGATGCATTTTTGACACCTCAGTGTGGGGATCTCCCCTCATGAAGGAGGTGACTATTTCGCATGTGTGGAGGAGTTTTAAACTAAAAAATAATGAGATATTTTCATCTCTCCTCTCTCCTATTTCAACTAGATCCAAAAAGTAAGCTAAACTAACACAAAAATGGTCAAAAATTGACCAAACTGATATGGAAAATTCTAGAATATATTTGCTTAGTTAGAGGCTCACTTTTTCCTATAAATAGAATCCTCCCCCTTTGTAAAAGCTTAATGGTGTTTATGCACTGTTACTCTACTCCCGTCCTGAGCCATTTATATTGAATTTTTTTAATAATTCAATTGTTTTTGGCCTAATCCTCTCCAAGTGATTTGGTGGCCACTCTTGCTTCAAACAAGAGTAGATCCCTCAATCCCTCAATCCCTCAATCCCTCAAGCCAAAGGAAAGCTCACAACTCCATGTAAGCTAAATTTTCTTACTTTTTTAATTTTAAATCTATGGTTTTCTTGATTTTCTTGTTTTATAGTTGCTTGAATTAAATTCAAATGCTATGCCTTTGAGGAAAAGGCCACCCCCTTCTCTTCTTTACAATTCAGTCTTTCTTAATCCTAGAAAGATTAGTTAAATTAATTAAACTTTTCTTATTGTTTACTCTCTTGAATTCTAAAAAATGAGTAGATTAGAGTTCTATACATCTAGATTGGGTTAATTTAAGTTGAAATTAGAATAATAAAAATGAGAAATGGTCAACCATACAAAGGAGGTTATGGCAAAATTTTTTGAAATTTTGTGGAAAAGAAAGTTGTTTTTATGTTATTCCAGAAGATCAATTCCCACCGTTTGTGCATTCTAAAAGAAATATTCTAATTACTCCATGTACATATTCACCTATGAATATGCATGGATATCATTGATATTAATCATTAAAATTGATTTCTATGCATAAAAAGATGCATAAAGGATTTATTTTTATTTCAAAAGTGTTATTCTCATTAAAATTGATTTTATGCATAGAAAGATGCATAAAGGATTTATTTTTATTTCAAAAGTGTTATTCTCATTAAAATTGATTTTATGCATAGAAAGATGCATAAAGGTTTTATTTCAAAAGTGTTATTCTCATTAAAATTGATTTTTATGCATAGAAAGATGCATAAAGGAATTATTTTTATTTAGTAAGTGTTGTTCTCATTAAAGTTGATTTTTATGCATAAAAGGATTTTTATAAAAGTGTTATTCCCACAAAAATTAATTTTTATGCATAAATAGATGCGTAAAGAATCTTTATATCAAAATTAGAATTCTCTTAAATTCTATGAATAGATGTGAATGAGATGCGATGAGAATCAGATAGGTGTGAATGAATGGATGGATGGATGTGATGTGAATAGAGGTGATGAGATATGAGGTGAATAGATGTAATAAGATGTGATGAGAATCAGATGTGATGTGAATAGAGGTGATGAGATGTGAGGTGAATAGATGTGATGTGAATCAGATAGGTGTGAATGAATGGATGGATGGATGGATGTGATGTGAATAGAGGTGATGAGATGTGAGGTGAATAGATGTGATGTGAATCAGATAGATGTGAATGAATGGATGAGATGTGATGTCATGTGAATCAAGATGTAGATGGATGAATAAGGAAATGAGTGGATGATATGTGATGAAAATGGATGTGAATGTATAAGTGAAGAATGGATGTGAATGTATATGTGAAGAATGGATGGGAATGTGTATGTGAAGAATGGATGTGAATGTGTATGTGAAGAATGGATGTGAATGTATATGTGAAGAATGGATGTGAATGTATATGTGAAGAATGGATGGGAATGTGTATGTGAAAGAATGGATGTGGTTATGTATGTGAAGAATGGATGTGAATGTATATGTGAAGAATGGATGTGAATGTGTATGTGAAAGAATGGATGTGGTTATGTATGTGAAGAATGGATGTGGACGTATGTGAAAGAATGGATGTGGATGTATGTGAAAGAATAGATGTGGATATTTATGTGAAATAATGGATGTGGATGTATGTGAAAGAATGGATGTGGATGTACGTGAAAGAATGGATGTGGATATGTACGTGAAAGAATGGATGTGGATGTATGTGAAAGAATGGATGTGGATGTGTATGTGAAAGAATGTGATGTGGTGTGACATGAATATTTGTGGATGTGAAGTGATAGATATGAATGTATGAAGAGATGTGGGTAGTCGTACACGTGAACGATTGGATGGATGTGGATGAATGAGATGAGATGTGTATGAATGAGATATGATGTGATATAATGTGGATAGAATGTATGTGATGGGATGGTTATGAGAATGTATGTGGTGGATATGAACGAATGAATATGAAGGATATGAATGAATGTGATGTGATGAAAATGGAGATAGATGTGATGTGTGATGTGAACAAATATGATGTGATGAGATGTGGATATGGGTAGATGCGAGTGGATATGGGTAGATGCGAGTGGATGAGATGTGGATATGGGTAGATGCGAGTGGATGAGATGTGATGAAAATGAAGATAGATGTGATGTGTGATGTGAACGAATATGATGTGATGAGATGTGGATATGGGTAGATGCGAGTGGATGAGATCTGATGCGAATAAATGAGAAAAGATGTGATGAGATGAAAAATGATTATCACAAATTTATCAGCACAATTTTACCAAAAATTACATTAAATCAAGGGTAAGCAATTTGTACGGAATGGTTGGAGTATCAAACCAACTCCGAATTGCAATCTAAAGTTATAGGGATCTGTATCAGATACCTAATGGTTAATTTGAACCCTCAATTGTACCAAAATATAGTGATTAGTACTGATTAATCATTGATTAGTAAATTAATCCACTGTTTTGTGTGCTAATCAGAATTCAAGCATGGATCTGGTTGATTGACCTTGCTGGTTCTCAACGGATGAGTCCATGGCTCTTTTATATGGATCTGTTGGTTGATCTTGCTGATCTTCAACGGAGATTCCATTTTGATTTTTATAAGTGAAAATATTGCCGGTTACTATGAGCTAGGAACTATCGAAAAGGCCCTGAGTGGACAGGTGGTGAGCGTTCTGGTTGCCAATGATGCCATAGGTACACCGATGAAGGAAAAATTAGAAATTAGGATTCAACCGGATATTTTGGAGGATTATGATCAGTGACAATGGTTTCATTAAATGATTATTGTAAAGGCACCTGATTCTGTGAAAAAGGCAATTTCATATTGGGTGTGTAAGTGGTGTGACTAGTTTTAAGTTTGCATAAATATCCGGCTAGGGGGCTTAGGAACTCTTTTCCCTGGTACCCGGGACAAAACCTAACTAAATTCTTAAATGCATCCCATCACTACAGTGGGTGGGTGGTTGGCTAACCCACGGGAGTGGATGGGGTTAGGCTAGATTGATGGATCCCTAAATTGAGACTCAATTCTGTTATGGTACGATAGATGAAGTAAATCCCAAATAAAAATTGTTCTATGGAAAATCAACGGCTGTGCCTCTCAATGAGGAAAAAAGCATTGGTCTCTATGATCCAAGTGCAATCTTTTCCTTGATCTGACTATGGGACTTACGGGTTCGGTCAGACTAGTTTAGTTAGTTAAGGCTTTTGACTACGTCAGAGTAAAATTATCCTGGAAGAATCGCCCATGCTTTCCGGGCAAGGGAAGTTTTTTCGGGTTCGGAAGAACCGATGGATTAGTCTCTTGTCTAGATATCCGTGGGCGAGGCCCCGAGTGAGGGACCCTGCCCTGCGCAAGAAGTGCTACTTCCGCTGCTACCACCCCCTGACTTCATTACGTGGTGGGGACAGGGATCTTTCAAACTTGATCACTATGAATTGAGAATACGTATTTTGGTGAAGAAGAGCATACAAATGTAGATAAGATAACGTATGTCACTTGTGTTACACATTTATTAAGATAATGAAAATAAAGTATTATATGAAATTAGCTTCTATATAGACTTCTATGCAGAAAGGTTACCTTTGTTGCCATTAGTCCCTTTTTTCTTCCCACTAGTGGTGTACGCTTCACAAACTAGCTATGCACCACTACAAAACCTTAAATTGAGCTAGAATGCTCCACTTTTGTAGCCTCCTCCATTCTGTATAGGTATGCAAAGAAGGCAGCATCAAAGAGACAAAAGTCAGAAAATTTAAAGGCCAAGGTATATAGATTATCATCAACCCTATTCCAAGATGGAATCTTTTTTATGGAACAACCCTCTATAACAATATCAGATGGGAAGTCACTAAATATTACCTCAACACAATGATCCACCATCTTAGCTTTCACCTTGCCTTTAGTATAAATTATATTCAACGCTTCCATAATTCCACTAATGATGGTGGAGGGTTTCTTCCAATTCTGAACATCCAATGCAAGATCTACAATGCTTGCATTAAAAGAAAATATAATTCCTTTCACAGTTTTAAATGTTAGCATGGCTAGGTCAAGTAGGGATCTTCATTGTGATATGTATTGAGAGCCAACTCACCTTTTGGTTCCAAAATGTCTATTGGTGAATCGCCAATGTTCTCAATTTTCTCTCCACCAATGCTACTACTCTCTACTTGTGTTACTTGCCTCTTGCTTGCCTGCAACCCTTGTTCTACAAGTTGTCTTCCTAGGTTCACAGGTGGCGTGAGTAATGTGGTGCCGATGTAGTAGAGTGGGCATGGGATGTAATGGGAGTATTCTAAACATACGACACACATGAAAAACACATGTTACATCATGTAATTATATTATAACATAGGAAAGACAAAGAATTCTCACTTACCTCATCTATAATCTCAGGTTGTGCTCATAGAAATAATACAGACTTATGTTATTGATATAGATCCATCTCTTTATTTGATACTATATTTTTTTCCATGTGGACAATAATCTCTCTCAATACTAGAAATAGCCTACATATAGGTGTAATAAGAATAAGAAAAAGTTACAATTGACTATGGTATTATAAGAACTCAAAGGATACACACTCTCTTCCCAATTGTAAGTCTTCATACATATATGATGGTGTATCATTGCAAGCCTATATGGTTGCTAGCAAAGGAAGGTATGCTCTTAAGTGAACCCACACTCAAAAGCTTAAGAAGCCACTTGCTTATTACATAAGCTAATTTCAATAGGTGTTATTAATGATTAATTGAAGAGGTCAAGAAGTATATAGGAAGAAGTTCACCTGTAAATAACATGTTGTGTAGCCTTGCAAAGACTAGGCTGATGCTCGATGTCATTGTTGAATCTAATGCTTCTTTGATGAGTCTTGAAAGCCTTTTTAAAGTACTTTCATCGATTGGTCATGATATACTCTGTGTACACATTGTCATTAAGAATCCTCACTCTATCTACATTATGTAAATCATGCAACAAAGATACCCCCAATTCATAAATTTGAAGCCAATAAACAAACATGTGAAACCAATCTCATATCTTCCTCTCATCATTAGGTAAGAGATTGGGAAGATACTCCAAGGTGCGTATAAGAGATTGGGAATTGTAAAGAATCCCCATAAGAAAGAATTTATCTTCATCTTTAATGTAGGTAGCAGTAATTATGTTGAATTTCTCCTCTGTGTTGGCAATGTGTTTTCTTGGCACATGCCTTGGCACATGCCAAGGCAAAGAAAGGACATCATGCCACTAACACTCACTGTTGTGAGGATCTGCAAGCCTCACATACAAGTTTCCATGCTTTTCCTCTATACAACACCACCAACTCTCTTATGATCTTTTGTCTGGCCTCATCATCCATGGCCTTTATCTTTTCATCCACTTTTTTTTCCATTTCATCCTTTAATATAAAACATAATATAAAATAATAATAACAATTAACCAAATTTCATGTTGTCACTTTGCAAATAGAAGACATATATGTAATATAACATTTTTAAAAATACAAGTTACGAGTAGGAAATTACCTTTAAAACAAGTGTAAGTATTTGAATTGGAATCTTGTACCAACACTTTTTTCCTCTTGCATCAACTATCTTGTTCAACTCTCCTTCAATTCATTTCTTATCTTCTTCATCAAATTCAGCAATATAAGTAGTAAGGTTTGATTCCCCATGTTTCCTAATCTAGAAAATCTTACCTCCAAATGTGTTGGAAATATACCCAAACCCATTTCAATCCTACCACACAAGACAACATTTCAATCAATGAACCAAAATCCACATTGTTCAATTAGATGAAAGAATATATAAGTTCAATCAGGAGAGAGAAATTTCTTACTTGTTCAATTGGGTGAGATAAAACAAGAGTTCTACAACATCATTGTTCTCAAATGAAACAAAATCACAAACAACACTGAAGTGCATCGACAAATCATTTTGGTATTTTGTAACATCAAGAACACAATTATAAATAAGTAAAAGACAAGATTTCTCCATTTTGCAGCATCAAGAACACAATTATAAATCAGTAAAAGACAAGATTTCTCCATTTGTGAGACCCCTTTGCTCCTTCCGCGCACTGGATTCGCGGTTGTTAGCAGCGGAAGTAGCTTCCTCTTGCGCGGGGCACGGTTTCCCACTCGGGGCCTCGCCCTCAAATGTCCGGACACGAGACTAAACTGCTGGTCATTTCGAAACCGAAACCGGGAAAATTTCCCTTGCCCGAAAAATAGGGACGATTCCACCTTTTTGATTTTCTTAACGAATTTTCTAACGGGGTCAAGAGAACTCAACTATCCTTCACCTGATTAAACCAGATAGAAGGAAAACTATTACAGACTTAACTTGAAGAAATCAACGCTTTTTTCCTAACCGAAATCAGGCATAGCCGTTGATCTAATCATTTGAGAAAGTCTTCAGGTTTTTATTTAACTACTCGAATTCTAAGCGTATTCCTATTATTTCAATTTCATTATTAAAACTCCCCTGATTCCAGCCTAACCCCATCCGGCCCCTGGGTTAGCCATCACCCAACCACTGGAATCGGTAGAACCAGACAATTACTCACCCACCCGTAAACGAATGCCTTTCTTAACTTTTGCTTTCGAATACAGATACGCACACACTCTTCTTTAAAACTTTAACTTATAAAACAATCCATTGACAAACATTATTGGCTACAGATGTCATAACTCAAAATTTCCATCTAGTCCCTTGTTTCTTAAAAAAAAACAGTATCACTCTGGACTCTCCATTGAGACCAGCTAGTCAGCAACAATGAGAACCAGTAAAACAGATTACAATAATCATTTCGTCCATCATACATATCTTCCACGACATACGCATGGGTGTCCTAGGCACCGCGAGCCCGTGCATCGCCTGGTCAAAACCCTCCAAGATCCTCCTTAGGTGTCTTGGCACTTCACTCAAGGATCGCTTCGTCGGCCCTCGTCCATCGTACTGGAAGCACACCATTTCAACCGAACCGAGGCCGGTCAAGACCTGGGGCTTTGCCGCGTGAGCTGTCCTTTGAACACTCCCCGCTAGCTGTTGTTGTAACCGAACTTCTCTTAGAAAAACGTATACCAAATGCTCCCTCTAGCATTTTGGCATAAGACAATCCTTGAAGAAAATAGGGTTTCTATGCAAGTTTTCAGTTTGATTTTCTTTTGAATACAAGGAGTATTTCTTGAATCAGTATCCCCAAAACTTCTTGAACGGAATTGTGAATTTTATACCAAAATTCCTCGAGTTCTGTAACCTTGATCCACAGATCAATTTGAAGGGTCTCAAACTTAGTTTCGGATTTGGCAGGAGTTTTAAGGGTATTTTTCTAAAGTGGTCACATCTTCTCTCGGTCAAACAACCTTGCTACGCGAGACGTCCTTCGATGACTCTCCATCATCAGCAGTTGCAACTTTAACAGATAGGTCTCCACACGACCTCATTCACAAGACGGTCAAAATGCTTTCCCAGCATTCTTAACATAAAACAGTCATTTAAAAACAGATTTCACATACAAATATAGTTCCAACAATATTTCCATCTTTTCTCATTACTCCGCATCCTTTCACATTAGACCCCATCTTGTCTCATCTTACCATAATTTTATTTTCTTCATCGATCCCTATCACATCACATCAGTCCCACATCAAATCACATCTAATCGCATCATCCACACATCAATCCACATCATCCATACATCCATCCACATCATCCACATCAATCCACATCATCCATACATCCATCCACATCAATCCACATTATCCAGACATCCATCCACATCTTTCATACATCCATCCACATCAATCCACACGTTAATCCACATCATCCAAACATCCATCCACATCAATTTATATCATCCACTCATCAATCCACATCATCCACATCAATCCACATAATCCATACATCAATCCACATCATTCATACATCAATCCACATTATCCAAACATCCATCCACATCTTCCATACATCCATCAATCCACACGTTAATCCACATCATCCAAACATCCATCCACATCAATCCACATCAATTTATATCATCCACTCATCAATCCACATCATCCATACATCAATCCACATCATTCATACATCCATCCACATGTCAATCCACATCATTTTCGTACATCCATCCACATCAATCCACATCATCGAAACATTCGTTCACATTTATCTGATTTACATCACATCTATCCATCCATTCATTCACATTTATCTGATTCACATCACATCTGTCCATCTATTCATTCACATTTATGTGATTCACATCACATCTATCCATCCATTCATTCACATTTTTTTGATTCACATCACATCTATCCATCCATTCATTCACATTTATCTGATTCACATCACATCTATCCATCCATTCATTCTTTTATAAAAATCAACTTCAGTGGGAATAACACTTTTATAAAAATCCCTTTATACATCTATCATAAATTCAATTTTAAGGAAAATAACACTTTCGAAATAAAATAAAAATAAATTCTTTATGCATCTTTCTATGCATAAAATCAAAATTGATGAGAATAACTCTTTTGAAATAAAAATAAATTCTTTATGCATCTTTCTATGCATAAGACCAAAATTGATGAGAATAACTCTTTTGAAATAAAAATAAATTCTTTATGCATCTTTCTATGCATAAAACCAAAATTCATGAGAATAACTCTTTTGAAATTAAAAAAATCTTTATTCATCTTTCTATGCATCAAAAAAAATTCTTTATTCACCTTTCTATGCATAAAACCAAAATTGATGAGAATAACTCTTTTGAAATAAAATTAAATTTTTTATTCATCTTTCTATGCATAAAATCAAAATTGAGGAGAATAACTCTTTTGAAATAAAAATAAATTCTTTATGCATCTTTCTATGCATCCAACCAAAATTGAGGAGAATAACTCTTTTGAAATAAAAATAAATTCTTTATGCATCTTTCTATGCATCCAACCAAAATTGAGGAGAATAACTCTTTTGAAATAAAAATAAATTCTTTATGCATCTTTCTATGCATCCAACCAAAATTGAGGAGAATAACTCTTTTGAAATAAAAATAAATTCTTTATGCATCTTTCTATGCATAAAATCAAAATTGATGAGAATAACTCTTTTGAAATAAAAATAAATTCTTTATGCATCTTTCTATGCATAAAATCAAAGTTTGAATAAAAGTAACGCTTTTATTGATTCAATTTATCTCCTCCCTACATTTGGATTAATCTAATTGGCCCCTCAGAACCTTAATCTAAATTTTTTGGATAAGGCCTTTTGAACAGATTATAATTGATTTCTAATGCACCCTCTGAAAATCTTTTTGAACTTCTGTTTCGGGGGAATTTATTTTAATAAGAAGAGATATTTTTTCATCCAAAAATATCTAAAAATTGAATAACCTCTCTCTAGAATATTTTCTCTCTCTAGGCTAAAATAGGGTAAAACAGGATCTTTCTTTTATTTCAGAGAGGGAAATAGTTATAAGATCAGAAGGGGAGGTTCTTACACCTGCACACCTCAAAATTTGGAGGGAGGAATCTTACATTCATCATCCCCTTTTAACTCCTATCTCTCCTTCCCCATCCCCATCCCCATCGCCATCCCTATCCCCTTCTTTCTCTTCTTCCCTATCCCCTTCCCCTTCTCTCTTGCCTCTATTCCCTTCCTTACCTTCTCTGTTTTTTACCTCCTTCTATCACTTCCCCTTCTTTAACAAGAGGCTGCTCTTCAATGTCGATTTCTCCAAGCTCAAACAAACCTCGAGCAACATGAGATGAACCTTCTTCTACTTCACTCTAACACACCTAAATAATCTTTTTTTGCTTACGATTAGGTCTTGGACTTTAAACCTCCATGTTTTCACACAATCATTCAGGTTCAGAGCAACATGACCTTGTAAAATATCTACTACCCTCCTTCGACAAGCTAGGTGAATTAGTGAAATGAAAAAAAACATAAGCAGTGACATGTTTTAAATTTTATTAGAAATAGAAATTAAAAAGAAAATTTGTTTTTTATTTTTCTAAATTTTTTTGGGATGGGGAATTTATTTCGTCACTAGGTGAATGATAACAAATATCCATACACATATCTCAAAATTGCACCCACGACCTTCGTACTCATAATGTGACGTGCACCCACGACCTTGGTACTCATTAACAAATACATATTTTGAATACCATGAATTCAAGAATATGCTCAAAATGTATAAACAAATACATGTATAAAAACAAGAAAAAATTACTCAATTTGCATTGCTAATCGAACACTAGCTACCATGTAAGTTCCTCTCCCACTGTCTATGTGAAGTCCATGTCTCCAGCTACAATGAAAGTTACTCAGCAATATGTTTTTAAATTAATTCTTCCTCTATCTATGTGAAGTCTTTGTCTCTGATTGTTTTTCAAAAACCTATGTGAATCAAAAAATCTTTGTGTTTTGGAAGTCCTTGTGTCTGATTTAAATTTTATGTGATTAGGCCTCTAGTTTGATTGTGATTTAGTACTGATCTTGAAAGATCCTTGCCCCCTCCACACAATGAATTCCGGGGGTGCTAGCAGCCGAAGTAGCACTTCTTGCGCAGGGCACAGCCTCTCACTCGAGGCCTCTCCCCCCACGGATATCTGGACAAGAGACTAATCCCTCGGTTCTTCCAAAACCGAACCCGAAAAAACTTCCCTCGCCCAACAGACATAGGTGATTCCTCTAGGATAATTTTATTCTAACATAGTCAAGGTCATCACTAACCAAACTGATCCGACTGAACTCGTAAGTCTCATGGTCAGATCAAGGAAAAGACTTGCACTTGGATCATAGAGTCCAATGCTTTTTTCCTCATCAAAGAGGCACAGTCGTCGATTCTTTTCCATAGAACAAGGTTATCCGAGATTTACTTCAACTATCGTAACTTAATAGAATGGAGTCTCATTTTAGGGATCCATCAGTCTAGCCTAACCCCATCCAATCCCATGGGTTAGCCAACCGCCCACCAACGACTGTAGTGACAGGATCCATTTAGAAATTTGGTTATGTTTTGTCTCGAGTACCAGGGAAAAGAGTTCCTAGGCCCCCTAGTCCGCGTTTTAAGCAACTTCAAGATAGCCACACCACTTACACACCCAATATAAAATTGCCTTTTTCAGAGATTCAGCTGTCTTTAAAACAATCTTTTAATGAAACCATAGTATCAGTGATCATAATCCTCCAAAATATCTTGTTGAATTCTAATTTCCAATCATTTTTTCATCGGTGTACCTATGGCATCATTGGCAACCAGAACGCTCACTTGTTCACTCAAGGGCCTTTTTAATACACTACTAGAGGTTTAGGGCATACCGACGTTAGAACACCGACGCAAATGTCGAACGTCAGTATGTACGTCCTAAACTTGGAGGCGAAAAGTCGGGCGGGTAATTTTTAGAAGTGCGTATACCGACGCATATATCGACGTGTATACCGACGCGTATACCGACGGATATACCGACGGATATACCAATGGATATTCCGACGGATATACCAACGCCCACAATTTTTTTATAGCCGAGAACCTATTATTCCCTGTTTTTGCACGGTGTCGAACATCTAGACAAGGTATGCGTCCATCTCCCTCAAGCGTTCGCCTTCTTCCATTCAACCCACTCTTGTTGTGTGTGTGTGTGTGTGCAGAGAATTAGTGAAGTGTGTGTTGATCTCCCTCTCTCTCTCTCTCCTTGGGCGGTTTTCCTCTCCCCATCTCCTCATCTTCTTATGGCGTTTTGCCTCTCCCTCTCTCCTCATCTTCTTATGTGTGTGTGTGTGTGTGTGTGTGTGTGTGTGTGGAGAGAGATTAGGGTAAATGTGTGATGTGTGTGTATATCTCATTCCCCTCTCTCCATCCTTCTTCTTACCTTCTTAATTATGTATGGAGAAATGATTTGTATGTGTGTGTTGTGAGAGATGTAGAGAGTGAGAGAGCTTGTGTATGTGAATCTATTACTAATGTATGCAATGTGTGTGTAGGTTTGTTTCTCCCACATGTGTCCTAGCTTGCAGATCTGCTTCGAACACGCACTATCCAATCCACATTTGAGAGGTAAGCACATTACCAATTATGTTGTTTTATTACTTCTCTTTTTGTTATGTTTTAATTTGTTCTCAATTTGTAATTATTAATTGAAATTGAGTATGCAAGCTTGTTGTTTTATGCACATATATGCTAATATTAGCATATATGTGAGTGCATAAGAAATTAATGTACGTGCTTATTTGTCTTTACACACACACACACACACTTTGCAAGAGAGAGAGAGAGAGATTTTCTTTTTGGCGCATACCCAAGGCGTTTTGGTCTCTTTTTCGACTTGAAATGTAATGTCTAAGACATGCATGTCAACGCTATGTCTATATGTATATACTCTAATGTAATTGCCTAAAGCACATATCCGTAAGTTAATGTATATGCCTAAACATCGCTAATGTATACTTGATCTCCCTCAACGGCGGCTGGGAAAAAGAAGCCCGTTTGACGCTTTAAATGTTATTTTTAAAATCTCCCTCAACGGCTGGGGAAAAGAAGCCCGTTTGACGCTTTAAATGTTATTTTTAAAATCTCCCTCACACGGCTGGGAAAAAGAAGCCCGTTTGATGCTTTAAATGTTATTTTTAAAATCTCCCTCACGGGCTGGGAAAAAGAAGCCCTGTTTTATGGTTTACATAATGCTTTGTGTAATGCGTAATGATTTGCATTTAATGAGCTACATATACATGTTATCCTGCTAGATGGAGCCTCTCAATCTTGAAGAGAGAATAGCATGTCCATGCATGCGATGTAAGTACCAAATATTTTGAAAACGAAGGATTTGCAACCAGCATATTCATGACGCTGGCATAATTCCAATGGAGCGCTTACAAAATTTATGGTTTCAATCGTACAACCAAGCAAGTGTGCAACCACATCTTGATAACATTGCGCCTATGAATGCTCGTCCCCAACAAAGGATGAGAATATCGAAGGAGGGAGTGACAGATGGAGCTCAATTAACAGCACCCGAGGGAATGGAAGAAGGTCAGGGAATGGAAGAAGGTCCAATGCAAGAAATGTTGGATGCCTTTATCGAGCAACAAGAAGGTGTCTTCGAGGAGCATGAACATGAAGATCATCAACCACGACATTCTCAACGGTCAAATTATGAGCCAGAGGAAGAGGCCATGCGTAAACTTGCACGCCTTCCACTATACAATGGTGCCAAGATATCTGTATTGCGTGCATCTCTTACGATGCTAAAGTTACAGTCAATTTTTGGATGGTCTAATACAAGTGTCACTGAACTCTTCAAGTAAGGGATTTATGGAGATTACACCTAATGTTGAAATGATAAATTTTCAACTTGTATTTGACTAAATCTTAATAGTAACGATCAGATATTGCCATACTTGCAAGCTTTTGAAAGACCAGATATTGCCATACGACAACGAGATGCCTCCATCTCATGTAGATGCCAAGAAGTTATTGAAATCCATAGGCATGGATTACAATAATATTCATGCTTATCGCAATGATTGTATTCTCTTCCGCCATGAATACGAGCATCTGCAAGAATGTCCCCATTGTGGCTCTAACAGATATAGAGAAGATGTTTAGGGAGAAGCTGTCCCAGTAAAGGTTCTTAGGCACTTTCCAATCATCCCAAGAATGAAAAGCATGTTCAAGTGCAAATCTATAGCAAGCTTGATGACATGGCATGCCACAACTCAATCCACAAATGAAGTGATGCGTGTGCCTGCTGATTCACCCGCATGGAGACACATTAAAGAGAAATGGCCGGCTTTTAGGGAAGATCCTCGTAACCTCCGTCTTGGCCTAGCAATGGATGGTGTAAACGCTTTTGGTTTACGGAGCTCTTCATGGAGCACATGGCCTGTTTGCAAATAAAGGATTTACTATTTGTGCTCCCCATAGCAATAAAGGATTGCCTCACTGAAGACATTAGAGCTACTATCTATAAGATTAGCACATTGGTGCATTGGATTTCTTCAAAAGAGATAAAGAGAGACACTTTGGAGACAGCGCGTTTAAACTCCATAGAGGCACTCTGCATGGTAGAGAAGTTTTTCCCTACAAGTTTATTAACAATCCAGATGCATGTGCTAGTTCATGTTGTAGATGAGGTTGCAGTTGCTAGAACAGTCCATTCAAGATGGATGTTCTTTTTGGAGAGATTTATGAAGACATTAAAGGGATTTGTTCGCCAAATGGCTCGCCCGGAGGGAAGTATGTCAGAAGGGTGGCTGATACAAGAGTCCCTTGTTTACATCACTGAATATTTAAGTTCATCAGATCCAAAGATACCTCGACTATGGTCTCAAGAGTCTAACAGGCGAGTCATTGGTGAGGAACCTCAAGGCCAAGGCATTAAGAGAAAGATGGATAACAATTTGAGGGAAAAAATCAACAAATTTTGCATCTTGAACTCGCATGTAATGGAGAAGTGGATTAAGACATATGAAGCTCTCAAGCGACAGCGACGAGTACAAGATCATTTAAGTTTCAGAAGGAATTGCACTACAAGAAATCTCCCATATCCAGAAGGTCTGCAAGCTCTTCCGGACTTTCCCACAGGTAGATGGCTAGAAACTACAATTTTAGAAGCCAAACATGCTGTTTTAACTATAACAGAGGAGGAGGAGCTTACAAAAGGATGCGATTGGCATGTAAGTGTTTAAGTTCTACATGTCTCTCTTTTTTTTCTCTACATGTCTCACTTATTATTTGTCCATCAACAATCTTTATGTGTTATTTGTAGTATCACAAATATGGGGCGTTTTGGTCACATGGACATCATTTTCGAGTAGAACGAATAGACCAAAGAAGAGCAACCTTTGATTGTGGTGTCACAGCACAATTTGTTCAAGAAAGTCGAGCAAGTGCAAGTGATGATAACACAATTAGTGGAATGCTTGATTACTTTGGAACCATTCAAGACATAAAGGTTGGCTTTAGAAGTTTTGAGTTGTTTCACTACAAGACACTGCTGCCATACACGCGTTCCATACACGTGATAAGTTACGGGCGTGTGTATGGTCGTGCATGTATATGAATAGTATCAGGCACGTGTATATTGGCATCTAAATTCGCGTGTATTGAACTTTAAGAAACGTGTCTACCAGTGTGTGTATATTGGCATCTAAATTCGCGTGTATACTGGTTTTAGAAACACGTGTATACGCAATTATACACGCATCAATACACGTGAGTGTTTTATTAAGAAAAACTAAATTCCTTTACAAAATTAAAAACTATTTTCTTTAAACCATCTCATAGTACATTACAAGATATATCATTACACAATCCCACTACATGCATTTACAACAATGAAATATATTCAAAAATAAATCATGAGATGATAATTAAAAGACAACATATACAATAGAAATGTCATCAATTTAGAACGATACAGTGATGGATTGGTTAGGGTTCGATCTCATCTTCAATAAGATCCATCCTTGCCAAACGATCAACATCAATATCCATTTGATCAATTTGTAAGGCTACGATTAAATTTATTCCACTATCGATACCATTGATAATGGTATCGATGTCCTAATCATCCTCATCAGCATCATCATCATCCTCAATGGTAGGGTCATTCTCATGATCATGAGAAATGGCACGCTCATCCTCATTATCATGATCATCTCTTATTTCTTGATCATCGATCACAACATCTTCATTGGCATGGTCGACATCATCTTCATTGCGGCTTGTTACATCCTCCATATGCTCCATATCAATGTGAATGTATTATACATCACTTTGGAACGTGGTGCAATAGGGATGACGTACCACCATTTAATGTCATGCACCATTGGCAGATAGATAACCTACTCAAATACACATACTGCAGTAATTAATTAGCATATCAAAAGTCAAGGGGTACGCGAGCTTAGATATATATGTACATGAAACACATTAGTAAAAAAATGCATACCTGCTCACATTGTTGTGGCAATACGAGCCTATCTTTCTTTGTTTGCCAAAACTTTGTAGAGTCAATAGTTACATAGCCACTTGCATGGCGTTTTATCGTTGTATTAGGTCCTTTTTCCACCACATTCATTTGCCATTTGACATCTAAAACATACACAAAGAAGCGATGAAAGTCAAGCCTAAATATATCTTGGATTGTGCCACAATAATCATCCATTTTTTCATTAGCTCCCTCAAAGCTACTAATGACACCGCAATCTTGTGTATTTCTCTTTTCATCAATTCTTTGTGTTTTAAAATGCTTGCCTTCACACCATATAGCATTGAACATAGTGCACTGGACCAAAATAGAAGCAATATTTGTGTAAGCAATGTGAATAAATATTAAAAGCAAATCACTTACAACTAATGCAAAACATTAGTTCTATGTACCTTTGACATGCATCCTCGTGCATACTCCCATTCTTCCGCCGTGATATGCAGCCCCTCGTCGCTCTCTGCTCTCTCCATTTCCTCATGCAACCAATCAACATGGATATCATTCGGAAGTGTTGCTATATGCTTAGGGTACGCCTTCCGAGAGCCATGTTGCCTCCGAAAGAGAGCTCTTTCTGCTTGCCTTTTTGTCTTTGCATCCTCATATCTTATAACCCATCTACTCATCACATCACTATTAAGGATGCAAGTGAAATTGAGATCATCGATCAATGTTCTGTCAATTACTTTACTCTGTCCTTTTCCTTGAGGCACAATAGAGGTCATCCTCAAGTCCTCTTCATTGCTCTATAGTCGTGGCAAAGAGCTGTCCACCTGACCAAGAAATTCTGAAATATATACAAGAGACTCTTCAACCAACCCTCGGCCATGCTTCCTTCGGGCCTTGCACTTTGCCTCACAAAGTCTTTTAAGGTCTTCATGAAGCGCTCTAGGAAGAACATCCAACGTGCATGCACAGTGCCACATAAAGCAATTTCGTCCACTAAATGCACAATGAGATGTAGTTGACTTGTGAGAATGGTTTGCGGAAAAGTCTCCTCTACCAAACAAACCACCTCCACTGCCATAACACGCGCATCATCCAACGTGGCTGGATCAATTGCTTTGGAACTAACATATCTGAAAAATAAATGAATAGTACGTTATACCTCATGCACGTTCATTTTGCAAGGTATAATGAAGGGTGATCTGACATGGGTTTTACATACCTCACAAGCTCGCCCATCTTATAAATACATTTTTTCAAACTCTTATTTGCACAATGGTCGATGCTAGTAGGTAGTATGAACTGCGCACATAAGAGCACATGTATGTATGGTTTATGGCATTACAAAATTTAATTTCAACGTACAAGACTTGGAAAACACTTACTTGGAGCATCTTGTGCCAATCGTGGGACTTCAACCCATATAGTTGCTCAATGCCTCTTTTCTTAGTGGTTGTAAAGGCTCCCTTCAATGATCTCATGCATCCACCAGTGGGAGTATGCAAAGTGGTGATGGCCTGCTTTACCTGCTTCTCCTCTTTCTTTGATATAATTCATGGTGCAGGAGGCGGAAGACGAATGTGCCCACCCTCCTCTCGTGGCCAAGCTTGACGCATACGTCCTGCAACCCGCAAGTCCTCCTGTATGCTAACATTGTCTCGTTTACCAATAACATGTTCCCAAATACCAGATCCCACATTCTTGAAGATGTGCATGGGATCAAGAAGATGGTTGATCGTACCTACACAAGGGATCGCTCTATGTGATCTTTAATCCAATTAGAGACTACACAAAACAAGTTGAAAAACATTACTATACCTGTTCATGCCATCTTGGAGGAAGAATATTTGTAGACTCCCAAATATGCTTCCAATCTTTTGCACGAAGTGTTTGTGGAGGAATGTTACTCTTACTAGAAACATATTTAGAATGATCTGACGGGAGAAATCAATGATGATTATCGAATATGGTCTTACACAAACCGTCAGCATACTCATGTACTAAGGAAGGGCCACAAACAGGACATGCATGTTTACCCGATGTTTTTAAACCTGTTAAAATATAAATATAAGTTAGAATAATAAAGTCAAAAGTTATAATTAATATAGCCAATAGTATTAGAGTAGGGAGGTAATTAGAATTCTTACAAGAACAATTGCTGTATCCTGTCATGCATTGTCCACATCAACACTGCTTTTAAGTCCGAAGTGTCGAGAGGAGGGAGGCCTACTAATGTCCACCACCGCAACACCTCTCCATAGTTTCTCCAACTCATCAATCAACGGTTCGAGATAAACATCCATATGCTTGACTTTATGTTTCCCTGGAATTAGAAGGGATAACATAAGATGTCCCTTCTTGATCCTCGCCATTGATGGTGGAAGGTTGTAATTCACCAACACAACTAGCCACACGCTGTATGCGGTGCTTTTGAAACCAAATGGATTCACTCCATCCATACCTAGGCCAAGTCTCAAGTTTTTAGGCTCTGTTTTAAAGTTGGGCCACTCATCTTCAATATGCTTCTCAATATGCTTCCAAGCAGGAGTGTCTGCGGGAATTCTCCACATGCCATCATCCGATCGATGTGAGGAATGCCATGACATGAGCTCTGCTATGGATTTGCACTTGAACATGTGTTTGATGCGAGGAATTATAGGGAAGTGTCACAAGACTTTACGAGGTACATCAAAACTCTTCACATCTGTTATATACCTTGCTTCACCACAAGTGGGACAATGTCGAGCCTCCTTATGTATCCCACGAAAGAGAATGCAATCATTCACGCATGCATGTATGCGATCATAATCCAATCCTCCAAGAGATGTCACATAGCGCCTCGCTATGTCTCTTGAGGTGGGTAGTCTATTTCCCTTTGGAAGCGGTTTGATAATAGCCTGCATCCAATATCATCAATTAGTCCTAAACCCTAAACCCTAAATCACTAATTCAAATTTGCAAGTTAGAATTCTTACTTCAATAATGCATCAAGACTTGCATTGCTCCATCCATAAACTGTTTGTATATTGAGTAGTTCAAGTGAAGCACGTAAAATAGAGAATGTGCACCCTTCAAAAACCGGTGTCGATGAAGCCTTGTAAAGATGCTCTTGTTCCATATCATCATCGTCCATACCTTTGGGATCATCCCTAAAAAGATACCGCACCATATCATCAAACACTTCCTCTTCCACAACTTCGTGGGGTGCAGGGCTATTGTCATCCCTTTCCCACTCATCTTCTCTGACAATAGATCCCGAAGCTCCAGCATCATCTCGTCGACGCTTTGCATGCTCTCGCCGCACGTAAGGCACCATGTTAGGGTGTGGTACTGCATCCTGCTTCAATTAGAGTATATATATTACAACTCCATTCATCTAATTTGGATACCATGAGTCATTTGAATACTATCAATTTACATCTACTCACCTCTAAACCTGTTTGATTCCATTCTCCATACATGGAGATGTGATTCAAGGTAACTCGACGCGCTCGTACAATGCATCCTTGACATCGATTACACATACACTTGATCCTTTGTCCCAACCACACATCGCGATTACGATGACGCATTGTCTCATCCTCACCAGAACTGCTTGACGAGGTTGATGACATCCTATGTACAAAAGAGTAAACACAAAATCATAATCAGTTTTTAATGAAAGTATAAAAATCGCGTGTATAAACGTGGCTACATCCTAAAAATGGCGTGTATAAACACGACTAAACCCTAAAAATCGCGTGTATAAATGCGGCTATAAACTGAAAATCGCGTGTATAAACGCGGCTACATCCTAAAAATCGCGTGTATAAACGCGGCTGACTTATTATAAATGCGAAAATACACGCGCGGTTACACGCGACGACTTGTTCATACCTAAAAATAACCCGTCTTCTCCAAATAAACATTTTCAAACTAAATATTTGCTCTCCTTCATCGCCGCCTCTTCCAACAGAGCACTAAACCTAAGTGCAAGGAGTAGACAAGGAGCACACACAGGTGAAGGAAACCAGCCAAAAAGAAGACTCACTTTTTCAGAGGTGAGTCAGTTTGTCCTTTGTCTTGTCTCTTTCCTTCCATTTGTTTATGCTATTGTCTCTTTCCTTTATGCGTTTGTCTCCGTCCTTCTCCTTCTCTGGTTGCCATCTGGTGAACGATTGTGACAGTGGGCGACAGTGGGCTTTTTATAAGGACGATTTGTCGGAGGTCGGTCGCTTTCAAAAAAAAAATTCACAGGGCGCGTGTAGGAACGCGTGTATGTCTGCATGTATCCTCTTGTCTGCACAGACGTTCACGCGCATATACACGCAGTTTTGGACGGGTGTATACACGCGACTGCGCTTGCGATCCAGGTTCTTCAGAGAGATGATCCCATCTGCATATGGCTTGCCTTCACAAAATCATATGTGCTAGCTTGCATTTGTGCTTTGATGCAATCATGTATATACTTTTATTTTTGCAGATTCTTTATGGATCCAGGTTCTTCATCCGATCCATTTGCGTATGGCACTTGGATGATGGAGATGCTAAATCATTTGGGCACCATCCTGGTCCAGTTGAGCTTACAGAGAACATGTATGCCCATCCCCCTCCTGGATTGCCTGGTATCTATACCCCGCCCTCGAGTGTCCAGGTCACTCCAGTGCCGTCTATGCCTGCGAGTCCGACGAGACGGCATGCAGCTTCTCCTCTTCCACGCCCATCGAGGAGACATACCCCTTCCCAGACACACTCACGCACACCCTCCCAGGCACCATCACGTCAGGACTCAGAGCCACCATCACGTACTCCCTCACAGCCACCGTCACGTCAGGGCTCACAGCCACCATCACGTAGACAATCCCCCAGTCATGACTCCACCCGCAGAGCAGTAGGAAGAGTGGGAGTGGAGGATGCGCCGGGTGCTTTGGTGGGGGAGGTAGTAGGGCACGCGGTGAGAGAGGAGATAGAGGGAGAAGAGTTAGAGGAGACAGTGAGGATGAGGAGGAGATGAGAGAGGTGGAGGGAGTGATCTGCTATGATGTGACGGATAGGGGCGGGATAGTGATGGATGCGAGGGGGAAAGAGGTAATGGAGTACATGCGGGGGTAGTAAACTTGTATAGAAATTGTTTTATTAGATTTAAAGATCAAAATAGCCGATTAGTTGGGGAGGTGATAGATGCTGTACATAGTCGGTACTCCAATCCCCCACATGCGACATTCTCGGATGTATGGGGAAGGACGCAAATAAGGGAGATCTAAAGTAATAAAAGATCTCACCTTAAGAAACTCGCGTACGATGATGGGCTAAATGTAGCTGCGGGTGGCTATCCTGCCAAGAAACCTGCCCCACTGCGCACGAACGCGAGTGGAAGGAGGCAAAGAAACGAGCAAAGGGTGGCGTGAAGAGCAGGCAGCATGTGGAGGCATGCGGATCCAGATGGAGACCATTGGATCTTTGCATTTCGGATCTGGCGGCGTCGAGTCATGAAAGGCAGAGTTCGTAAGTATCTTGCCACTTTATTTGATTGTTTACTTAATTCATTGATTCTATGATTGTTTTAATCATACAAATTGTGTTGATTATGATACTGCGCGACGGGTTACGAGGAGGAAGCCCACAGCCCACGATACTGGGTATGCTCGCCGGCATAGCAGAAATGACACGTGGGCCCTCTTCAGAGCCGAGGGACGTATTACGGACGCGCAGTTTGAGATGGCCATGAGACCATACGGTCGACAGGTACTTGAAAACTCTAAACGAATGATTTTGGTTTATTGAATTACATATATATATATACTTATATACTATATATTACTTGAACAGGCACAATCTGCTGCTGCACCTGCTGATGATTCACCCGTCGCCACTGCAGAGGGTGGACGTGAGCACTACTCATCGGATATTCCGACCGATGTGAGCTCATCTGATCATGGAGGGAGCAACGAGTCATCATCTGGGTCTGAGTAGTACTCAGACTTATAGTATCACATTCCATATTGAGGATGTGGTTGTATATATATTTTTGTAAGTGAAGCCATGGGCTACTTCGACATATGGACTCCCTTGTATATATGTGTACACATAAAATTTTGATAGTAATATTGAATCGTGAATTGATAGTATTGCATTCATGTCTGTCTTGAATCGTATATTGACAATGTATGTATTCATGTCGTTCTTGTCTTAAATCTTCCTCGTGGATGGTGCAATGCACCCAAAAAAAAAATCCAGAGAGTGTTATTGGGTGCTGGAATGCTGGAACACCATTCAGGTACCAACAAATAGCACTCTCTGGATTTTTTTTTTGCTCTCTGTTCGTGTGTATAGACACGTCAACTCTGCAAAAAGTCGCGTGTATATACGTGGATATCTGGGAAATATGCGTGTATTTACGCGGATACTCTGCAAAATATGCGTGTATATACGTAGATACACTGTGAAATGCACGTATATAAGCGCAGCTAAACTAACAAAACGCGTGTATACACCCTCGTATCAGTGCGTCTAAGCGGCGCAGCTAAACTGACAAAACGCGTGTATACGCCCACGCATCAACGCGTCTAACTGCTTCTATACACGCGCTTTTACACGCATGTCTTTGGCCACGGTGATACACGCGCTGATACACGGGCCCGTTACTTTTTTTTCACAAGTCATTTTTAGCGGCTAGGAGCGCGGGTATGAGCCCGATCCCCCTCATCCTCACTGTCTCCTCTAACTCTTCTCCCTCTATCTCCTCTCTCACCGCGTGCCCTACTACCTCCCCCACCAAAGCACCCGCCGCATCCTCCACTCCCACTCTTCCTACTGCTGCGGGTGGAGTCACGACTGGGGGATTGTCTACGTGACGGTGGCTGTAAGCCCTGACGTGACGGTGTGGCTGTGAGGGAGTACGTGATGGTGGCTGTGAGCCGTGACGTGACGGTGCCTGGGAGGGTGTGCGTGAGTGTGTTTGGGATGGGGTATGTCTCCTCGGTGGGCGTGGAAGAGGAGAAGCTGCATGCCATCTTGTCGGACTCGCAGGCATAGACGGCAGTGGAGTGACCTGGACACTCGGGGGCGGGGTATAGATACCAGGCAATCCAGGAGGGGGATGGGCATACATGTACTCTGTAAGCTCAACTAGACCAGGATGGCGCCCAAAATGATTTAGCATCTCCATCATCGAAGTGCCGTACGCAAATGGATCGGATGAAGAACCTGGATCCATAAAGAATCTGCAAAAATAAAAGTATATACATGATTGCATCAAAGCACAAATGCAAGCTAGCACATATGATTTTGTGAAGTCAAGCCATATGCAGATGGAATCATCTCTCTGAAGAACCTGGATCGCAAGCACAGTCGCGTGTATACACCCGTCCAAAAATACGTGTATATGCGCATGAACGTCTGTGCAGACAGGATACACGCAGACATACACGCATTCCTACACGCTCCCTGCGGCGGGAAAAAAAAATTTGAAAGCAATCGACCTCCGACAAATTGTCCTTATAAAACGCCCACTGTCGCCCACTGTCACAATCGTTCACCAGATGGCAACCAGAGAAGGAGAAGGACGGAGACAAACGCATAAAGGAAAGAGACAATAGCATAAACAAATGGAAGGAAAGAGACAAGACAAAGGACAAACTGACTCACCTCTGAAAAAGTGAGTCTTCTTTTTGGCTAGGTTCACATTCATTTATATTCATTCAGATCCACATCTCATCACATCACATCCATCCACATCACATCTCATCTATTCACGTCACATCACATCATACTCACATCCATTTACATCTCATCATATCATATTCACATCGCATCACATCCATTTAGATATCATCACATCGCATCACATCCATTTAGATATTATCACATCACATTCACATCTCATCACATCCACTCACATCCATCACACCCATTCACATCCATCACATTCATTGCATCCACATCACATCACATTCATTCCACCCACATTACATCACATCCACATCTCATTCTCATCCATTTACGTCACATAACATCCTTTCACATATCATCACATCTCAATATCATCTCATCACATTCACATCCACATCCATTTACATCCCATCCCATCCACATCTCTTCACATCCACGTCCACATCCATTTACATCACATCACATCAAATCATATCCACATCTCTTCACATCCACATCCATTTACATCACATCACATCCTTTCACATATCATCACATCTCAATCTCATCTCATCACATTCACATCCACATCCATTTACATCACATCACATTCCAACCACATCTCTTCACATCCACATCCACATTTACATCCATTTACATCACATCACATCCCACCCACATCTCATCACATCTTATCACATTGCATTTACATCTTATCACACCCACTCACATCTTATCACATCGCATTTACATCTTATCACATCGTTATCACATCTATTCATATTTAGTAACATTTTCTACTTTCGATACCGATGATGGGACTTTTCTAAATTTCTGCCAATTGCTTGGCCTAGTTTTAAAGGTACTTTTTCTCGATGGATATTTTCATATTCTTTCTCAAATTTCTCAAGTGAAATATATTCAATATTCTTCTTTTGAGTATTTTACCCATATTTTCTAAAAAAAAAAGCTCAAAATTCCACTTTTGATAAATACTCATAATTTGAATTATGCTAAAAATTCCTCTTTTACCATTTAATTTCTTGGATCTCAATTATCATGGGAATTCCTCTTTTTGCATAAAAATAAATTTACCAAAAATTCCCCTTTTTCCATTTAATTACTTGATTCTCAAATATCATGGGAATTCCTC
The DNA here is from genome assembly GCF_041138505.1 of Cibotium barometz. Lineage (NCBI taxonomy): Eukaryota > Viridiplantae > Streptophyta > Polypodiopsida > Cyatheales > Cibotiaceae > Cibotium > Cibotium barometz. The sequence goes on along the minus strand of NC_141048.1, from coordinate 48,105,366 downwards.
TTTTTGCATAAAAATAAATTTACCAAAAATATCTCTTTTTCCATTTAATTACTTGATTCTCAAATATCATGGGAATTCCTCTTTTTGCATAAAAATAAATTTACCAAAAAATTACTCTTTTGTCTTAATCAATTAATTAAGCATAATTAAAAAAATTATTTCTCATGAATATGATGAAAATCATTATTTTTGCATAGGATGTCCAATCCTAGAATATGGTAGGAAGTCATCTTTTAGTATTATTCATAAAAATAAGATATGTGTTAATTTCTAAAAAATTTACCCCATAGCTTCGTTGCTGCTATTACAGATAATTTTTAATTTTTCTAGAAAAGAATAAGACTTTGTAATACAATTATGATAGAAGAACTATCCTTAAACTTAAATCTAAATTATGGAATTAAATCATAAATTTACCATAACTTTATTAACATAAAAGCATAAAAATACTATTTTCTTAACCTCTAGCTTATTAACAAGCTTAGAGTTTGGTTCTGAATTAAGAATTTATCAATGAGAAGCATTCTTTTTCTAAACAATTAGCCATAGGAATGACTATTCTTTTGAGAGAGAGAGATATACATAAAAAGCATAAAGATTAAAATAAGCATAAAGATTAACTTTTTTGTGATTAATCATTAAAGTTCTTAGAGAAAGCTTGATTTGCATTAAAAACAACTAATTAGAAACTTCTCAAGCTTGAGAGGGGTTGAGAAGTGAAATCATTTGAGAATATTAACAAAAACTATGAAATTCCTTCTTACCTCTAGGTTTTGGCTTGCTTCTTTATCTAGAAGTGAAGCCCCCAACCAATCAATTGGTTTAGTGAGTTGAGAAGAAAGCTCCAAGAGTTGTTGAAGAGAGAGAGAAGCTCCAAGCTCTCCAAAAGTAGAGGATTTTTAAGGGATAATAGAAAATATCATTATTTTAATGAATACTGGCATGGTATAGTTCACAAATTTTTTTACAAAAGACTAAGGATCTATTCTTAGGTGAGGGAGGCCACTAACCAAGTTCAACTGGTTCTAGAATTTTCCAGGTTCAGTTTGACTCAATTTGGACCAGTTTGGCTTCCTTTTTTATTTGGTTTGATCCAGGAGAGAGGAGAGATAAAAATATCACAATTGTTTTGAATTAAAAACCCTTCCACATGTGTGAAATAGGTGCTTACCTCAAGAGTCCCCCTCTCCTTACCAAGGTGCCAAAAATACATCATTATTCTAAAATATTTCATTTTTTTAGTAATATCTCTTAATTTTTAACTAATAAACCTTGTACTCAGTCTTCAACTCTTCATCTTATGTGAGCATTTACTCATTTTTAGGTATTTTCTTTTATTCTTTGGATTTATCTCATCCCAAAACTTGGATTAATCCTATTGGCCCATAGGAGCCTTAATTGGACCATAATCCAAAAATTTCTGAAAATGTAGACCCTTAGGCTAAGGTCCTTTATACACATTTTCAATTAATTCCAAATGCACCTTGGAAAGTTTATTTTGAATTTCTGTTTCAAGGGAATCCATTTTAGACACTAGGAGGATTTTTATATCCAAAGATATCTTAATTTTAGATTATCTCTCTCTAGACATTTTCTCTCTCTAGGTCAAAATAGGGTAAAACAAGATCTTTCTTTTATTTCAGAGAGGGGAATAATTACAAGAATAGAAGGGGAGGTTCTTATACCTTTACACCTCAAAAGTTGGAGGGAGGAATCTTACATATCTATTAAAGCCGATCAATCTTTCTCTAGAGATTGAATCACAAAAAAATATGGGCTCGTAATCTCACAAAACATTTATACTGAAAAACAAGTTAGAGAGTAAGCAAATTTAAGAAGCCCCCTCAACTTCCATGAAGTGATCAAAAGCATAATAATTCCCATCCACCATGGATGGGTCCACATGCGCTTACATGTGCACATGGATGGCATATTTTCTTGCATGCATCACGGTCCCATGTGTTTGCAGACATGGAGTTTAGTTGTTTGTCAAGAATAGCACAATTGTTTGGTCACAATGCAAGCATGTTGATAGTATCATGGTCTTGTGTGGAGCACCATGTGTACTTTGAGATGGAATGGAAGGATTCTCATGTTCTTAATGAAGGGGTTTAATCTTGTGCATTGTAAGGATGGAGTGACATGGTTATCTCATGGTTGTTTATAGATAGCTCAGTCTATGCAAAAGGAAGATGGCATGGCTATATAGTTTTGTGTGATTATAATCATAGAGTGTGGTCTTGTGTGCATCACCTTGTGTGGTGGATGGGTAATGGCCTATATATACCACCTGCAAGAACACAAGAAAAGAATGTAAGAGGAACATAACTCTCAAGATCACTTCCCTTCAACTCACACAAACCAAAGTGAGATCCCTACACCTTTAGCTGATTGTATTGAGGTTAAGCTAACATAGAATCGACACTATATCTTCTCAACTCATTCTAGACTGTCATAAGACCCCAGACATCAAACCAATCTCCCCAGTGAGAGCAGAGTGATCCATGTCCATCAATTCAATCAAAACAACATCATACCAAAATAAAATATCAAAGTAAAAGTCTTTGTATCCATTCACACCAAAACACAATTGTGTCTCAATAGCCTTGAGACGTGGGCATAAACACATCACAAGGAAACATAGAAAATACTCAATAGCTATAGTCGGAGAAGAAAATGATCTGGATCACATAACGAACAAAGAGGATACTCTGAGAACCCTAGGACACACCCTTGGACAATTATCTAGTCTCCAGCTCTTTGCTCTTATCCACAAACAATCCCTCTCACCTTGTGTTGCTCCACTTCTCTGCAATCTTTATAGTAAGTAGGTTCTCTAGCCTGCTACCCTCATCAAGGAAAATGGAACTACAAAAGACACACATCACTACCGTCACTTCACTGGTGGTATCTCAATCCCACCCCCTTATGTACATCTGTTTTTTAAAATCATCTTTCATGGCCTTCATAGAGCCATCATCGCCTTGGTTTTTCTGGAAAACAACTATGCTGCCCACTTTCCATGATCTTCCATGCGCTTGCTATTTTGATTTAGTGCACCTGCGTCTCTTCCACGCATCATTTTTCCACCTTGGATTTACCATACAGGACCTTTCATACTTTACATCCATCTATACACTGGGTTTGGGAAGGGCTAGGGATTCCCCATACAACATGATTAAAGTGGAATGATTCTCATTTTTTCTTGTACAAACTTTGAGATGTGCATCGCGAAAAGACAAGCAAGAGAGTGAAGATGAATTGCAACTTGTATGGTAGTCTTTGAGGATATTATCAAAAGGATGAGGATATTATCAAGAAGACAAAGGGTAAGAGAAGACATCCTTATATATTGCCCATGCCTTTTAGGAAAAACAATGGGATAATACTAGGATCCAACCAATCCTCTCATATAGTTGTCCAACAAATTATACAAAAAAAACAACTACTAGCTTATTGATCCTGAGAAGATAATTTGAAACATTTACTCCTCCATATTCTGCAAAGATATGTCCACTCCATCATCAACATTTGCGTGTAGTAGACATACCTTGACAATGACCATCAACCGGTTCGTGCAGTAGACATACCTTGATAATGACCATCAACCGGTTCATGCAGTAGACATACCTTGACAATGACCATCAACCAGTTCGTGCAAACTTGGTTGCACACTATTTGGATTAATCGGATCTAAAATTTGTACATAGGAGCCATAACACATAGATTTTCATTTGCAATATTAGCAAAATCAACTCTGAAAAACATCCAGAGATAGTCCCACTACTGCACATACAACTTCAGCTCCAAGAAATTCTGTAAAGCTAGAAAATACAGCTTTCCGGTAAAATTGCCTAATATCGGATCACAAATTTTCTCCACATGCTCCTTCCAATCCATTCCTTCACAAAATCATGCTTCTCTTTACCTTTAAAGTTAAAGCATACACCTCTATCAACCTTGATGTGTATCCAAATAGACACATAGTTGAAGTAACATGCAAGAAAGAATTGTTGTCGAGATGAAGAAGTAACCATCCAAATTGCACAGGGATATCAATCAGCACTTTGATTAAAATAGGACTGAAACACTCCACTTTTCTAGCATATGAAACATCAGATGCATCATACTTCATCATATCCATAGCATGCATATCAGCCATATGGAAAGCATAATGCCCATCATGCTTACATAGAACCAACTCCTCCACATGGAAAGCACAAAGCCCATCATGTGTCACATCTGAATACTTGCCATGAGCATGAAACAAAGCATATATCTGCGTGCTTAACATTGATGAAACATATAAAACATCAACATAAACCACTTCTTGACCTACATAGTCGGGTTTCAACACGTCGGGCTCAATCGTCTGACTATCCGGTTTGACTTCTTGCACTTCTTCTGTTTCAAGTTCTTGACCTTCTAACTTCACAATCCAAATATCAAATTTAGATTTTTGATCTTCAAGATCAATGATTCAAGCTACTGAAATATCCAAGACTGGTTGAACTCTTGGAATATCAAGGACTAGTTGTATATCACGGACTGGCTATATATTAAGGACTGCTGAACTTCTTCCCAGAACCTCAAAAATTACTGCCGATGATGCACCCCCAAATTGGAGTTGTTGACAAAATTTTATGGTTCAATAGTAATAATATGATTCAACATGAAGAAAAACACATCTATGGTCAAGACATCACCTTCCGATGTGCATAATTGTCAGTTTTGGGACTGCAAAAAAACATTTTTTTGGTCAGAAAAACACCCTCATAAGGGTTGGTTAGACATATGCAAATCAAAAACTGTTTTAGATGGGTGTAAACCAGCCATAAGACTAACTTGCAAGCATGTCACATCATCCATATCATCCCATTTAGCCCACTTTTGAAGTTCCCAAAAATTACCATCTGGTAGGCTGCAGTGCATTCCCCAACTGGAAAGGCAACTTGACATAGATTGAAACACTACCAAATCATCCTCAAAAGAAAATCTAATTTTATTGCATTTTTGTAAATATATTTTTTCTAAAATATCCAATCCCACTTGGAAATACTCCATCTTCAAGTCATTTAGAATGATAGTTGAATCAGCCTCTTGACATGGGTATGGACTGCATAGTGCTTGTCTTTCTAGCATGTGGTTTGCGGCGGATATTGAAGTCTGTGAATCTGATCAGTCACATCATATTCATCTACAAGAGAAACTAGGAATTTCTCCATCACATCATCTTCTTCACATATGTGCTTGTCATGCAAGCATTACACCTCATCTGCAACATCGGGACCTTGCATCTTCGGATTCTTATGCTCTGACCCAAGCTTCTTGGCTACTTGAGAACTTGCAAACAAAGTTGTTAACAACATGCATTGTGTCATACCTCTTATGGATTTGAGTATGTCCAAACCATTAGGTCTTCTTGGTGTGCGGTTTGGGGATAGTGAGGGCTCCTCTTGGCTTCTTTGGCTCTTGGGTTGCTCCTCTTGCTATCCTCCTTCTTCCAACACTACCTTCTCAACTCCTTTTGGTTGTCTTTGTGCTTGAAGATCTCCTTCCACTGAGCATTGCTTTGCATCCACATCTTTGACACCAATAACAACACACAAACACTCACGGCGAGCAGCATGAATAGGTTCAACGAACCCTAATTTTTAAAATTTTATCCATAAAGATTGATATTGAGTCACACCATTGGCTAACTTTGGAAGTGCATCAAGTGCATTTGCAGAATTTGGTTGGCTCTTTATGGTAAATCCACTAGCTGTACTTCATTTTGTCCAATCACTAAAAGCATTGGTGGTGGTAACCACCACTCATCTTCATCACTTTCCTCATCCTCAAATTGATTTGCATACTTCTCCATTACCTCGTCAAACTCCTTCTTGTTGCAACATGGATATTTGTCATGCACTAGAGCATGATTTCCTTCTCTTCCTGTTCACGATTTTCATGCCATTGTTGAGCTTTATCCAGAAAACCTGAAAATTGATCTAGCTTTTCCTTTTTCTTCATGAATTTCATCATGAGATAAAACATTATGGAAAGATTAACAATCCGGTACAACTTCTTGCATATATCTGCTGACATACAATATTTGATGCATACCTCTTCTTTCTGGCGGCATGGCTCACACATGTATGGACACTCCTTTGTGCGGTGCTCATGCTTTTAACAAATGGCACACTTCTTCATCTTTGCCATTTAAACAAGATCAAATAATTGAAAAACAACATTAAAACCTGAATTTTCTTTGACTATAGTTGAAGGTGTCAAAATAGGGTTCGTGCATCATCTTCTTGAGAACCATCATCTTGACATTTCACCACTTCGACAACATCTTTGCATCAGATTTTGAAATAAAAATAGGTCAAATTGATCTTCTTGCCTTGCTATAACCTCACAAACAGGAAACTGGCTAATCTGGCAACTTGCTCTGAAACCTGCCTGGATATCTCGGGGGGGTCACTTGTATAAATATGTAAGTATCACGTGGGTTCAACAGAAGGACATTTTAAATATTTAGAACTTATAGAAATATATTTATAGAGGGGATTTATTTATTATATTTTAAAAAAAATTTACAGATTTGAATAGGAAAGGATACATTATATTCACTAAAAAATTCACAGATAAGGGATTTTTTAAATAGGCCTTGAACGCACGTGATATAGAGGATTTACATATAGTGACCCCCCCGAGCTGGATATGCAAAAAGTTGCCTATTTTTACTTTGTTTTTGGTTTTTGTTTAAACTAGTTTCACTTTCACAATTCACCTAGAAGGCTCTATTCAAATTAAAGAGGGCACACTAAGGAAAGTGGAGTACTCGACATACTCCTTTGGCATATTTTAAGGTTAATCTCAAGAATTAAAGCCAAATCCTGAATTCTTATCCAAGTAAGAACTAGAAAAGTGATAGATCAGTCACATAATGATGCAAGCAAGCACTCAAATAAACACTAAATGGAGAATCATAAAAATGATTGAAACAATAGCAATAGTTGAGGATGGGTTTAGAATACACTTGGGCAAGTGGGTAAATCCGATCCATATTGAGGCTACACGTCCATTGTAAGTTGTAAATCTAGATCTGGTCTACATGATTGCACCTCAATAACCTATAAATCAAACTCATCTAGCAAGCTCATCATTAGATAACCCTAGCTCGTAAATAAGCATACTTCGATTTGACATCCCTAGGTTGATTTTCTCCCTCACTTGGGTTTGCTTCATATATATATATATATATGTCTTTTCTGGTATACTAGGCAATAGTATGAGTGCATCCTCATCACTGTGATATTGTATGGGTACTATAGATAAGCAAGCTAAGTAGCTACTATGAGCTAAGATATCTAGGAAATCACCCACCATACTTTATTAGAAGGAACAAGGAGTCCGTAACATTACTTCAATAAATGATGATGTAAGTCCATAAGTTCTTGCCCTCCTCCCCTGCTCTACAAGTTGTTCCTGTGGAGTTCTATCTTGATAGGGTCCTCCCACTAGGTAATGTACACTCATGTGATCGTGTCATTTTGGTGTCCCTCCTACCATGGAATGCAATGGTCATGTCCCACAGCTCCTAAATAAGTTCTATAGTGCCAACATAAGTAGGACGCCTGCATACCACATGCAATGGCACAAGGCAATGGAACTGTAGGTAGAATAGGTCCACAAAGGTGGCTCCACAACATCGCTCCCATAGTCGTGCATAAAAATAGCATGAGTGGGTTTGGAAAGGAAGAATACTTAGTTTCCCTTGATAGTACCATTCCTAGAAATCCGAGTCTAGGATAGGGTCACTTGTGTCGATCTATGAAAAGTCCATTCTCTCAGCTTATAGTCACAATAGAGTCGTACTTCATTCTCTTATTTAACATGTGCTCTTTCTCATCATCTTTTTTTTAATGGTTAGTTAGATTTTTAGTATGTTTATAGTTGCTATATTGTTGTACACTATTGGTTCAAGCTCTATTGTCATGGGTTAGCTTTTTCCAATAGGCTCCCTCTTGATATAGACATGAACTTTGTCAGGGAGAAAACCGTTGTGAGAGGAGTCTAGAACACAATCAAACTTGATGTATGGAAACATCTAATGCATGTAGAGTGGTTTGAAATGAATCCTAGGTGGTAGAGATAGCATGGTGGTCAAGTGGATAAGAGTAGTTGCAAAAAGATGAAAAATTGAAGGTGTATGGCAGAACAGGGGAACCGAGCAAGACAACGTTTTAGAAGGAATTGAGGTAGCGCGACGGGCCTAGGAAGGGGAATGGCTAAGATTTTCAAACATATAGCAAAAAGAGCATAGAAGAGAGAAGCAAGATAGTGAAGAGAGTGTGTGAAGTGACTACAATGAAAAGACTACCTACAGATGAAGGTCTTACAGTTTTTGAAGGTTGAAGAAATGAAATTCAATGCAGCATAGGTGAAATTGGTTAAGCTAGAGCAAAGGATGCGTCGTGGACTTGAGAATCAGATAGGAGGTGGTTTCCCTATGATTTCTATATGGTGACTCTATTAGAGACATGACTTAGTCCAATTTTTGTTCAATTGTATCTACTATCAGTCAGCAGAGCTGAGTGCTGATTTGCATATGTTTGGGAAGACCTACAGTTTGTGGTTGTTAATTCATTGCATTGTGAATTCGTGTGCTTTGGGAGAGTAGTTGTTGAGGTCTCTCTGCTGTGAAGTATCCTTAAGTTCTTAGTGTGTTCTTCTAATATATTTTAGCCCATATCTAAGGGGTGTTGAGACGAAGTTTGTCTTTGTTTTCGTGAAGAGAGCTGAGAGTTCAAAGCTTGAATCTGTGTTGTGATTGATGAGTATTTGTGATATGGAGCTTGGTTTGAGTTATTTTTATTGATTTTGTTTAGATAGAACAACTATCAATGTATGTCTGATGTTCTGAGAGTGAGAGCTAACGTATAACTGAATCTCACTCACTATCAGAGAGGTTTCAGAGTCAAATAGGAGTCAGCTACAGTCAATTGTGCATCTAGGGGGATCAAGTGGTGAGGTAGAAGCATTGATATGACCATTTGGGACTGAAGGGAAGAAATTTTGAGTTAAGTAGTATGACAGTTAGAAGTCAGCAGCAGCAGTCAAACAGTCGAGTTTGTGAGTTAACTGATCATTTAGAGTCATATGTGAGTTGGTTATAATCAGTTGAGTGTTTATAGGATTTTATATTTGTGGGGTTTGAGTGTTTAGAGAGTCTAGAGGTGTTAGAGGACTCAGAGCTAAGGAAGTTTGATCTAGTTGAGTCAACTGTCAAACATCAGCTAGGAATCAGTTCAATTCAGATGAGTCAGTTTGTGAGTTAGCTTGCAGACAACAGAGTCTTTGGTGTCATATCTCTATGAAATTTGAGTATCCTATAGGTTAGGGAGAGTTGGGGGATGAATAAGAAAAAAATTTCGATTCCATCCATGCACATGAGTTGGATTGGGTCTCTCTCAGTCAACTGAATCAATATTTGTCAAGACGAGTAAGATTGGTGTCAGCAGAAGATCCGAAGAGCATCAAGAAAATGTTAAGCATGGATCTGGGGTTGAGGGATTGAGCTTAACTAAATCTAGAGGACAATAGGAGAGCTATGAGGACTCATTTCATATCGGAGTCAGTTGCAGTCTTCTAAATCAGTTTACAGCGAGCTAGGTCAGACTCATGCTAGTAGGAAGTCGGCTAAGGAGTGCTGACAGGTTCACTGAAGATTCGAGGCAAGTATTTGAATTTTTATGATGCTAGAAGACATTTTGGGAGTCAGGTAGAAATGCTGCTGGCTAGGATTAGCTGGTGTAGACATCCATTCTAGACTATAGTTAGAATTTGATCAGTTGGGTGTCAGGTGGGAAGGTTTTAGGTCAACTGCTTGTCAAAGGAAGTCAGCTCAGGTATTTATGCAGAAGATCGGAGGTCATGGGAGTTATATCTAGCCTGGGAGGACAGTTAGAGGTATCACCCAAGCTGGATTGAAACGTGTAGAGGTGTCTATTTGGGTCAGCTGGAGGTTTGAGGATTGGCTCCAAGCTGATTGGTGCCCTTTGAGCTGGGATCCTAGTGTCCCGTAGTTCTGATCCTTACACATTTTCTTCGTGTGTGCATGCTCTAGTGGTGTAGGAGAGGCCATCATCCAACCAACACACATGCTTTGGTGCCCCCACTGAGAATCAGAAAGTTCTTTCTTCTTAGGACTTTGATCAACAGGTTGGAAACCACTTGTAGATCAAATCATGGCTATGGTTGATTTTTCATATGATGTTTTCAAAGGTGAGAGAAGGGAAGATGTCACTCAACTCTTGAGGAGGGATGAGTTAGCAGCATTGAGAAACAATAGGGATGACAATGCGTATAATGCTCGGATGATAGAACTACTTTTGGCCAGGGAATGGTATGAAGATGTGTTAAGAGAGGAGCAGAGGGGTAACTGGGAGTACTTGAGAAATGCATTAAGAAGAAAGTACGAGAAGACTGAAAGTCCAGAGGGCCTTTGGAAAAAACTTAGTAGGTTGTACCAAAGGGAGGAAGAAGAGCTTGTTGCTTTTGGAGCTGATCCCCATGATAGTCTAATGCATCACTATGATCAACCAATGCATCACTATATCCTAATGCATCACTATGATCCACTACAAGAAGGTAGGTAGAGATAGGCATATCAACAATCACAATGCTTGGAATGCTCGCTGCTGCCTTCCCTCCCATCAAGATCATGCCCACATGATTTGACTCACACATCACTCTCACTATCACTAACACACACATCATCATCATGTGCATATGTGTCAGTGGCAACATGTGCACATGTATCACTATCATCATGTGTATGTGTGTGTGATACATCAATTTTATCATGTGTATGTGTGCATGATACATCATCATAGGCATGTGGGTGTGATACATCAATGTTATCACATGTGCGTGTATGACCATCACCATGTGTACATGTATCAACATCAACATGATGAATCATCATCATTATCCACATCATCATCCACTAAATGCATGTCATAATGATACCCATGCTCAAGTATATAGTCATCTCTGGTCACAAGTGCAGGGCACTCAATCAAGTCCCCACCAACATCATCCCATGAAAGCAATGCCGAAGCATCTATGTAAAGATAACCACATAGATCCTCAACAAAATCACCATTTCTAGAATGCGTGGACCATCTAGCACGGACATCCTCCTCATCAAACAAGTATCTACACACTGGCTAGGCAACAACATCTGAAGCTCAAACATCCATATGTGACATGAATATGATGTGTCATCATAGCATGATGTCGGTGAAGAGGGATCTAGAAGTTGAAGCCGTGATGTGCCAAATGTATGTGTGAACTCGGTAAATGATATGTATCTCCACACCTGAAATGGTAAACCATAATGACGGGCATGGAGCCAGAGTGATAGGAAATGAGCAGATGTCACACGATCAACATCTGGAATGGAATCGTAGTGATGTCGACGACGATGATGGTGGGTAGCACAACGATGGTAGGTGGATAAAGGTAGTAATGGATCCCCGTGTCGTTCTGCCAATGCTCGAAAGTGTGGAAACACTCCTAAATGTGCTCAAGAATGCCACACCACGTGTGGAAAAAGCACCAATATGCTCAAATGGCCAAAAAAAGTGTGTGTGAACGTCCAAAAATAAACCAAATGGCCAAAAGTGTGCGCGTGATGCCCAATGACTAGGGGTGAGGTGTGAAAAGAAACCCAAAAGTGTGCACGTGAACAAAAACCACAATGCTCTAATGCATGTGAACAAAGGCCAAAACAATGATCCGAATGTACCAAATCGGCCACATGACACACGAACCACCTCGACAGAGCTCAAACCATCTGAACAAGCCCCAAAAAAATATGAAGTGTGTGAACACTCTCCATTGACGAAATACACTTGGCCTAAAATGCATCCCCTCAAACTCAAATAGCAAGCAAAAATAAATATAAAAGCATAAGGTCTAAGGAGGTGTAGGTGGGTAATAAAAAATGAACAAGGAATCCCAAAGAAAGAGCCCACTATGAAAATGGCCAAGTGTAAATGGACTAAACAAAAGATGGAAAGTGTTGAATGGCAAAACCTTAGGAAGTGTGTATACACACAAACCCTAAGTTTGGGTATTTTGCTAAAAAGAAATTAAAACAAATGTATCCTACCTGGTGGCGGGGGCGGCCAATTTTCTCACTTCTTGCTCCTCTTTCTTTCACACTCAGCCAGATTGCTTAGAGCTGAGTGAGCTCTATGAAGCCTACCCATTGTTTGTCTTGTTTGTCTTCTGTTTAATGTGCTAGATAGCAACGTTGCCTGAGTTGAAGTAAACAATCTGCTGGGCTGCTGAGACACGTTGAGCCTTGCATGGCGATGAAATGTTGATCGATGCTTGCTGAGCCTTGCAATGGACGTTTACAACCGTAACTTACGCCTTATTGGAGTCTCTTTTAATCTCCTGCTTGAATTAGCCGAGAGGCTTCAAGGATCCACGCTCTGTGCTGAAAGAAAGCTGCACTGTACTAGAGATGGCAATGAGTGTTGTGAAAGCACAAAAAGCTTTAAGGCTCCATGCTGATGACGTTGCACTGAACAGCTGCTTTGTTTCCACGATTGCTTAACATAGTTTGTTGCAATCTTTATATATATATATATATATTTAAAAATACTACGCTGGTGTTCTCTGATGCACTACCGGATGCTGCTACAAGCCTTGGATTCTACGCTGTAGAGAATCCAAGGTGTGTGTGTGTTCCCGCTACACCATCTTACCCCTTCATTTCTGGGACTTGCAACCCCCGAGAGAGAGAGAGAGAGAGAGAGAGAGAATTAGATAGCTGCCTATGCTTGAGACTCTGAGAGCATTAGATGGCAAGCTATACTGAATGTTAGCCATTTTGTAGCTTCTTGTAGGGTGCCTCTACCCAATTTTTTTTCATTGTTGCTTAACAATGTCGTGTTGTCCACCAGCATGTCATGACTGGATCTTTCCGTTTCCTGTTTAGGCTCTATCAGACTAGATCTTTCCATTTCTGCGCTGAGCCTTGAACAAGGCGATGATGTGTGATGAGCTGCCCAATGTTGTGCTGCCCACGTAAGATGAGCTATATGGAATTAAGCTAAGCATGGACAATCTTGGCTGCACAGTGATGATCTGCTTGGATACACTTTAGTGTGTGCCTTTCCTTCATTGTTTGAGTAGACCACCACCTAGAGAGAAAAAAAACACTTGCTTCGTTGTTTGATGCACTGCAAGATTGAGTACTTTCTATTGTTGCCTTCTTCGTGTTGACGACTTGCTCTACTCAAAGCGTTGCGTATTACTATAAGAGAAGAGGCTTCTTGCCGTTACTGCAGTAGATCTAGCAATGAAGTGCTTGATGATCTACATTGAGCCAGACAAACTACGCCTTGACAATACACTAGCGCTGAGTCCTTAGAAGGCGATGAAGTGCTGCCTGTGATGCCACAAGAAAGTTTCTACAACAAGAAACGATGAAACACTTGATGAGGTGGTCTCGACGACAAGGTCTACACCATTACCAGCCGACAAATGTAATGTTTACCTTGCTTAAATGCCTGCCACCTTTCGTTGTGAATCCCCTTGAAATGGCTCTGCTCTGTTGCTGTGCGTGCTGGAACTAAGCACTCAGCATCATACGTATGAGCTGGCTATGTTGGAGCTTTGCACTGAGCCGCAAGGCAATGATTGTGGTCTGCTTGCACAGATCGTAGAAGAAAGTATAGACTCAACATAAAACTTGTTGAGCAATGATCTCCACGTGCTTCCATAGAAATGTAGATTTGGTGTTACAATGCAGATTTTCCCTTCTCTACTAGGTACTAAAATTTTCACTTTGTTCTGTTCCTTGACAGCCTATCTTTTCATAGAACTGGTTCTTTACAGAATCTATGAGAGATCTTCACACTCAAGGAACCTTGTTTACAAGTTAAGAAATCCTTGTGGTGTATGTGGCACACTGGCTCACACTAGTGGAGTGGGTTCAATTCCCAACAAGGCCATACTTGCAAAGATAGTGTTAATCAACAAACTTTTTAAATTTCTGCACTCAAAATTGTAAAGCTTGTACACTTTTGTATCAACTAGTTATTAACATGCTCTTTGCATAATACTGATGCTCAGATCTGTAATAGAATAACATGCTATACATCTTGATGGAAATGTGCTAAAATGTTATAAACTAGGGTATGTGCTTGTAAACAGTGATTTCTCAACACTTTTCTTGCCTTGACAATACACTAGCGCTGAGTCCTTAGAAGGCGATGAAGTGCTGCCTGTGATGCCACAAGAAAGTTTCTACAACAAGAAACGATGAAACACTTGATGAGGTGGTCTCGACGACAAGGTCTACACCATTGTGCTCTTGTACCATCCGACAAATCCAAAGGTTCAATACTCCTAGAGCACATGCCTTTTATAGTCCCCAAAGCCCATGTGCCCTAATCCTACATGTAAATGGCCCTAAGCCCCCATGTGCCTAGGCCCATCCCATGTGCATGTACATTCTAATAACACTTTGTTACAGTATTTCTCTTATCTTTTGGTAGAACTCTTTGTTGAGAAGAAGAAGAACAACAACAATTTTTAGCCTCTCATCTTGTGTGCTTTCTTCTAGGGTTTATGTGAGTGTGTGTGTGCTTACGAGAGCTCAAGCTCTCTTCCTTCCCTACATTTTTTCATGGTATCAGAGCCTGGTTCATACTAAAAAGTCGAGCAACAAGAAAAAGAAGCACATGAAGTGGGACGAGGGTAAGAGCTTCACCTACTCTTCCCCCTTTGTGTTGGGTACTACATCCTTATCGGGAGCTCTTCGGGAGGCACTGGCAAACGAACTCCGATTGAGGAGCTATCTTCATGGGAGCGGATTTATAGGAAACTATATTGTCCTTTGGATAAAAATTTTCAGGCCTAAAACGCGTTTTGACGAGTGTGTCTTGACCTCCGTTTTTCAGTTCACGCCTATGTTCACGTGCACTGTGGGTAAGTTTTGATTCTGTATAGAATTCTATTTTTAGAACCACAAGAAGGGCATTTGGATGTGGAGACACTATGTACTGCAAAGAGGGCTTATAGGTGCTATTGGGTATATGTATGCAAATTGAGGTCATTGGTTGTGACAGTTTGGGTGCACCAATACTATACTGCAGTCTGCACCCAAACTGTCACTGGTTGTGACAGTTTGAGTGCAGTATAGTATTGTTGGTAGAGAATACAACAGTTTTTGTGTAGAACAAACAAGAGTGTTGTTTTTGGTGAGTTTGTGTTGTAGACAATGTATTGAATGATGGAATTAACCAGATTATTGCAGAGAAGCTTGAAAAGAACAACTTCCATGCTTGGAGGTTTAGATTAACAAATTTTCTAATGGGGAAAGGCTGCTAGGACTATATTGAAGGTGAACATGAAGAGGCACTAGAGATACCTGCGATTAATCCAACTGCTCCCTGATGTTAAAGAATACAAGGATTGAAATCAAGGAGCAAGGAAAGTCATGTATTGGATTTTTATTAGCATACAATATGATTGGGCATATACAGGATGCCAAGTCACCCAAGGAGGCATGGGACACCTTGGTGAAGTTGTATGAAACTAACACCAAGGCAATAAAAATTCAGTTGAAGAATGAGTTTCATAGTGTGGAGAAGAAAAACATGTCTGTGAATGATTATGCCTTGAAGATCAAGGGCATTATGAAATCCCTTGCATCGATTGGTGTTTCTGTTGATGATGATGATAAGGTGGAAGTATGTCTACATGGTCTCGAGCCACAATTGAAAGATCCCTCTCCCCACTGCGCAACGAATTTTGGGGTGCTAGCAGCGTAAGTAGCACTTCTTGCACGGGGCAGGGTCCCTCACTCGGGGCCTCGCCCATGGATATCCGGACAAGAGACTAATCTCTCGGTTCTTCCAAAACCGAACACAGAAAAACTTCCCTCGCCTGGAAAGCACAGGCGATTCCTCTAGGATAATTTTACTCTAATGTAGTCAAGAGCCTTAATTAACTAAACTGATTTGACCAAACCCGTAAGTCCCATAGTTAGGTCAAGGAAAAGACTTGCACTTGGATCATAGAGACCAACGCTTTCTTCCTCATTGAGAGACACAGGCGTTGATTCTTTTCCATAGAACAATTTTTATCCGGGATTTACTTCATCTATCGTACCATAACAGAATTGAGTCTCTTTTTAGGGATCCATCAGTCCACCCTAACCCCATCAGTGAGATTCCTCCCTCCAACTTTTGAGGTGTGCAGGTATAAGAACCTCCCCTTCTTATCTTATAATTATTCCCCTTTCTGAAATAAAAGAAAGATCCTGTTTTACCCTGTTTTGGCATGGAGAGAGAAAATGTCTAGATGGAGGTAATTCAAAATTGAGATATTTTTGGATATAAAAATCCTCCTAGTGTCTAAAATGGTTTTCCTTAAAATAGAAATTCAAAAAGAACTTTCCAATGTGCAATTGGAATTAATTGAAAATAGGTAAAAAGGACCTTAGCCTAAGGGTCCAGATTTTCAAAAAAAATTGGGTTATGGTCTAATTAAGGTTCCTATGGACCAATAAGATTAATCCAAATGTAGGGAGGAGATAAATTATTGAAGAATAAAAGAAAAACTCCCAAAAATGAGTAAATGCTCACATAAGATGAAGAGTTGACTGAGTACAAGGTTTATTAGTTAAAAATTAAGAGATATTTAGAGAAAATGATGCATTTTTGACACCTCAGTGTGGGGATCTCCCCTCATGAAGGAGGCGCCTATTTCACATGTGTGAGTTTTAAACTCAAAAATAATGAGATATTTTTATCTCTCTTGTTTCAACTAGATCCAAAAAATAAGCTAAATTGACCCAAAAATGATCAAAAATTGACCAAACTGATCTAGAAAATTCTAGAATCAATTTGCTTGGTTAGAGGCACACTTTTTTCTATAAATAGAAGCCTCCCTCTTTGTAAAATCTTAATGGTGTTTATGCACTCTTACTCTGCTCCTGTCCTGAGCCATTTACATTGAATTTTTTAATAATTGAATTATTTTTGGCCTAATCCTCTCCAAAGTGAATTGGTGGCCACTCTTGCTTTAAACAAGAGTAGAACCCTCAATACCTCAAGCCAAAGGAGAGCTTACAAGATCTATGTAAGTTAATATTCTAACTTGTTTAATTTTAAATCTATGGTTTTCTTGATTTTTATGTTTTGCAGTAAATTGAATTAAATTCAAATGCTATGCCTTGATGAAAAGGCCACCCCCTTTTCTTCTTTACATTCCAGCCTTTCTTAATCCTAGAAAGATTAACTAAAGGTTTATTTAAACTCTTCTTATTGTTTACTCTCTTGAATTTAGAAAATTGTGTAGATTAGAGTTCTATGAATCCAATTTGGGTTAACTTAAGTCAATTAAAGAATGATAAAAATGAGAAATGGTCAGTCATACAAAGGAGGTTATGGCAAAATTTTCCAAAATTTTGTGGAAAAGAAAGTTTGTTTTTATGTTATTCCAAAAGAGTAATTTCCACCATTTTTGCATCTAAAAGAAATATTCTGATTACTCCATGTACATATTCACCTATGAATATGCATGGATATCAATGATATTAATTATTAAAATTGATTTTTATGCATATAGAAAGATGCATAAAGGAATTATTTTTATTTCAAAAGTGTTATTCTCATTAAAATTGATTTTTATGCATATAGAAAGATGCATAAAGGAATTATTTTTATTTCAAAAGTGTTATTCTCATTAAAATTGATTTTTATGCATAGAAAGATGCATAAAGGAATTATTTTTATTTCAAAAGTGTTATTCTCATTAAAATTCATTTTTATGCATAGAAAGATGCATAAACGAATTATTTTTATTTCAAAAGTGTTATTCTATGTTTAAATTAGAATTCTCTTAAATTCTATGTTTAAATTCTATGAATAGATGTGATGAGATGTGATGTGAATCAGATAGATGTGAATGAATGGATGGATGGATGTCATGTGAATAGAGGTGATGAGATGTGAGGTGAATAGATGTGATGTGAATCAGATAAATGTGAATGAATGGATGGATGGATGTGATGTGAATAGAGGTGATGAGATGTGAGGTGAATAGATGGATGGATGAGATGTGAATAGATGTGATGAGATGTGATGTGAATCAGATAGATGTGAATTGATGTGAATCAGATAGATGTGAATGAATGGATGGATGGATGTGATATGAATATAGGTAATGAGATGTGAGGTGAATAGATGTGATGAGATGTGATGTGAATCAGATAGATGTGAATGAATATATGGATGGATGTGATGTGAATAGAGGTGATGAGATGTGAGGTGAATAGATGTGATGAGATGTGATGTGAATCAGATGGATGTGAATGAATGGATGAATGGATGTGATGTGAATAGAGGTGATGAGATGTGAGGTGAATAGATGTGATAAGATGTGATGTGAATCATATAGATGTGAATGAAGGGATGGATGGATGGATGTGAATAGAGGTGATGAGATGTGAGGTGAATAGATATGATGAGATGTGATGTGAATAGATGTGATATGATGAATGAATGGATGTGATGAGATGTGAGGTGAATAGATGTGATGAGATGTGATGTGAGAGAATGGATGGATGGATGTGATGCGAATAGAGGTGATGAGATGTGAGGTGAATCGATGTGATGAGATGTAATGTGAATCAGATAGATGTGAATGAATGGATGAGATTTGAATCACGATGTACATGAATGATATGGGATGTGAGTGGATGTATGTGAAAGAATGGATGTGAATGTGTATGTGAAGAATGGATGTGAATGAGTATGTGAAAGAATGGATGTGAATGTATGTGATGAAAATGGATGTGAATGTGTATGTGAAGAATGGATGTGAATGAGTATGTGAAAGAATGGATGTGAATGTGTATATAAAGAATGGATATGGATGTGTATGTGAAGAATGGATGTGAACGTGTATGTGAAGAATGGATGTGAATGAGTATGTGAAAGAATGGATGTGGATGTGGATGTATGTGAAGGAATGGATGTATGCGAAAGAATGGATATAGATGTGTATGTGAAAGAATGTGATGTGATGTGACATGAATATATGTGGATGTGAAGCGATAAATATGAATGTATGGATAGATGTGAGAAGTCATACATGTGAACGATTGGATGGATGTGGATGAATGAGATGAGATGTGTATGAATGAGATGAGATGTGTATGAATGAGATATGATGTGGATGGAAGTGATGTGATATAATGTGGATAGAATGTATGTGATGGGATGGTTATGAGAATGTATGTGGTGGATATGAACGAATGAATGTGATGTGATGTAAATGGAGATAGATGTAATGTGATGTGAACGAATATGATGTGAACGAATATGATGTGATGAGATGTGGATATGGGTAAATGCGAGTGGATGAGATCTGATGCAGATAAATAAGAAAAGATGT
Source organism: Cibotium barometz (assembly GCF_041138505.1). Taxonomy (NCBI): domain Eukaryota; kingdom Viridiplantae; phylum Streptophyta; class Polypodiopsida; order Cyatheales; family Cibotiaceae; genus Cibotium; species Cibotium barometz. The sequence continues at coordinate 48,085,887 of NC_141048.1, read as the reverse complement.
GATGAGATGGAAATGATGTGATGAGAATGGGAATACATATGAAATAAATGAGAGTTGATATGGAACAATATGGAAAGATGAGAGTTCGTTATAGAAACTGTATTTATGACATGTTTTTAAATGACTATTTTATGTTAGAATGCTGGGGAAGCATTTTGACCGTCTTGTGATAAGTGAATGAGGTTGTGGAGACCTAATCTGATAAAGTTGCAACACCTGACGGAGAGTCAATGGAGGATGTCTCGCGTAGTAAGGCCGGCCGAGGTCTTGACCAGCCTCGGTTTGATTTAAATGGTGAGCTTCCGGTACGGTGGATGAGGGACCAAGGAAGTGCCTATGAGTGAAGTGCTAGGTGACCTGCGAAGGACCCTAGAGTGTGACCATACGGTGCTCGGGCTCTGGGTCGCCAAAGATACCCACACGTGCATCGGGGAAAATATTGGAACAAGGAGGAAGAGTTGTTTTCTGAATTCGGGCATGGATCTGGTTGATTGACCTTGTTGGTCCTCAATAGATGAGTCCATGTCTCTTTTATATGGATCTGTTGGTTGATCTTGCTGATCTTCAACGGAGATTCCATTTTGATTTTTATAAGTGAAAATATTGCCGGTTACTGAGCTAGGAACTATTGAAGAGGCCCCTGAGTAGACAGGTGGTGAGCGTTCTGGTTACCAATGATGCCATAGGTGCACCCATGAAGGAAAAATTGGAAATTAGGATTCAACCGGATATTTTGGAGGATTATAATCAGTGACACTATGGTTTCATTAAATGATTGTTTTAAAGACAGCTGATTTTGTGAAAAAGGCAATTTCATATTGGGTGTGTAAGTGGTGTGACTAGTTTTAAGTTTGCATGAATATCTGGCTAGGGGGCTTGGGAACTCTTTTCCCTAGTACTCGGGACAAAACCTAACCAAATTCTTAAATGGATCCCATCACTACAGTGGTTGGGGGGTTGGCTGGGCGGTTGGCTAACCCATAGGCTGGATTGATGGGTCCCTAAAATGAGACTCAATTCTGTTATGGTACGGTAGATGAAGTAAATCCCGGATAAAAATTGTTCTATGGAAAAGAATCAACAGTTGTGCCTCTCAATGAGGAAAAAAGCATTGGTCTCTATGATCCAAGTGCAATGTTTTCCTTGATCTGACTATGGGACTTACAGGTTCGGTTAGATCAGTTCAGTTAGTTAAGACTTTTGACTACGTTAGAGTAAAATTATCCTGAGGAATCGCCTGTGCTTTCGGGGCGAGGGAAGTTTTTTCGTTTTCGGTTTTGGAAGAACCGAGGGATTAGTCTCTTGTCCAGATATCCATGGGCGAGGCCCCGAGTGAGTGTGAGCGACCCTGCCCCATGCAAGAAGTGCTACTTCCGCTGCTAGCACCCGTGAATTCGTTGTGCGCAGTGGGGATAGGGATCTTTCACCATCCAGTCCCATGGGTTAGCCAACCGCCCAACCACTGTAGTGATGGGATCCAATTAGGAATTTGGTTAGGTTTTGTCCCGGGTACCAGGGAAAAGAGTTCCCAGGCCCCTAGCCAGATATTCATGCAAATTTAAAGCTAGTCACACCACTTACACACCCAATATGAAATTACCTTTTTCACAGATTCAGCTGTCTTTAAAACAATCATTTAATGAAATCATAGTGTCACTGATCATAATTCTCCAAAATATCCGGTTGAATCCTAATTTCCAATCATTTCTTCATCAGTGTACCTATGGCATCATTGGCAACTAGAATGCTCACCACCTGTCCACTCAGGGGCCTTTTCGATAGTTCCTAGCTCATATTACCCGGCAATATATTCACTTATAAAAATCAAAATGGAATCTCCGTTAAAGATTAGCAAGATCAACCAACAGATCCATATAAAAGAGACATGGACTCATCCGTTGAGGACCAGCAAGGTCAATCAACCATATCCATGCCCGAATTCAGAAAACAACTCTTACTCCTTGTTCCAATATCTTCCACGAGGCACATGTGGGTATCTTCGAGGACCTAAAGCCTGAGCACTGTATGGTCATCAGCACCCTCTAGGGTCCTTTGTAGGTCACCTAGCGCTTCAATCATAGGCCGCTTCCTTGGTCTCTCATCCACCGTACTAGAAGCTCACCATTTAAATCAAACCGAGGTTGGTCAAGACCTCGACCGACCTTGCTACACGAGGCGTCCTCAATTGACTCTACGTCAGCTATTGCAACTTTATCAGTTAGGTCTCCACCACGACCTCATTCACAAGACGGTCAAAATGCTTCCCCAGCATTCTTGACATAAAACAATTATTTAAAAACAGGTCATAAATACAGTTTCTATAACGAACTCTCGTCTTTCCACATTGTTCCACATCAATCCACATTATTTAATCCACATCCATTTCATATGTATTCCCATTCTCATCCAATCACATCATTTTCATATGTATTCCCATTCTCATCCAATCACATCATTTTCATCTCATCACATCTTTCCTCACATCCTCATCAGATCATACCCACATATCCACATCTCATCACATCTCATCCATTCACATAATATCTCATCCATTCACATCACATCTCATCACATCTATCCACATCATATCTCATTCATACACATCTCATCTCATTCATCCACATCCATCCAATTGTTCACATGCACGACTATCATATCTCATTCATACACATCTCATCTCATTCATCCACATCCATCCAATCGTTCACATGCACGACTACCCACATCTATCCATATATTCATATCTATCACTTCACATCCACATATATTTATGTCACATCACATCTCTTTACATCACATCACATTCTTTCACATACATATCCACATCCATTCTTCACATACACATTCACATCCATTCTTCACATACACATCTTGATCCATTCTTCACATACACATCTTGATCCATTCTTCACATACACATCCACATCCATTCTTCTCATACACATCCACATCCATTCTTTCACATACATATCCACATCCATTATTCACATACACATCCACATCCATTCTTCTCATACACATCCACATCCATTCTTCACATACATATTCACATCCATTCTTTCACATACATATCCACATTCATTCTTCTCATACACATTGACATCTATTCATTCACATCATATCCACATCCATTCTTTAACATACACATCCACATCCATTCTTCACATACACATCCACATCCATTCTTTCACATACATATCCACAATGCACATCCATTCTTCACATACACATTCACATCCATTCTTCTCATACACATTCACATCCATTCTTCACATACACATTCACATCCATTCTTCTCATACACATTCACATCCATTCTTCACATACACATCCACATCCATTCTTCACATACACATTCACATCTATCCATTCTGGCGTAAGATAGTTCTTTAAGAAAACAAGGTTTCTATGCAAGTTTTCAGTTTGATTTTCTTTTGAATACAAGAGTATTTCTTGAATCAGTATCCCCAAAACTCCTTGATTGAAATTCTGAATTTCATACCTGAATTCCTCAAATTCTATAACCTTGATGCACAGATCGAAGGGTCTCAAACTTAGTTTCAGATTTGGCGGGAGTTTTGAGTGTATTTTTCTAAACTGGTCACACCTTCTTTCCTTGAAACTCACGAAAGAGTTTGATCTTCGTCACTTAATGGATTTCTAAATTAGTTACGAACTCCAATGAGGAATAAATTAATCATTTATATGAATATTTCGATCTCGATAGATTTCTTGAATTTTTTTTTTACAATCCGTGTTATATAAAACGATAGAAATTTCTCTCTTAGACTATTTAAATATACATTTATCAAATACTCATAGAATTTAGACATAGAATTTAAGAGAATTCTAATTTTGATATAAAAATTCTTTATGCATCTATTTATGCATAAAAATCAACTTGAATGGGAATAACACTTAAAAAATCCTTTTTTGCATCTATTTATGCATAAAATCAAATTTAATAGAAATAACACTTTTAAAATAAAAAGAATTTCTGTATGCATCTATTTATGCATAAAAATCAATTTTTATAAGAATAACGCTTTTGCACTATGTGAAGTCTACAATAGACTATGGTCTCTTTTATGACGCTGGTATAGAGTTGTAGGTGTTTGGATACACCAATGTAGATTGGGCTGGTAGTATCGTTAGATAGGAGATCTACTAGTGGATTTATGCTCTCTTTTGTGAAAGATCCCTGTCCCCTCCACGCAACGAATTTAGGGGTACTAGCAGCGGAAGTAGCACTTCTTGCGCGGGGCAGGGTCCCTCACTCGAGGACTTACCCATGGATATCCGGACAAGAGACTAATCTCTTGGTTCTTCCAAAACCGAACCCGGAAAAACTTCCCTCGCCCGAAAAGCACGGGCGATTCCTCCAGGATTCTTTTACTCTAACGTTGTCATCAAAAGCCTTAACTAACTGAACTGATCTGACCAATCCCGTAATTCCCATAGTCAGATCAAGGAAAAGATTGCACTTGGATCATAGAGACCAACGATTTTTTTCTCATTGAGAGGCACAGCCATTGCTTCTTTTCCATAGAACAATTTTTTTATCCGGGATTTACTTCATCTATCGTATCATAACAGAATTGAGTCTCATTTTAGGAATCCATCAGTCCAGCCTATTCCGTGGGTTAGCCAACTGCCCAACAACTGTAGTGATGGGATCCAATTAGGAATTTGGTTAGGTTTTGTCTCGAGTACCAGGGAAAAGAGTTCCCAGGCCCCCTAACCGGATATTCATGCAAACTCAAAACAAGTCACACCACTTACACACCCAATATGAAATTGGCTTTTCCACAGATTCAGCTATCTTTAATACAATCATTTAATGAAAACATAGTGTCACTGATCATAATCCTCAAAATCTCCGGTTGAATCCTTATTTCCAATCATTCCTTCATCGATGAACCTATGGCATCATTGCCAACCAGAATGCTCACCACCTCTCCACTCAAGGGCCTTTTCGATGGCTCCTAGCTCATAGTACTCGGCAATATATTCACATATCCAAATGGAATCTTCGTTGAAGATCAGCAAGATCAACCAACATATTCATATAAAAGAACCGTAGACTCATCTGTTGAGGACCAGCAAGGTCAATCAACCAGATCCATGCCCGAATTCGAAAAATAACTCTTACTCCTTGTTCCAATATCTTCCACGACGCACGTGTGGGTATCTTTGGTGATGCAGAGCTCGAGCATCGTATGGTCAACACCCTCTAGGATCCTTCGTAGGTCACCTAGCGCTTCACTCATAGGCCGCTTCCTTGGTCTCTCATCCACCGTACCGGAAGCTCACCATTTAAATCAAACCGAGGTTGGTCAAGACCTCGGCCAACCTTGCTACGCGAGACGTCCGTTAGCTATTGCAACTTTATCAGATTAGGTCTCCACGACCTCATTCACAAGACGGTCAAAATGCTTCCCCAACATTCTTCACATAAAACAGTCATTTTAAAAACAATTCATAAATACAGTTTCTATAGCAAACTCTCGTCTTTCCACATTGTTCTACATCAATCCTAATTTATTTCATCTTTATTCCCATTCTCATCACATCATAATCATTCACATCACATATCACATCTATCCAAATTTACATCACATCTCATTCATTCACATCGTGATTCACATGACATCACATCTCCTTCATTCACATCCTGATTCACATGACATCACATGTCCTTCATTCACATCCTGATTCACATCGAATCACATCCATTTACATCCATCACATCACATTTATTTATATCCATTTACATCCATTTACATCCATTTACATCCATCACATCACATCTCCTTCATTCACATCCTGATTCACATGACATCACATCTCCTTCATTCACATCCTGATTCACATTGAATCACATCCATCACATCACATTCATTCATATCATCACATTCGTTCATTCATATCCACCATATACATTCTCATAACCATCCCATCACATATATTCTATCCATATTATATCACATCACTTCTATCCATGTCATATCTCATTCATACACATCCATCCAATCGTTCACATGTATGACTACTTACATCTATTCATACATTCATATCTATCACTTCACATCCACATATATTCATGTCACATCACATCTCTTTTCATCACATCACATTCTTTGCACATCCACATCACATTCTTTCACATACATTCACATCCATTCTTTCACACACATCCACTCACATCCCATATCATTCATTTACATCTTGATTCACATGACATTACATCTCATCCATTCATTCATTCACATGACATTACATCTCATCCATTCATTCATTCACATCTATTTCATAAAATTTAAACATAGAATTTAAGACAATTCTAATTTTGATATAAAGATTCTTTGCGCATCTATTTATGCATAAAAATCAACTTCAGTGGGAATAACACTTTTATAAAAATTCACATCTATTTCATAGAATTTAAGACAATTCTAATTTTGATATAAAGATTCTTTGCGCATCTATTTATGCATAAAAATCAACTTCAGTGGGAATAACACTTTTATAAAAATCCTTTTATGCATCTATTTATGCATAAATTTAAATTTAATGAAAATAACACTTTTGAAATAAAAATAAATCCTTTATCCATATTTCTATGCATAAAATCAATTTTAATGAAAATAACACTTTTGAAATAAAAATAAATCCTTTATGCATCTTTCTATGCATAAAACCAATTTTAATGAAAATAACACTTTTGAAAGAAAAATAAATCCTTTTTGCATCTTTCTATGCATAAAACTAATTTTAATGAAAATAACACTTTTGAAATAAAAATAAATCCTTTATGCATCTTTCTATGCATAAAATCAATTTTAATGAAAAAAACACTTTTGAAATAAAAATAAATCCTTTATGCATCTTTCTATGCATAAAATCAAATTTAAGAAAAATAACACTTTTATAATAAAAAATTTTCCATTATGCATCTTTCTATGCATATAAATTAAATTCCATGAAAATAACACTTTTAAAATAAAATAATTTCCATTATGCATCTTTTTATGCATAGAAATTAACTTTAATAACTAATATCAGTGATATTCATGCATATTCATAGGTGAATATGTACATGGAGTAAATTGGAATATTTATTTTAGAATGCACAAGCGGTGGGAATTACTCTTTTGGAATAACATAAAAATAAACTTTCTTTTCCATAAGATTCTAGAAAATTTTACCATAACCTCCTTTGTATGGCTGACCATTGCTCATTTTTATCATTCTAATTTCAACTTAATTTAACCCAATCTAGATGTATAGGACTCTAATCTACTCAATTTTCAAAAATCAAGAGAGTAAACAATAAGAAAAGTTTAATTAATCTTTGTGTTAATCCTTCTAGGATAAAGAAAGGCTGAATTGTAAAGAAGAGAAGGGGGTGGCCTTTTCATCAAGGCATAGCATTAGAATTTACTTCAATCAATTATGAAACAAGAAAATCAAGAAAACCATAGATTTAAACTTAAAAAGTAAGAAAAATTTAGCTTACATGGAGTTGTAAGCTTTCCTTTGGCTTGAGGGATTGAGGGTTCTACTCTTGTTTAAAGCAAGAGTGGCCACCAATTTCTTTGGAGAGGATTAAGCCAAAAACAATTGAATTATCAAGAAAATTCAATGTAAATGGCTCTAGGAAGGAGTAGAGTAACAGTGCATAAACACCATTAAGCTTTTACAAAGGGGGAGGCTTCTATTTATAGAAAAAAGTGAGCTTCTAACCAAGTAAACTGATTCTAGAATTTTCCAGATTAGTTTGGTCAAGTTTTGACCATTTTTAGGTCAGTTTAGCTTACTTTTTGGATCTAGTTGAAACAGGAGAGAGGACAGATAAAAATATCTCATTATTTTTTAGTTTAAAACTCCTCCACACATGTGAAATAGGAACCTCCTTCATGAGGGGAGATCCCCACACTGAGGTGATAAAAATGCATCATTTCCTCTAAATATCTCTTAATTTTTAACTAATAAACCTTGTACTCAGTCAACTCTTCATCTTATGTGAGCATTTACTCATTTTTGGGAGTTTTTCTTTTATTCTTCAATTTATCTCCTCCCTACATTTGGATTAATCTTATTGGTCCATAGGAACCTTAATTGGAGCATAATTTAATTTTTTTTAAAAATCTGGATCTTTAGGCTAAGGTCCTTTATACCTATTTTTAATTAATTCCAATTGCACATTGGGAAGTTCTTTTTGAATTTCTGTTTCAAGGGAATTCATTTTAGACACTAGGAGGATCTTTATATCCAGAAATATCTCAATTTTGAATTACCTCCCTCTAGATATTTTCTCTCTCCAGGCCAAAATAGATAGAAACAAGATATGTTATTATTCTGAAAAGGGGATTGATTACAAGGAGAGAAACTAGGCATCTTGAGGGGTTGGGGAGGAATCTTACATTTTGGAATCGGCCAATAGTTGCCTTGCCTTGTGGAGTACACATGCAGAGTATAGGGGTGCTGTAATGGTAGCATGTGAGGTAGCTTGGTTGCTCAAGCTATTGGGGTTGTAGATTAATAGAAAGGTTGTTATCTATTGTGACAACCGTAGTAGTATACACTTGACGAGAAACCCAATTTCTCATGCACGGACCAAACACATAAAGGTCCACTATCACTTCATTAGAGAGAAGGTCTCAGAAGAAGGAGACATTGATCTCATGTATATTAGCATAGAGGAGTAGGTAGACATTTTCATGAAAGCCTTGAGATCAGAGAAGCTTCGCGGTTTTTTGCTATCCTTGGAGTCTTAGAGATGGAGTTGAGCTTGAGGGGGAGTATTGAGATGTCAAACTCAACACGAGCTGACACTTATGATATGACTGGGTGATCATTTTCGCCACTTACATCATTAGCATGTTTGGTAGGACTTGTACTATATATATATTTATAAAATATTTATATTTCACTAATTTTAATTTAATTTTTTCTAATTCTAATAAAAATTTTAATTTTATAGTGAAATTTTAGCAATAACAAAAAAATTATATTGATTTTATTACTTACAATATGCTTTATTTAATGTTTATAAATTTTTACTAATTTTGGTTTATTTTTTGTTATTTATTTTAAATTTTACTAATTTTAATTCAATTTTCATTGATTTTAATAAATTTTATTTACTTGTAAAGTAAAATTTTTACTAATTTTAAAAAGTTTCTTCAAAGTTTGCCACATACTTTTTTTTATTGAATTTTAGTAATTTTAATTTTAATTATTACTAACTATTCTATAATTTATTTAGTTTTTTACTATTTTTAATTTATATTTTAAAAAATAAGTTTATCTTTTGTAAATTTATTTAGTTTTTACTATTTTATAAATTTTGCCATATTCAGAACATGTGCTCAAACGAGTTGCGAACAAGAAGACTTATAGCTTTTTGGATGGATATTTAGGCTACAATCAAATTTTAATTGCAACTAAGGACCAAGCCAAAATAACTTTTGTCACACTAAGTATGGTGTGTATGCTTATGAGTCATGCCATTTGGACTAACCAACACACTAGTCACATTCCACACACTCACATGAATATTGCTTTTAAGGACTTTTTAAGAAAGTTTCTCAAAGCTTTCTTGGATTATTTGTGCATTCGTCTTGGAAAGAGCACCTAGCGTGTAACATTCCTCCTTAGCCTGAATAATGAATAAGCCTTTACTTCAATACCCTGTAATCATTCCCTGTTTCTGAATACAAGAAAATATTATTTTTCCTTGTTTTGCCTAGTGAGATAAAAATTTCTAGAGAGTGGTAATGCAATATTGGGATATTTTTGGACATATAAATTCTATAAATATCAAAAATATGTTTCCCTAAAATAGAAAACCAAATAAATTTTCCAAGGTGCAATTAGAATTAATTAAAAATGATTTAGAAGACCTTAGCCTAAGGGTCAAGATTTTCTTAAAAAATTAGATTATGGTCCAATTAAGGTTCCTATGGACCAATAATATTAATACAAATGTTGGAATGAGATAAATCCAATGAATAAAAGAAAATACCAAAAAATGAGTAAATGCCCACATAAGATGAAGAGTTGACCGAGTACAAGATTTATTAGTTAAAAATATGAAATATTACTAAAAAAATGAGATATTTTAGAGTAATCATTCATTTTTGACACCTTGGTAAGGAAAGGGGGAGCCTTCAAGGAGGCGTCTATTTCACATGTATGGAGGAGTTTTAAACTCAAAAATAATAAGATATTTTTATATCTCCTCTCTCCTGGATCAAACCAAATAAAAAAGGGAGCCAAACTGGTCCAAATCTTGTCCAAATTCAGCCAAACTGAAGCTGGAAAATTTTAGAACTTAGTTGGACTCAATAAGTGGCCTCCCTCACCTATAAATAGACCCTCATTCTTTTGTATTCTCATCTGTGAACTAAACTATGCCGGTATTACTCTAAAATAAGCATATTTTCTATTATCCTCTAATAATCCTCTACAAATTGAAGAGATTGGAGCTTCTCTCTCTCTCTCTTCAACCTTCCTTGGAGTCTTTATCAACATACTAAACCAATTGATTGGTTGGGGGCTTCTCCTTAGACTAAAGAATCAAGCAAAATAAGAGGTAAAGTGTGATTTATGGTCTTTTTTCTTTATCTCTAAATGTTTCACTTCTCAACCCCTCTCAAGCTTGAGAAGCATTCAATTGAATGGCTCTTTAATACAATTGAAGCTCTCTAATGAATTTTAGTGATAAATCACATAAAGTTTCCATTTATGCTTAAATTAAAATGTTTTTTAAGCATATCTCTCTCTCCCCCAAAGAATGGTCATTCCTATGACCTATTCTATATTCAAATGATGCTTCTCATGAAGCAATTCTTAATTCTAAAAGTAAACTCTATGCTTGTCAAATTAGAGGCCAAAGAAGTGGCTTTTTAATGCTTTTATATTACTTAAATTATGATAAACTTAGGAATCAAGTCCATAATTGGATATTGATCCAAATGATAGTTATTCTATCATATTGTATTACTAAACCTTATGCTTTTCAAAATTATTGAGAATTATCAGTAATAGCAGCGGAGCTATGGTAAAATTTTAGAAAATTAACACACAAATCATTTTTATACATAATATGAAAAGAGGACTTCCTACCATACTCTAGGATTAGTCATCCTAGGTTAATTGAATAATTCTCATCATAACCATGGAAAATTTGATTTTTAATGCTTATGCATAAATAGTTAATTAGAAAAAAAAAGAAACTTCTAGTAATTCATTTTTATGTAAAAGAGAAATTCCCATGACAATGGAAGTCCATGTATTCCAATGGAGAAAGAGAAAAATTGGAATACCAAAATAATAGATATTTTATTAAGGAAGAATTTTAGTTAAATTTATTTTTATAAATAAATGAATTTAAATGATGAAAGAGAAATTCCCATGATATTTGGAACTCAATCATTTAAATGAGAAAAGTGGAATTTCTAGTGTAATGGAATTAATGGATATTTTTATTTAATTTTTAAGAGAAAATTTAGTTAAATTTATTTTTATGCATAAATAAATTTAAATGAAGAAAGAGGAATTCCCACCATATTTGGAATTCAATCATTTAAATGAGAAAAGTGGAATTTCTAGCATAATGGATAATAGAAAAATTTTAGTTAAAATTATTTTATGCATGTATAAATTTAAATGATGAAAGAGGAATTCCCATCATATTTGGAATTCATTTAAATGGAAAAAGAAGAATTCTTAGTATATTTGGAATATTAAATATTTTTACTTAATTTAAAGAGGAATTTTAGATAGATTTAATTTATGATAAAAGAGGAATTTCCATGATAATTGGATTGCACTCATTAAATGAGAAAAAGAGGGATTTCAAGTTTATTAAAAAAAATAGATATTGGTATTTAGTCAAAGGAAGAATTTTTATGATATTTAAGAAAAGAAGGATTTGAATTAATTTTTAGTGTCAAAAGATGAATTTCCACCATAATTCTACCTAAGGACTTAAGGTCGAGAAATTATGTGGCTAAAAGAATATCTTTTGATATTTTAATTGGTAAAATCACTAAATTGGTATTTACCCAAAATTAGATGTTTATCTGAAGGGAATCCTTGTTAGAACTAAACCGAATGAATTTGGTTGGACTACGAGAGGGACGGACAGTAAACCTACTTGTCCATCTCTCGATCTGAATCAAGCAAAAACTGACCAATTCGAGTTCCTAAATACAAAGAATAGACTACCGTTGAACTAAACTAGTTTTCCTTTGACCAAACTCACCAAGAATCTAGTTGGGTAGATTACCCTGATGAGAGATCAAGGATTCTCATTATAAAACTAGGAATTATGGAAAAAGGGGTTTTATGGAACCAATCTCAAACTAGGAATTTTACTTGCATTAGAACCTTTGTTTTCATTTAAAGGATTGTTTTACACCAAAAGGCTGGAGGAAGCATTTGGCATGTGTTTTACTAAGAGGAGGTTCGTTTGCAAAACAACTGGGCGGGGAGTCATGGAGGGACGTCGCTCGTCGCGACAAAGCCTGTCGAGGTCTTGACCAGCCTCGGTACAGTTAAAATGGTGTGCTTCCAATATGAAGCGGTCATTGAGTGAAGTGCTAGGACACCTAAGGAGGATCCTAGAGAGTTCTGACCAGGCAATGCACGGGCTCGCGGTTGCTAGGACACCCATGCATGCGTCGAGGAAGATTTGGATGAACTAAAAGGAAAGATTTTTGTGAATCCAATTTTGATACTGGAACTTGTTGGTTGGCCAGCTGGTCTTCAACGAAGAGTCCAAAGGACACATCTTGTAATACAATGGACTCAGAATTTTGGAGGATGATGATCAGTAATATTATGTTTTCTATTGAAGGATTGTTTTAAAGCAAGCTGAATCTGTTATAAATGGCAATTTCATATTAGGTGTGTACGTGGTATGCCTACCTTAATCTTTGCATGAATCGCCGACTAGGGGGGCTTGGGAACTCTTTTCCTCGGTACTCGGGCAAAACACAACTAAATCTTTATAAAGGAATCCCACCAATCTAGTGGTCAAGTGGTTGGCTAACCCATGGGCCAGATAGGGTTAGGCTGTGGATCGGGGGATTCCTGTGAAACAACTAGATGCGATTAGTTACGTTAGTTAGATTAAGTCCTAAGAAGACCTTGTTTCGTGGGAGGGGATTAGCGGCTATGCCTCGTTGAAGGAGGGAAAAAGCGGTGATTCCATGGACCAAGTGCAAGTCTCTTCTTGATCTGACCATGTGACTTCAGATTCGGTCAGATCAGTTTAACTAGTTAAGACTTTGACTCGTAACTTAGAGTAATTCCCCCATTAGGAGATTTTACCATGGTGGAATCGCCCGTGCCTTTCGAGCGAGGGGAGTCTTTCCGAGCCCAGTTTCGCAGGAACCACCGGGCTAGCCTCTTGTCTAGACATCCGCAAAGCGAGGCCTTGAGTGTGGATCCCAGCCCCGCGCAAGAGGCCGACGCCGCTTCCGCCGCCGGGGAATCGCAGAGGGGACAAGTGTCTCACATAACGTGCGTAAAAAGGGTGTTTGAAGAGTGTCAATTTTATTGTAAGATTCCTCCCTCCAGCTTTTGAGGTGTACAAGTGTAAGAACCTCCCCTTCTGATCTTGTAATTATTCGCCTCTTTGAAATAAAAGGAAGATTCTGTTTTACCCTGTTTTGACTTAGAGAGAGAAAATGTCTAGAGAGAGATAATCCAAAATTGAGACATTTTTGGATATAAAAATCCTCCTAGTGTCTAAAATGGTTTCCCTTAAAATAGAAATTCAGAAAGAACTTTCCAACGTGCATTTGGAATTAATTGAAAATAAGTATAAAGGACCTTAGCCTAAGGGTCTAGATTTTCAGAATTTTTTGGATTATGGTCCAATTAAGGTTCCTATGGGCCAATAGGATCAATCCAAGTGTGGGGAGGAGATAAATCCAATTTTATAAAAGAAAAATACCCAAAAATGAGTAAATGCCCACTTAAGATGAAGAGCTGACTGAGTACAAGGTTTATTAGTAAAAAACTATGTATATTACTAAAAAATTGAGATATTTTGGGTATAATGATTCAATTTTGACACCTTGGTAAGGAGAAGGGGGCTCATCACGGAGTTGCCTATTTCACATGTGTGGTGGAGTTTTAAACTCAAAAATATTGTGATATTTTTATCTCTCCTCTCTCCTGGATCAAACCAAATTAAAAGGGAGCCAAACTAGGTCCAAATCTTGTCCAAATTCAGCCAAACTGAACTTGGAAAATTCTCGAAACTAGTTTGACTTGGTTAGAGGCCTCCCTCACCTATAAATAGATCCTTAGCCCTTTGTAAAAAAATATGAGAGCTATACCATGCCAGTATTATACTGAAATAATGATATTTTCTATTATCCTCTAAACATCCTCTTCAAATTGAAGAGATTGGAGCTTCTCTCTCTCTCTTCAATCTTCCTTGGAGTCTTCATCAACATACCAAACCAATTGATTGGTTGGGGGCCTCTACTTTGATTAAAGAATCAAGCAATCTAGGAGGTAAAGTGTGGTTTATGGTCTTTTTTTTTTAAATCTCCAAATGTTTCTCTCTTCTCAACCCCTCTCAAGCTTAAGAAGCATTCAATTGAATGGATTTTTAATACAATTGAAATTCTTTAATGAATTATAGTGATAAAACACGTAAATTTCCATTTATGCTTAAATTAAATGTTTTTTTAAAGCATGTCTCTCTCCCCCCAAAGAATGGTCATCCCTATGGCCTATTCTATATTCAAATGAAGCTTCTCATGAAGTAATTATCTAATCTAAAAGTAATTTTTATGCTTGTCAAATTGAGACCAAATAAGTGGCTTTTTAATCCTTTTATGTTATTTAATTTATGTAAAAATTAGGAATCAAGTCCATAATCGGATATTGATCCAATTAATGGTTATTCTATCATATGATATTACTAAACTTTATGTTTTTAAAATTATTGAGAATTATCAGTAATAGCAGGCAAAGCTATGGAAAAATTTTTGAAAAATTAACACATAAATCATTTTCATTCATAATATGAAAAGAGGACTTCCTACCATATTCTAAGATTAATCATCCTAGATTAATTGAATAATTCTCATTATAATCATGAAAATTTTAATTTTTATCTTTATGCATAAATAGTTAATTAGGAAAAAGAGAAAAATTCATGTATTCCAATGAAGTAAGAGAAAAATTGGGATGCTAAAATAATGTATATTTTATTTAAAAATTAAAGAAGGATTTTAGTTAAATTTATCTTTTTGCATAGATAAATTTAAATGATGAAAGAGGAATTTCCACCATATTGGAATTCAAATATTTAAATGAGAAAGTGTAATTTTTAGCATATTGAAATTAATGGGTAATTTATTTAAATTCAAAGATGAATTTTAGATAAATTTATTTTATCTATGAGAAATATTTAAATGGTAAAAGAGGAATTCCTATGACATTTGGAATTCCATCATTTAGATGGGAAAAGAGAAATTCCTAGCATATTGAACTAATGGGTATTTTATTATGAGAAATATTGATGATGAAAGAGAAATTTACATGACATTGGAATGCAAATAATTAAATGCAAAAAAGAGGAATTCTCATGGTATTTGAGATCCAAGAAATTAAATGGTAAGAAGAGTAATTTTTAGTATAATTCAATTTATGATTATTTATCAAAAGTGAAAATATGGGTAGAATTGATTTCTGTAAATCCCCTGAATTCTTTTATTCAAAAGAGGAATATTGAATATAATTCAATTGAGGAATTGAGAATGAATATAAAAATAGTCATTCGAGAAAAGGAACCTTTAATTAGGCCAAGCAATTGAGGAATTGAGAAGGAATATAGAAATAGCCGTTCGAGAAAAGGAACCTTTAATTAGGCCAAGCAATTGGTAGAAATTTAGAGAAAGTCCCATTATCGGAATCAAACTAGAAAAATCTGCTAAATGAGAATAGCATGTGAAATGGATGTGATAAGATGTAAATAGGATGCGATAAGATGTAAATAGGATGCGATAAGATGTGAATGGATGTAATAAGATGAAAATAGAATGTGACGATGTAAATGGGATGCGATAAGATGTGTATGAGATGTGATAGGATGTGAATGTGATGTAATGGAAATGGATGTGGAAGTGTATGTGAAAGAATGGATGTGGATGTGTATGTGAAAGAATGGATGTGGATGTGTATGTGGATGTGTATGTGAAAGAATGGATGTGTATGTGGATGTTGATGTGGATGTGTATGTGAAAGAATGGATGTGGATGTGTATGGATGTGGATGTGTATGTGAAAGAATGGATGTGGATGTGTATGGATGTGGATGTGTATGTGGAAGAATGGATGTGGTTGTGTATGTGGAAGAATGGATGTAGACGTGTATGTGGAAGAATGGATGTGGACGTGTATGTGGAAGAATGGATGTGAATGTGTATGTGAAATAATGGATGTGGATGTGGGATGTGATGTCAATGTGAGTGAATAGATGAGATGTAATGTGATGTGAATCAGGATGTGAATGAATGAGATGTGATGTCATGTAAATCGGATGTAAATGAATGATATGGGATGTGAATGGATGAGTTGTGATGTGATGTGAATCGGGATAAGAATCAATGCGATGAGATGTGAAATGAATGTGATGAGAAGTGATGTAAATTGAGATAGATGTGAATGAATGATATGTGATGTAAATGAATGAGGTGTGATGGGATGTGAATATGGGTAGATGCGAGTGGATGAGATGTGATGAGGATAAATGAGGAAAGATGTGATGAGATGAAAAATGATGTGATTGGATGAGAATAGGAATACATATGAATTGGATATGGATTAAGTAATGTGGACAGATGTGGAACAATGTGAAAGACGAGAGTTCATTATAGAAATTGTATTTATGACCTGTTTTTAAATGACTGTTTTATGTCAATAATGCTGGGGAAGCATTTTGACTGTCTTGAGAATGAGGTCGTGGAGACCTAACTGATAAAGTTGCAACAGCTGTGAGACGGAGAGTCAACGGAGGACGCCTCCCGTAGCAAGGTCGACCAAGATCTTGACCAGCCTCGGTTCGATTTAACTGGTGAGCTTCTGGTACGGTGGATGAGGGACCAATGAAGCACCCTATGGCTGAAGTGCTAGGTGACCTGCGAAGGATCCTAGAGGGTGCTGACCATACGGTGCTCGGGCTCTGGGTTGCCGAAGATACCCACACGTGCGTTGGGTGAGGGACCAATGAAGCACCCTATGGCTGAAGTGCTAGGTGACCTGCGAAGGATCCTAGAGGGTGCTGACCATACGGTGCTGACCGTACGGTGGATGAGGGACCAATGAAGCACCCTATGGCTGAAGTGCTAGGTGACCTGCGAAGGATCCTAGAGGGTGCTGACCATACGGTGCTCGGGCTCTGGGTTGCCGAAGATACCCACACGTGCGTTGGGGAAGATATTGAAACAAGGAGTAAGAGTTGTTTTCTGAATTCAGGCATGTGTAAGATTCCTCCCCCAACCCCCTTTTGATGTCTACTATCTTCCCCTGTAATCAATCCCTCTTCAGAAATATAAAGACCTTGTTTTTAACTGTTTTAACCTAGAGAGAGAAAATATTCTAGAGAGAGAATATTCAGATTATGAATATTTTTGGATAGAAAAATAACTCATCTTATTAAAATAAGTTCCCCTGAAACAGAAATTCAAAAAGAACTTTCCAATGTGCAATTGGAATTAATTGGAAATGGGTATAAAGGACCTTAGCCTAAGGGTCTAGATTTTCAAAAATTTTTGGATTATGGTCCAATTAAGGTTCCTATGGGCCAATAGCATCAATCCATGAGTAGGGAGGAGATAAATCCATTTTGTAAAAGAAGATACCCAAAAATGAGTAAATGCTCACATAAGATGAAGAGTTGAAAATGTATAAGGTGTATTAGTAAAAAACTATGAGCAATATTAAAAATATGAGATATTTTGGGTATCCAAAAATGAGTAAATGCTCACATAAGATGAAGAGTTGAAAATGTACAAGGTTTATTAGTAAAAAAACTATGAGCAATATTAAAATGATTCCATTATGACACATATGTAAGGAAGGGGAGTTCTTTAAAGGAGGTGCATATTTCACATAAGATGAAGAGTTGAAAATGTACAAGGTTTATTAGTAAAAAACTATGAGCAATATTAAAATTATTCCATTATGACACATATGTAAGGAAGGGGAGTTCTTTAAAGGAGGTGCATATTTCACATAAGATGAAGAGTTGAAAATGTACAAGGTTTATTAGTAAAAAAACTATGAGCAATATTAAAATGATTCCATTATGACACATATGTAAGGAAGGGGAGTTCTTTAAAGGAGGTGCATATTTCACATGCTTGAATGAGTTTTAAACTCATAAAAATTGAGATATTTCATCTCTCCTCTCTCCTCATTCAAGTCTAGTTTCAAAAAGTTAGCTTAACTGACCTAAAAATGGTCAAATATTGACCAAACTGATTTAGAAAATTCTAGAATCAGTTTGTTTGGTTAGGAGCTCAATTTTTCCTATAAATAGAAGCCTCCCCCTTGTTGAAAAATAGATAGTGTTTATGCATCGTTACTCTACTCCACCTAGCCAAGAACTGTGAATTCATTTAATAATTCACTAGTTTTTGGAGCTTCCCTCTTTCTTCAATCCCCATTAGTGGCTCCATCAATATACTTAACCAATTGATTAGTTGGGGGCCTCTACCGTGAACAAAGAATCAAGCAATTTGTAAGGTAATTAGTGAATATTGATCTTTTCTATAATTTCTCAATGTTTCTCTCTTCTCAACCCCTCTCAAGCTTGAGAAGCTTAATTGGTATGGTTTTTTAAATGCTATTGAAGTTAATTGGTGAATAGTAGCGAAGAGTTACATAATTTAATAAATGCTATTGAAGTTAATTTCCATTTATGTTTAAATTCTAATGGTTTCTATGTAATTTCTCTCTCTCACTCAAGAAATGGTCATACTCATGACCCATTCTCAATCCAAATCAAGCTTTTCATAAAGCTTTTCCTTAACCCAAGATTAAGCTATGCTTGAGGCCAAATTAATGGCTTTTTTCTATGCTTTTAGTTTATGTATATTAATGATTCAATCCATTATGGATTGATAATCCAATTAGAGATCATTTTAATTATTTTCTTAATGATAAGCTTTATCCCTTAGAAAAATTGAGATTATCAATCATAGCAGCGGAGCTATGGCAAAATTTTTATAAAAATTATGCATAAAATAATTTCATTCAAAGCATAAAAAGAGGACTTCCTACCATATTCTAGGAATTATCATCCTAGGTTAATTGAAAGATATTCATTGTAATCATAGAGAAATTGATTTTTATATTATGCATAATTAATTTTCATGCATAGAAGTATGCATAAAAGATAATTTTTTTATATTAAAAGTGTTACTTTTGTCATTTTTAATTTTCATGCATAGAAGTATGCATAAAGGAAAAATTTTTATATCAAAAGTGTTATTTTTACCATTTTTATTTCATGCATAGAAGTATGCATAATGGTTAAATTTTTATATCAAAAGTGTTACTTTTACCATTTTTATTTTCATGCATAGAAGTATGCATAAAGGATAAATTTTTATATCAAAAGTGTTATTTTTATCATTTTTATTTTCATGCATAGAAGTATGCATAATGGATAAATTTTTATATCAAAAGTGTTACTTTTATCATATTTGAATTTCATGCATAAAGGTATTCATAAAAGTTGATTATTTTATTATAAAAGTGTGACTTTTATCATAATTGAAATTCATGCATAGAGGTATGCATAAAAAGTTGATTATTTTATTGTAAGAGTGTTACTTTTATCATATTGGATTTCATGCATAGAGGTATGCATAAAAGATATTCTTTTTATACTAAAAGTGTGATTTTTCTCATAAATGGATTTTATGCATAACTTAGATGCATAAGAGAAATTCTTTTATTCTAAAAGTGTAATTCCTACTAAATTGAATTTATGCATAAGAAGATGCATAAAAAATTGATTTTTAATTCAAAAGTGTCATTCTCATCTAAATTGAATTTATGCATAGGAAGATGCATAAAAGATTGAATTTTAATTCAAAAGTGTCATTTTCATTTAAAATGAATTTATGCATAGAAAGATGCATAAAAGATTGATTTTACTTTGGAAATATTAATCTCCTTAAATGGAATTTATGGATAAGTAAATGTGTAAAGAAATCTTATATCAAATATAAGAATTCTCTTGTATTCTATAAATAGATATGAGATGTGAAAGGATGTGATAAGAGGTGTATAAGAGGTGATAAGAGGTGATAAATTGAATTAAGATGTGATAAGATGTGTATGGGATGAGGTAAGAAGTGTATGTGATAGGATAAGATGTATATGGGTTGTGATAGGGCAAGAATGGATGTGATGTAAAAGATTAGATGTGAAGGCATATGGGGTTATATGAATGGGAATGTGGAAATGGATGTATGTATGTGGATGTGTGGATGTGCAGATGGGAGTATGGATGTATGAATGTGAAAATGGATGTATGAATGTGAAAATGGATGTATGCATGAAGATGTATATGCATAGATGTGAATGTGGATGTAGATGTGGATGTATAGATGTGAATGGGAATGTGGATGTGAATGTGGATGTAGATGTGGATGTATAGATGTGAATGGGAATGTGAATGTGGATGTATGTATGTATGTATGTGGATGTATGTATGTATGTGGATGTAGATGTGGATGTATAGATGTGAACGGGAATGTGGATGTGGATGTGTGAATGGGAATGTGGATGTGGATGTATGTATGTATGTGGATGTAGATGTGGATGTATAGATGTGAATGGGAATGTGGATGTGGATGTGGAATGTGTATGTATGTGGATGTGGAATGTGGATGTGGATGTATGTGAATGTGGATGTAGATGTGGATGTATAGATGTGAATGGGAATGTGGATGTGGATGTATGAATGAGGACATGATAATGGATGTATGCATGTGGATGTGGATGTATGAATGAGGACATGATAATGGATGTATGCATGTAGATGTGGATATATGGATATGAATGTGGATGTGGATGTATGAATGAGGACGTGATAATGGATGTATGCATGTAAATGTGGATATATGGATGTATGCATGTAAATGTGGATATATGGATGTGAATATGAATGTGGATGTGGATGTATGGATGTCGATATGGATGTGTATGTATGAATGTAGATATGGGATATGGATGTATAAATGAGGATGTGAAAATGGACGTATACATGTAGATATGGATGTATGGATGTGAATGTGGATGTATGGATGTGAATGTGGATATGGATGTGGATGTATGGATGTGGATATGGATGTGTATGTATGAATGTGGATATGGGATGTGGATGTATAAATGAGGATGTGAAAATGGATGTATGCATGTGAATGTGATGTATGGATGTGAATGTGAATGTGTATGTGAATTAATGTGTCGTCGATATGAGGAAATGGATGAGAATGAGTACACATTGAATGGAATGCGGAATAAGTAATGTGGACTAAGGAGGGATAATGTGGAAAGACGAGAGTTCAATTTAGAAACTGTATTTTGTGACTTTTTGTAAATGACTGTTTTATGTCAAGAATGCTGGGGAAGCATTTTGACCATCTTGTGGATTAAGGTCATGAAGACCTAACTGTTAAAGTTGTAACTGCTGACGGAGAGTCAATGGAGGACGTCTCGCGTAGCAAGGTCGACCGAGGTCTTGACCAGCCTCGGTTCGATTTAAATGGTGAGCTTCCGGTACGGTGGATGAGGGACCAAGGAAGCGGCCTATGAGTGAAGCGCTAGGTCACCTGCGAAGGATCCTAGAGGGTGCTGACCATACGGTGCTCGGGCTCTGGGTCACCCAGGATACCCACGCGTGCGTCGAGGAAGATATTGGAACAAGGAGTAAGAGTTGTTTTGTGAAACCGGGCATGGATCTGGTTGATTGACCTTGCTGGTCTTCAATGGATGAGTCCATGGCTCTTTATATGGATCTGTTGGTTGATCTTGCTGATCTTCAACGAGAGTCCATCTTGAATTTTTATAAGTGATTATATTGCCGAGTATTATGGGCTAGGAACTATTGAAAAGGCCCTTGTGTGGACAGGTGGTGAGCGTTCTAGTTGCCAATGATGCCATAGATACTATGATGAAGGAATGATGGAAAATTATGAATCAACCGGATAAATTGGAAGATTGTGATCAGTGGTACTATGGTTTCATTAAAGGATTGTTTTAAAGTTAGCTGATGCTAAGAAAAAGACAATTTCATATTGGGTGTGTAAGTGGTGTGGCTAGTTTTATGTTTGCATGAATTTTCGGCTAGGGGGCCTTGGAACTCTTTTCCTTGGTACCCGGGACAAAACCTAACCAAATTCCAAGTTGGATCCCATCACTACAGTGGTTGGGCGGTTGGCTAACCCATGGGATCGGATGGGGTTAGGCTGGACTGATGGATCTGTAAATTGAGATTTAATTTCTATTATTACGATAGATGAAGTAAATCCCGGATAGAAATTGTTCTATGGATAGGAATCAACGGCTGTGTCTCTTGATGGGGAAAAAAGCGTTGATCCCAATGATCCAAGTGCAAGTTTCTTCCTTGATTTGACCAAGTGCAAGTTTCTTCCTTGATTTGACCAAGTACCGTTAAAGGTGCAGTCAGATCAGTTGATCCGTAATGATGTTGACTACGTTAGAGTAAAGAGTTATCCTGGTGGAATCGCCCATGCTTTCCGGGTAAAGGAAGTTTTTCCGGTTTCGGTTTTGGACAAACCGACGGATTAGTCTCTTGTCCGGATATCCGTGGTGGGCGAGGCCACGAGTGTGAGACCCCTACCCGCGCATGATGTGTTACTTCCCAGTATCCTGAATCCATTGCTTGGTGGGAACAGGGATCTCACAGTTGGTATCAGAGCATTTGGTTAATAAAGATCAACTGAGAAGACAAATATGTCAAAAATTTATCAAGAAACACAAAAAGGTTGTAATTGTGTGATATAAGTCATACAATTTGATATTCAAACTAAAATTCGTAATTTGGTAATTGGGTCTTCAGATGGAAGTACCACAATTATATAGAATCCCTGACTTGCTTGAGGCTTAGACATGATGGTATTTACCTTATAATTCCAAGGGCCGTGACTACCCGTATATACCGAGAGTATACTGCAGCTCTTTACTGACAGTATATACGAGTAAATCTAAGACTTGAAATTATAAGCGTTAATGCTATCCAGAGGATGATTTCGAATGTGGTTGATATGATTTTTAATTTTGTTTGAGAATTGATGAATTGATTTGGATTCTGATTGAAAAATGATGATCCTTGAAATTTGGTTGAAATGTAATAAGTTGAGCGAAACCTCAATGAGGATGAATGGGACGAGTCCCTGTGATGATATTCATAACTGGAATGATGATAATGATTTCAGCAAATCACTATGAGATTAGTGGATTGTGCTGTCAGATTGCTACTATTAATACTTGACCGTTAGATCAAGTTAAGGGATGACAAATTGAGAACTTACTTGACTAAAATTCCCGTGGGGAGGAATGTTCAGAAGGAAATTTTTGTGTCTAATGGACCATTATCATGTTAAAGATATGAATGATATGATCTGAATGAATTGTTGATGAGTTCTAAGGGATATTTATCCCAGTATTCTGTTGGGTTGACCTATATATAAGGAACCCCAGAATAAAATTGGATCTTAAGAAAAAGAGTTATCCTCTACCTTGCGAGATGAGGACATCTCGCACTTTTTTAAGTGGGGTAGAATGTAAGATTCCTCCCCAACCTTCGAGGTATATAGGAGTAAGAATCTCCCTTTTGATCTTATAATTATTCCCTCTCTAAAATAAAAGAAAGATTCTGTAAAAAAAAAAAGAAAAAAAGAAAAAAAAAAGAAGATCCTTTTCCTAGAATACTTCTCAAGACCTACCTGTTTTAAGGATTCAGAACAATGAGTTCAGAAGTGAAAATCGGGGTTTTGGATACCACGGTTTTGGTTTTCATTCGAGTACGGCCCAAAAAGAAGTTCTTTATCTCTTGGGGAGTATAAGAAGTTATCCCCCAGATATTGTGAACCTTATCTGAATTCAATGAAAGTAGGTGACTTAGCCTACAAGCTTCTTTTATCTCCTCATCTCAAAGTTCTTAATGCCTTCTATAGAAAAATGTGCCAAACCCAAATCATGGAAAGACGGTAAAACTTCAGTGGCAAGTTACCGTTGGCTTCTAGGTTACGCTAGCTCCTTCCTTTATATAAGTCATAACTTTTACTTGTCGCTCACAGTAATCTTACTTCCATCGATATCCCTTCTTCTTAATCTCCTTCATGGCTTGGCAACAGGAGTTAGTTTTATCCATGATGATTTCTCACCTTCAAGACGCAAGAGAGTCTGTGAAGAAAGATTTTATAGAACAGTATGAGCGCTCACTTTTCCCTCACTTGGGAACTTCTGTAGCTCAGACCAAATGGCGGACCTATCAAAACATAACTAGGGTAACACCCTGGGGTCAGCAGCACTTTCGTAACAATGTCCGCTTGGCCATGGTTATTGAAGCTTTGGGTTTGGGTCCCCGATACTACTGCGTCATGAGATTAAGACATCTTGGGTTTTCTGAGCGGGTCTTCTTACTGGCGTGTTTTCTTCCTCATGAGAAGATATGCCTTTACCCCGTTTTTGGCTTACCTCTCAGAGGTCCTTTTGTTAGATCACCTCATACCACTGAGATAGGTGCGGCAATAACCAGCAGAATCATTCCCATAGATGAGTTACCCTATACTTGCGCAGCTTGTGAGTACTGCTTTTGTGATCATATGATGGACGAGCTTATGGAAGTGTAAAGAGTTCTTCTATCCTTACTGTATAAGTTCCGAGAATGAATAAAGTTTAAATCTTGTTCTTATTTTGAATCTTGCTCTCTTTAAGACTTTTCTTGATGGTTAACCTTGATTAAAATTTTTCTCTAAGTCTTATATTCGTGCATCTTGCGAAATTATCCCAGTTTGCGAGATGAGGACATCTCGCATTTTTTAAGTGGGGTAGAATGTAAGATTCCTCCCCCAACCTCCTTTTGATGTCTAGTATCTTCCCCTGTAATCAATCCCTCTTCAGAAATATAAAGACCTTGTTTCTAACTGTTTTAACCTAGAGAGAGAAAATATTCTAGAGAGAGAATATTCAGATTATGAATATTTTTGGATAGAAAAATAACTCATCTTATTAAAAAAAGTTCCCTTGAAACAGAAATTCAAAAAGAACTTTCCAATGTGTAATTGGAATTAATTGGAAATGGGTATAAAGGACCTTAGCCTAAGGGTCTAGATTTTCAAAAATTTTTGGATTATGGTCCAATTAAGGTTCCTATGGGCCAATAGCATCAATCCATGAGTAGGGAGGAGATAAATCCATTTTGTAAAAGAAGATACCCGAAAATGAGTAAATGCTCACATAAGATGAAGAGTTGAAAATGTATAAGGTTTATTAGTAAAAAACTATGAGCAATATTAAAAATATGAGATATTTTGGGTATCCAAAAATGAGTAAATGCTCACATAAGATGAAGAGTTGAAAATGTACAAGGTTTATTAGTAAAAAAACTATGAGCAATATTAAAATGATTCCATTATGACACATATGTAAGGAAGGGGAGTTCTTTAAAGGAGGTGCATATTTCACATAAGATGAAGAGTTGAAAATGTACAAGGTTTATTAGTAAAAAACTATGAGCAATATTAAAATGATTCCATTATGACACATATGTAAGGAAGGGGAGTTCTTTAAAGGAGGTGCATATTTCACATAAGATGAAGAGTTGAAAATGTACAAGGTTTATTAGTAAAAAAACTGAGCAATATTAAAATGATTCCATTATGACACATATGTAAGGAAGGGGAGTTCTTTAAAGGAGGTGCATATTTCACATGCTTGAATGAGTTTTAAACTCATAAAAATTGAGATATTTCATCTCTCCTCTCTCCTCATTCAAGTCTAGTTCCAAAAAGTTAGCTTAACTGACCTAAAAATGGTCAAATATTGACCAAACTGATTTAGAAAATTCTAGAATCAGTTACATACTTAACCAATTGATTGGTTGGGGGCCTCTACCGTGAACAAAGAATCAAGCAATTTGTAAGGTAATTAGTGAATATTGATCTTTTCTATAATTTCTCAATATTTCTCTCTTCTCAACCCCTCTCAAACTTGAGAAGCTTAATTGGTATGGTTTTTTAAATGCTATTGAAGTTAATTGGTGAATAGTAGCGAAGAGTTACATAATTTAATAAATGCTATTGAAGTTAATTTCCATTTATGTTTAAATTCTAATGGTTTTTATGTAATTTCTCTCTCTCACTCAAGAAATGGTCATACTCATGACCCATTCTCAATCCAAATCAAGCTTTTCATAAAGCTTTTCCTTAACCCAAGATTAAGCTATGCTTGAGGCCAAATTAATGGCTTTTTTCTATGCTTTTAGTTTATGTATATTAATGATTCAATCCATTATGGATTGATAATCCAATTAGAGATCATTTTAATTATTTTCTTAATGATAAGCTTTATCCCTTAGAAAAATTGAGATTTATCAGTCATAGCAGCGGAGCTATGGCAAAATTTTTATAAAAACTATGCATAAAATAATTTCATTCAAAGCATAAAAAGAGGACTTCCTACCATATTCTAGGAATTATCATCCTAGATTAATTGAAAGATATTCATTGTAATCATAGAGAAATTGATTTTTATATTATGCATAATTAATTTTCATGCATAGAAGTATGCATAAAAGATAATTTTTTTATATTAAAAGTGTTACTTTTATCATTTTTAATTTTCATGCATAGAAGTATGCATAAAGGAAAAATTTTTATATCAAAAGTGTTATTTTTACCATTTTTATTTCATGCATAGAAGTATGCATAATGGTTAAATTTTTATGTCAAAAGTGTTACTTTTACCATTTTTATTTTCATGCATAGAAGTATGCATAAAGGATAAATTTTTATATCAAAAGTGTTATTTTTATCATTTTTATTTTCATGCATAGAAGTATGCATAATGGATAAATTTTTATATCAAAAGTGTTACTTTTATCATATTTGAATTTCATGCATAAAGGTATGCATAAAAGTTGATTATTTTATTATAAAAGTGTGACTTTTATCATAATTGAAATTCATGCATAGAGGTATGCATAAAAAGTTGATTATTTTATTGTAAGAGTGTTACTTTTATCATATTGGATTTCATGCATAGAGGTATGCATAAAAGATATTCTTTTTATACTAAAAGTGTGATTTTTCTCATAAATGGATTTTATGCATAACTTAGATGCATAAGAGAAATTCTTTTATTCTAAAAGTGTAATTCCTACTAAATTGAATTTATGCATAAGAAGATGCATAAAAAATTGTTTTTTAATTCAAAAGTGTCATTCTCATCTAAATTGAATTTATGCATAGGAAGATGCATAAAAGATTGAATTTTAATTCAAAAGTGTCATTCTCATTTAAAATGAATTTATGCATAGAAAGATGCATAAAATATTGATTTTACTTCGGAAATATTAATCTCCTTAAATGGAATTTATGGATAAGTAAATGTGTAAAGAAATCTTATATCAAATATAAGAATTCTCTTGTATTCTATAAATAGATATGAGATGTGATAGGATGTGATAAGAGGTGTATAAGAGGTGATAAGAGGTGATAAGATGAATTAAGATGTGATAAGATGTGTATGGGATGAGGTAAGAAGTGTATGTGATAGGATAAGATGTATATGGGTTGTGATAGGGTAAGAATGGATGTGATGTAAAAGATTAGATGTGAAGGCATATGGGGTTATATGAATGGGAATGTGGAAATGGATGTATGTATGTGGATGTGTGGATGTGGAGATGGGAGTATGGATGTATGAATGTGAAAATGGATGTATGCATGAAGATGTATATGCATAGATGTGAATGTGGATGTAGATGTGGATGTATAGATGTGAATGGGAATGTGGATGTGAATGTGGATGTAGATGTGGATGTATAGATGTGAATGGGAATGTGAATGTGGATGTATGTGTGTATGTGGATGTATGTATGTATGTGGATGTAGATGTGGATGTATAGATGTGAATGGGAATGTGGATGTGGATGTGTGAATGGGAATGTGGATGTGGATGTATGTATGTATGTGGATGTAGATGTGGATGTATAGATGTGAATGGGAATGTGGATGTGGATGTGGAATGTGGATGTGGATGTATGTGAATGTGGATGTAGATGTGGATGCATAGATGTGAATGGGAATGTGGATGTGGATGTATGAATGAGGACATGATAATGGATGTATGCATGTAGATGTGGATATATGGATATGAATGTGGATGTGGATGTGGATGTATGAATGAGGACATGATAATGGATGTATGCATGTAAATGTGGATATATGGATGTGAATATGAATGTGGATGTGGATGTGGATGTATGGATGTCGATATGGATGTGTATGTATGAATGTAGATATGGGATATGGATGTATAAATGAGGATGTGAAAATGGAGGTATACATGTAGATATGGATGTGAATGTGAATGTGGATGTATGGATGTGAATGTGGATATGGATGTGGATATGGATGTGTATGTATGAATGTGGATATGGGATGTGGATGTATAAATGAGGATGTGAAAATGGATGTATGCATGTAAATGTGGATGTATGGATGTGAATGTGAATGTGTATGTGAATTAATGTGTCGTCGATATGAGGAAATGGATGAGAATGAGTACACATTGAATGGAATGTGGAATAAGTAATGTGGACTAAGGAGGGATAATGTGGAAAGACGAGAGTTCGATTTAGAAACTTTATTTTGTGACTGTTTGTAAATGACTGTTTTATGTCAAGAATGCTGGGGAAGCATTTTGACCATCTTGTGGATTAAGGTCATGAAGACCTAACTGTTAAAGTTGCAACTGCTGACGGAGAGTCAATGGAGGACGTCTCGCGTAGCAAGGTCGACCGAGGTCTTGACCAGCCTCGGTTCGATTTAAATGGTGAGCTTCCGGTACGGTGGATGAGGGACCAAGGAAGCGGCCTATGAGTGAAGCGCTAGGTCACCTGCGAAGGATCCTAGAGGGTGCTGACCATACGGTGCTCGGGCTCTGGGTCACCCAGGATACCCACGCGTGCGTCGAGGAAGATATTGGAACAAGGAGTAAGAGTTGTTTTGTGAAACCGGGCATGGATCTGGTTGATTGACCTTGCTGGTCTTCAATGGATGAGTCCATGGCTCTTTATATGGATCTGTTGGTTGATCTTGCTGATCTTCAACGAGAGTCCATCTTGAATTTTTATAAGTGATTATATTGCCGAGTATTATGGGCTAGGAACTATTGAAAAGGCCCTTGTGTGGACAAGTGGTGAGCGCTCTAGTTGCCAATGATGCCATAGATACTATGATGAAGGAATGATGGAAAATTATGAATCAACCGGATAAATTGGAAGATTGTGATCAGTGGTACTATGGTTTCATTAAAGGATTGTTTTAAAGTTAGCTGATGCTAAGAAAAAGGCAATTTCATATTGGGTGTGTAAGTGGTGTGGCTAGTTTTATGTTTGCATGAATTTCCGGCTAGGGGGCCTTGGAACTCTTTTCCTTGGTACCCGGGACAAAACCTAACCAAATTCCAAATTGGATCCCATCACTACAGTGGTTGGGCGGTTGGCTAACCCATGGGATCGGATGGGGTTAGGCTGGACTGATGGATCTGTAAATCGAGATTTAATTTCTATTATTACGATAGATTTAGTAAATCCCGGATAGAAATTGTTCTATGGATAGGAATCAACGGCTGTGTCTCTTGATGGGGAAAAAAGCGTTGATCCCAATGATCCAAGTGCAAGTTTCTTCCTTGATTTGACCAAGTGCAAGTTTCTTCCTTGATTTGACCAAGTACCGTTAAAGGTGCAGTCAGATCAGTTGATCCGTAATGATGTTGACTACGTTAGAGTAAAGAGTTATCCTGGTGGAATCGCCCATGCTTTCCGGGTAAAGGAAGTTTTTCCGGTTTCGGTTTTGGACAAACCGACGGATTAGTCTCTTGTCCGGATATCCGTGGTGGGCGAGGCCACGAGTGTGAGACCCCTACCCGTGCATGATGTGTTACTTCCGCTGCCAGTATCCTGAATCCGTTGCTTGGTGGGAACAGGGATCTCACAGTTGGTATCAGAGCATTTGGTTAATAAAGATCAACTGAGAAGACAAATATGTCAAAAATTTATCAAGAAACACAAAAAGGTTGTAATTGTGTGATATAAGTCATACAATTTGATATTCAAACTAAAATTCGTAATTTGGTAATTGGGTCTTTAGATGGAAGTACCACAATTATATAGAATCCTTGACTTGCTTGAGGCCTAGACATGATGGTATTTACCTTATAATTCCAAGGGCCGTGACTACCTGTATATACCGAGAGTATACTGCAGCTCTTTACTGACAGTATATACGAGTAAATCTAAGACTTGAAATTATAAGCGTTAATGCTATCCAGAGGATGATTTCGAATGTGGTTGATATGATTTTTAATTCTGTTTGAGAATTGATGAATTGATTTGGATTCTGATTGAAAAAATGATGATCCTTGAAATTTGGTTGAAATGTAATAAGCTGAGCGAAACCTCAATGAGGATGAATGGGACGAGTCCCTGTGATGATATTCATAACTGGAATGATGATAATGATTTCAGCAAATCACTATGAGATTAGTGGATTGTGCTGTCAGATTGCTACTATTAATACTTGACCGTTAGATCAAGTTAAGGGATGACAAATTGAGAACTTACTTGACTAAAATTCCCGTGGGGAGGAATGTTCAGAAGGAAATTTTTGTGTCTAATGGACCATTATCATGTTAAAGATATGAATGATATGATCTGAATGAATTGTTGATGAGTTCTAAGGGATATTTATCCCAGTATTCTGTTGGGTTGACCAGAATATAAGGAACCCCAGAATAAAATTGGATCTTAAGAAAAAGAGTTATCCTCTACCTTGCGAGATGAGGACATCTCGCACTTTTTTAAGTGGGGTAGAATGTAAGATTCCTCCCCAACCTTCGAGGTATATAGGAGTAAGAATCTCCCTTTTGATCTTATAATTATTCCCTCTCTAAAATAAAAGAAAGATTCTGTAAAAAAAAAAAGAAAAAAAGAAAAAAAAAAGAAGATCCTTTTCCTAGAATACTTCTCAAGATCTACCTGTTTTAAGGATTCAGAACAATGAGTTCAGAAGTGAAAATCGGTGTTTTGGATACCACGGTTTTGGTTTTCATTCGAGTACGGCCCAAAAAGAAGTTCTTTATCTCTTGGGGAGTATAAGAAGTTATCCCCCAGATATTGTGAACCTTATCGGAATTCAATGAAAGTAGGTGACTTAGCCTACAAGCTTCTTTTATCTCCTCATCTCAAAGTTCTTAATGCCTTCTATAGAAAAATGTGCCAAACCCAAATCATGGAAAGACGGTAAAACTTCAGTGGCAAGTTACCGTTGGCTTCTAGGTTACGCTAGCTCCTTCCTTTATATAAGTCGTAACTTTTACTTGTCGCTCACAGTAATCTTACTTCCATCGATCTCCCTTCTTCTTAATCTCCTTCATGGCTTGGCAACAGGAATTAGTTTTATCCATGATGATTTCTCACCTTCAAGACGCAAGCGAGTCTGTGAAGAAAGCTTTTATAGAACAGTATGAGCGCTCACTTTTCCCTCACTTGGGAACTTCTGTAGCTCAGACCAAATGGCGGACCTATCAAAACATAACTAGGGTAACACCCTCGGGTCAGCAGCACTTTCGTAACAATGTCCGCTTGGCCATGGTTATTGAAGCTTTGGGTTTGGGTCCCCGATACTACTGCGTCATGAGATCAAGACATCTTGGGTTTTCTGAGCGGGTCTTCTTACTGGCGTGTTTTCTTCCTCATGAGAAGATATGCCTTTACCCCGTTTTTGGCTTACCTCTCAGAGGTCCTTTTGTTAGATCACCTCATACCACTGAGATAGGTGCGGCAATAACCAGCAGAATCATTCCCATAGATGAGTTACCCTATACTTGCGCAGCTTGTGAGTGCTGCTTTTGTGATCATATGATGGACGAGCTTATGGAAGTGTAAAGAGTTCTTCTATCCTTACTGTATAAGTTCCGAGAATGAATAAAGTTTAAATCTTGTTCTTATTTTAAATCTTGCTCTCTTTAAGACTTTTCTTGGTGGTTAACCTTGATTAAAATTTTTCTCTAAGTCTTATATTCGTGCATCTTGCGAAATTATCCCAGTTTGCGAGATGAGGACATCTCGCATTTTTTAAGTGGGGTAGAATGTAAGATTCCTCCCCCAACCCCCTTTTGATGTCTAGTATCTTCCCCTGTAATCAATCCCTCTTCAGAAATATAAAGACCTTGTTTCTAACTGTTTTAACCTAGAGAGAGAAAATATTCTAGAGAGAGAATATTCAGATTATGAATATTTTTGGATAGAAAAATAACTCATCTTATTAAAATAAGTTCCCCTGAAACAAAAATTCAAAAAGAACTTTCCAATGTGTAATTGGAATTAATTGGAAATGGGTATAAAGGACCTTAGCCTAAGGGTCTAGATTTTCAAAAATTTTTGGATTATGGTCCAATTAAGGTTCCTATGGGCCAATAGCATCAATCCATGAGTAGGGAGGAGATAAATCCATTTTGTAAAAGAAGATACCCGAAAATGAGTAAATGCTCACATAAGATGAAGAGTTGAAAATGTATAAGGTTTATTAGTAAAAAACTATGAGCAATATTAAAAATATGAGATATTTTGGGTATCCAAAAATGAGTAAATGCTCACATAAGATGAAGAGTTGAAAATGTACAAGGTTTATTAGTAAAAAAACTATGAGCAATATTAAAATGATTCCATTATGACACATATGTAAGGAAGGGGAGTTCTTTAAAGGAGGTGCATATTTCACATAAGATGAAGAGTTGAAAATGTACAAGGTTTATTAGTAAAAAACTATGAGCAATATTAAAATGATTCCATTATGACACATATGTAAGGAAGGGGAGTTCTTTAAAGGAGGTGCATATTTCACATAAGATGAAGAGTTGAAAATGTACAAGATTTATTAGTAAAAAAACTGAGCAATATTAAAATGATTCCATTATGACACATATGTAAGGAAGGGGAGTTCTTTAAAGGAGGTGCATATTTCACATGCTTGAATGAGTTTTAAACTCATAAAAATTGAGATATTTCATCTCTCCTCTCTCCTCATTCAAGTCTAGTTCCAAAAAGTTAGCTTAACTGACCTAAAAATGGTCAAATATTGACCAAACTGATTTAGAAAATTCTAGAATCAGTTTGTTTGGTTAGGAGCTCAATTTTTCCTATAAATAGAAGCCTCCCCCTTGTTGAAAAATAGATAGTGTTTATGCATCGTTACTCTACTCCACCTAAGCCAAGAACTGTGAATTCATTTAATAATTCACTAGTTTTTGGAGCTTCCCTCTTTCTTCAATCCCCATTAGTGGCTCCATCAACATACTTAACCAATTGATTGGTTGGGGGCCTCTACCGTGAACAAAGAATCAAGCAATTTGTAAGGTAATTAGTGAATATTGATCTTTTCTATAATTTCTCAATGTTTCTCTCTTCTCAACCCCTCTCAAACTTGAGAAGCTTAATTGGTATGGTTTTTTAAATGCTATTGAAGTTAATTGGTGAATAGTAGCGAAGAGTTACATAATTTAATAAATGCTATTGAAGTTAATTTCCATTTATGTTTAAATTCTAATGGTTTTTATGTAATTTCTCTCTCTCACTCAAGAAATGGTCTTACTCATGACCCATTCTCAATCCAAATCAAGCTTTTCATAAAGCTTTTCCTTAACCCAAGATTAAGCTATGCTTGAGGCCAAATTAATGGCTTTTTTCTATGCTTTTAGTTTATGTATATTAATGATTCAATCCATTATGGATTGATAATCCAATTAGAGATCATTTTAATTATTTTCTTAATGATAAGCTTTATCCCTTAGAAAAATTGAGATTTATCAGTCATAGCAGCGGAGCTATGGCAAAATTTTTATAAAAATTATGCATAAAATAATTTCATTCAAAGCATAAAAAGAGGACTTCCTACCATATTCTAGGAATTATCATCCTAGATTAATTGAAAGATATTCATTGTAATCATAGAGAAATTGATTTTTATATTATGCATAATTAATTTTCATGCATAGAAGTATGCATAAAAGATAATTTTTTTATATTAAAAGTGTTACTTTTATCATTTTTAATTTTCATGCATAGAAGTATGCATAAAGGAAAAATTTTTATATCAAAAGTGTTATTTTTACCATTTTTATTTCATGCATAGAAGTATGCATAATGGTTAATTTTTTATGTCAAAAGTGTTACTTTTACCATTTTTATTTTCTTGCATAGAAGTATGCATAAAGGATAAATTTTTTTATCAAAAGTGTTATTTTTATCATTTTTATTTTCATGCATAGAAGTATGCATAATGGATAAATTTTTATATCAAAAGTGTTACTTTTATCATATTTGAATTTCATGCATAAAGGTATGCATAAAAGTTGATTATTTTATTATAAAAGTGTGACTTTTATCATAATTGAAATTCATGCATAGAGGTATGCATAAAAAGTTGATTATTTTATTGTAAGAGTGTTACTTTTATCATATTGGATTTCATGCATAGAGGTATGCATAAAAGATATTCTTTTTATACTAAAAGTGTGATTTTTCTCATAAATGGATTTTATGCATAACTTAGATGCATAAGAGAAATTCTTTTATTCTAAAAGTGTAATTCCTACTAAATTGAATTTATGCATAAGAAGATGCATAAAAAATTGTTTTTTAATTCAAAAGTGTCATTCTCATCTAAATTGAATTTATGCATAGGAAGATGCATAAAAGATTGAATTTTAATTCAAAAGTGTCATTCTCATTTAAAATGAATTTATGCATAGAAAGATGCATAAAATATTGATTTTACTTCGGAAATATTAATCTCCTTAAATGGAATTTATGGATAAGTAAATGTGTAAAGAAATCTTATATCAAATATAAGAATTCTCTTGTATTCTATAAATAGATATGAGATGTGATAGGATGTGATAAGAGGTGTATAAGAGGTGATAAGAGGTGATAAGATGAATTAAGATGTGATAAGATGTGTATGGGATGAGGTAAGAAGTGTATGTGATAGGATAAGATGTATATGGGTTGTGATAGGGCAAGAATGGATGTGATGTAAAAGATTAGATGTGAAGGCATATGGGGTTATATGAATGGGAATGTGGAAATGGATGTATGTATGTGGATGTGTGGATGTTGAGATGGGAGTATGGATGTATGAATGTGAAAATGGATGTATGCATGAAGATGTATATGCATAGATGTGAATGTGGATGTAGATGTGGATGTATGGATGTGAATGGGAACGTGGATGTGAATGTGGATGTAGATGTGGATGTATAGATGTGAATGGGAATGTGAATGTGGATGTATGTATGTATGTATGTGGATGTATGTATGTATGTATGTGGACGTATGTATGTATGTGGATGTAGATGTGGATGTATAGATGTGGATGTATGTGAATGTGGATGTAGATGTGGATGTATAGATGTGAATGGGAATGTGGATGTGGATGTGTGAATGGGAATGTGGATGTGAATGTATGTATGTATGTATGTGGATGTAGATGTGGATGTATAGATGTGAATGGGAATGTGGATGTGGAATGTGGAATGTGGATGTGGAATGTGGAATGTGGAATGTGGATGTGGATGTATGTGAATGTGGATGTAGATGTGGATGTATAGATGTGAATAAGAATGTGGATGTGGATGTATGAATGAGGACATGATAATGGATGTATGCATGTAGATGTGGATATATGGATATGAATGTGGATGTGGATGTATGAATGAGGACGTGATAATGGATGTATGCATGTAAATGTGGATATATGGATGTGAATATGAATGTGGATGTGGATGTGGATGTATGGATGTCGATATGGATGTGTATGTATGAATGTAGATATGGGATATGGATGTATAAATGAGGATGTGAAAATGGAGGTATACATGTAGATATGGATGTATGGATGTGAATGTGGATGTATGGATGTGAATGTGGATATGGATGTGGATGTATGGATGTGGATATGGATGTGGATGTATGGATGTGGATATGGATGTGTATGTATGAATGTGGATATGGGATGTGGATGTATAAATGAGGATGTGAAAATGGATGTATGCATGTAAATGTGGATGTATGGATGTGAATGTGAATGTGTATGTGAATTAATGTGTCGTCGATATGAGGAAATGGATGAGAATGAGTACACATTGAATGGAATGTGGAATAAGTAATGTGGACTAAGGAGGGATAATGTGGAAAGACGAGAGTTCGATTTAAAAACTGTATTTTGTGACTGTTTGTAAATGACTGTTTTATGTCAAGAATGCTGGGGAAGCATTTTGACCATCTTGTGGATTAAGGTCATGAAGACATAACTGTTAAAGTTGCAACTGCTGACGGAGAGTCAATGGAGGACGTCTCGCGTAGCAAGGTCGACCGAGGTCTTGACCAGCCTCGGTTCGATTTAAATGGTGAGCTTCCGGTACGGTGGATGAGGGACCAAGGAAGCGGCCTATGAGTGAAGCGCTAGGTCACCTGCGAAGGATCCTAGAGGGTGCTGACCATACGGTGCTCGGGCTCTGGGTCACCCAGGATACCCACGCGTGCGTCGAGGAAGATATTGGAACAAGGAGTAAGAGTTGTTTTGTGAAACCGGGCATGGATCTGGTTGATTGACCTTGCTGGTCTTCAATGGATGAGTCCATGGCTCTTTATATGGATCTGTTGGTTGATCTTGCTAATCTTCAACGAGAGTCCATCTTGAATTTTTATAAGTGATTATATTGCCGAGTATTATGGGCTAGGAACTATTGAAAAGACCCTTGTGTGGACAGGTGGTGAGCGTTCTAGTTGCCAATGATGCCATAGATACTATGATGAAGGAATGATGGAAAATTATGAATCAACCGGATAAATTGGAAGATTGTGATCAGTGGTACTATGGTTTCATTAAAGGATTGTTTTAAAGTTAGCTGATGCTAAGAAAAAGGCAATTTCATATTGGGTGTGTAAGTGGTGTGGCTAGTTTTATGTTTGCATGAATTTCCGGCTAGGGGGCCTTGGAACTCTTTTCCTTGGTACCCGAGACAAAACCTAACCAAATTCCAAATTGGATCCCATCACTACAGTGGTTGGGCGGTTGGCTAACCCATGGGATCGGATGGGGTTAGGTTGGACTGATGGATCCGTAAATCGAGATTTAATTTCTATTATTACGATAGATGAAGTAAATCCCGGATAGAAATTGTTCTATGGATAGGAATCAACGGCTGTGCCTCTTGATGGGGAAAAAAGCGTTGATCCCAATGATCCAAGTGCAAGTTTCTTCCTTGATTTGACTAAGTACCGTTAAAGGTGCAGTCAGATCAGTTGATCCGTAATGATGTTGACTACGTTAGAGTAAAGAGTTATCCTGGTGGAATCGCCCATGCTTTCCGGGTAAAGGAAGTTTTTCCGGTTTCGGTTTTGGACAAACCAACGGATTAGTCTCTTGTCCGGATATTCGTGGTGGGCGAGGCCACGAGTGTGAGACCCCTACCCGCGCATGATGTGTTACTTCCGCTGCCAGTATCCTGAATCCGTTGCTCGGTGGGAACAGGGATCTCACAGCATGGATCTGGTTGATTGACCTTGTTGGTCCTCAACGAATAAGTCCATGGCTCTTTTATATGGATCTATTGGTTGATCTTGCTGATCTTCAACGCAGATTCCATCTTGATTTTTATAAGTGATTATATTGTCAAGTACTATGAGAGCTGGGAATTATCGAAAAGGCCCCTCTGAGAGACAGGTGGTGAGCATTCTGGTTGCCAATGATGCCATAGGTACACCGAGATGAAGGAATGATTGGAAATTAGGATTGAACCGGATATTTTGGAGGATTATGATCAGTGACACTATGGTTTCATTAAATGATTATTTTAAAGATAGTTGTATCTGTGAAAAAGGCAATTTCATATTGGTGGGTGTGTAAGTGGTGCGACTGGCATTAAATTTGCATGAATATCCAACTACGAGGCCTGGGAACTCTTTTCCCTGGTACTCGAGATAAAACCTAACCAAATTCCTAATTGGATCCCATCACTACAGTGGTTGGGCAGTTGGCTAACCCATGGGACTGGATGGGGTAAGGCTAAACTGATGGATCCGTAAAATGAGACTCAATTCTGTTATAGTATGATAGATGAAGTAAATCCTGGATAGTAATTATTCTATGGAAAAAGAATCAACGGTTGTGCCTCTCGATGGGAAAAAAAGCGTTTGTTTCTATGATCAAGGTACAAGTTTCTTCCTTGATGTGACCAAGTGACTCATAGGTTCGGTCGGATCAGTTTGGTCTGACTACGCTAGAGTAAAAATATCTTGGAGGAATCGCCCGTGCTTTCTCGGCGAGGGAAGTTTTTCTGGGTTCGATTTTGGAAGAACCGAGAAATTAGTCTCTTGTCTAGATATCCATGGGCAAGGCCCCGAGTGAGGCCTTGCCCTGCGCAAGAAGTGCTACTTCCGCTGCTAGCACCCCCGAATTCGTTGTGCGGAGGAGGCAGGGATCTTTCAGCTGGTATCAGAGCAAATTGACTAAAGTGGATCAACTGAAAAGCCAAAAATGTCAAAAATTTGTGAAGTAACAGTAAAAGGTTGTAATTGTATGATAAAATTCATACAAATTGATATTCAGAATGAAGATTCATAAATATGAAAGTGGGTCTTCAAATGAAGTACCGCAATTGTATGGAAATCCCGGACTTGCTTGAGGCCTACTAGTCATGATGGTATTTACCTTATAATTCCAAGGACCGTGACTACCCATATATACCAAGGGTATAACTGCAGCTCTTTACTAGTAGTATATACGAGCAAATCTAAGACCTTGAAATTATAAGTAAAAATGCTATCGAGATGATGAATTCGAATGTGGTTGATATGATTTTAAAATTCTAGTTGAGAATTGATGAGTTGATTTGGATTCTGATTGAAAAAGATGATCCCTGAATTTTGGTTGAAAAGTGATCAATTGAACAAAGCCACAATGTGAGGATGAATGGGATGAGTCCCTGTGATGATGTTCGTAATTGGAATGACGACAATGACTTTAGTAAATCACTACGAGATTAGTGGATTGTGCTGACAGATTGCTACTGTTAACACTTGACCTAGTGGATCTAGTTAAAGGGATGTCAAATTAAAAACGTGCATAACTGAAACTCCCATGGAGGAATGTTCAGATGGAATTTTTGGTATGACGGACCATTATTGTATAAAGAAAATGAATGATATATTCTAAATGAATTATTATCTCATAATGAGTTTTATATAAGGGATCTTTATCCCATGATTCTGTGGAGAGCTGACCAATCTAAAGAACCCCAGAATCAGTTGGATCTAAAGTCGGATTTGAATTGTAAATAAAAGTACTTAACAAGAATTTTTGTATTGATAGGATCATGGATCGAGGTCGTCGTGGTAGGAATGATAACCCCCAACTCGATGAGGAAGAGCTCGACTTGGATGTTCGTAAAACCATTCATAGATCATAGCCTGGACCTTTCAAGGGTGAAGGGGAAAACTTGGGTGAGACTGTGGAGAAGTGGATCAAAGCAATGGAAGAGTACTTCGATGTCACCAAGTACAATGAGAAGACCAAAATGGCTCTTGCAAGGCTGAAGATAGTAGAAACAGTGAGAGTAGCATGGAGAAACCACTACGAGACAAACCGTGTGGATCGAAACACTCAGACATGGAATGATCTCAAAATTTACCTAAGGAAGAGATTATGTCCTCCCGGCTTTTTGGAAACAAAGATGAACGAATTCTTAGA
This sequence comes from Cibotium barometz, assembly GCF_041138505.1. Taxonomy (NCBI): domain Eukaryota; kingdom Viridiplantae; phylum Streptophyta; class Polypodiopsida; order Cyatheales; family Cibotiaceae; genus Cibotium; species Cibotium barometz. The sequence goes on along the minus strand of NC_141048.1, from coordinate 48,045,773 downwards.
GTTAACCCAGGGGAGCAGAACTATTGAAGTATATCACCAAGCGTTCGCTCTCCTCCTTAAATACTCGCCACCACTGGATGAAGAACAGCTGATGGCCAGGTTCATTTGGGGACTAAACAAACCTTTGAATATCCTAGTGAAGAATGCCAAGCCAGTTTCCATGGCTGACGCAGTGCGGATGGCGAAAGATTTCGCCAAGGCCTTTGATGTCAAGATCCTACCAAAGCCAGCACCATCACCTTTCAAAAGGTTTTTAGCTCCAAAAGGTAATTCCAACCTTCCACTGTCTAAGAGATATAAGGGTCAAGCCCAGGATATGGGAAGTTCCAGAATGGAAGAAATGTCCTTTTCTCAGAACTCAATCCCTTGGAATTCAACTTCGGAAGTTCTACCCTTGAACAAGGGAGTGAAATGCTATAACTGTCAAGGATTTGAACATCACAGTATGGATTGCCCAACTCCTTTTGGAACAAGGTTTTCAGGGAGGGAAAATTAGGGATCAAGATTCCAGACTCCAGCTTCTTCCAGAGGTAGACCCTCTAACCAACCCGCAGTTTTAATCCAAAGTAATGCAAGACCTCCAACTTAGAATAGGAAAAGTCAAAGAGAGATGTTCCCAAGGCAGTAACGCTGGAAGTGATTGAAGAAGAAGAAAAAGAAGAAAGAAATCATACTCCACCTACAAGATGAGGACATCTCGCCTTTTTTAAGTGGGGTAGGATGTAAGATTCCTCCCTCCAGCTTTTGAGGTGTATAGGTGTAAGAATCTCCCCTTCTGATCTTGTAATTATTCCCCTCTTTGAGGTGTATAGGTGTAAGAATCTCCCCTTCTGATCTTGTAATTATTCCCCTCTTTGAAATAAAAGAAAGATTTTGTTTTACCCTATTTCGACCTAGAGAGAGAAAATTTCTAGAGAGAGATAATCCAAAATTGAGATTTTTTTAGATATAAAAATCCTCCTAGTGTCTAAAATGGTTTCCCTTGAAACAGAAATTCAAAAAGAACTTTCCAATGTGCATTTGGAATTAATTGAAAATAAGTATAAAGGACCTTAGCCTAAGGATCTAGATTTTCAAAAAAATTTGGATTATGGTCTAATTAAGGTTCCTATGGGCCAATAGGATCAATCCAAGTGTGGGGAGGAGATAAATCCAATTTTATAAAAGAAAAATACCCAAAAATGAGTAAATTCCCACTTTAAGATGAAGAGTTGTGGACTGAGTATAAGGCTTATTAGTAAAAAACTATGTATATTACTAAAAAAATGAGATATTTTGGGTATAATGATTCAATTTTGACACCTTGGTAAGGAGAAGGGGGCTCTTCAAGGAGGCGCCTATTTCACATGTGTGGTGGAGTTTTAAACTCAAAAATATTGTGATATTTTTATCTCTCCTCTCTCTCGGATCAAAACAAATCAAAAGGGAGCAAACTAGGTCCAAATCTTGTCCAAATTCAGCCAAACTGAACCTGAAAAATTCTAGAAACTAGTTGGACCTGGTTAGAGGCCTCCCTCACCTATAAAAAGATCCATAGCCCTTTGTAAAAAAATATGAGAGCTATACCATGCCAGTATTATCATGCCAGTATTATACTGAAATAATGATATTTTCTATTATCCTCTAAAAATCCTCTTCAAATTGAGGAGGTTGAAGCTTCTCTCTCTCTTCAATCTTCCTTGGAGTCTTCATCAACATACCAAACCAATTGATTGGTTGGGGGCCTCTACTTTGATTAAAGAATCAAGCAATCTAGGAGGTAAAGTGTGGTTTATGGTTCTTTTTTTTTAATCTCCAAATGTTTCTCTCTTCTCAACCCCTCTCAACCTTGAGAAGCATTCAATTGAATGGCTTTTTAATACAATTGAAGTTCTTTAATGAATTGTAATGATAAAACACGTAAATTTCCATTTATGCTTACATTAAATGTTTTTTTAAAGCATGTCTCTCTCTCCCCCAAAGAATGGTCATTCCTATGACCTATTCTATATTCAAATGAAGCTTCTTATGAAGCAATTCTCTAATCTAGAAGTAATTTTTATGCTTGTCAAATTGAGACCAAATAAGTGGCTTTTTAATGCTTTTATGCTATTTAATTCATAAAAAAAATTAGGAATCAAGTCCATAATTGGATATTGATCCATTAATGATTATTGTATCATATGATATTACTAAACTTTATGTTTTCAAAATTATTGAGAATTATCAGTAATAGTAGCACCAGCGAAGCTATGAAAAAATTTCTGAAAAATTAACACACATAAATCATTTTCATTCATAATATGAAAGAGGACTTCCTACCATATTCTAGGAATAATCATCCTAGATTAATTGAATGATTCTCATTATAATCATGAAAAATTTGATTTTTATGTTTATTCATAAATAGTTAATTAGAAAAAAGAGGAATTTCTAGTAATTCATTTTTATGTTAAAAGAGTAATCCCCATGACAATGGAAATTCATGTATTCCAATGAAGTAAGAGAAAAATTGGGATGCTAAAATAATGTATATTTTATTTAAAAATTAAAGAAGAATTTTAGTTAAATTTATCTTTTTACATAGATAAATTTAAATGGTAAAAGAGGAATTCCCACCATATTGGAATTCAAATATTTAAATGAGAAAACGGTAATTTTTAGCATATTAAAATTAATGAGTATTTTATTTAAATATAAAGATGAATTTTAGATCAATTTATTTTATCTATGAGAAATATTTAAAGGGTAAAAGAGGAATTCCTATGACATTTGGAATTCCATCATTTAGATTAGAAAAGAGAAATTCCTAGCATATTGAAATCAATGGGTATTTTATTTAAATTCAAAGATGAATTTTAGATAATATTTTCATGGTTGTCGGGGAGATACATTTTGTGGCCCTCGTAGATAACCTTCTTCAAAGTTGTTGAGTACCGGGCCTCTAATCTAGGCCCACATATAGGGCATACATTATAACTAGATATTGAAAGCCTTGCCAAACATGCTAATCATTGTGATGAGATATGCAAATAATACAAAAATACCAAAATCGTGAAATTAAATCAGAGTCCACCCACTTTGCTTCTTCGATATGCCTCCATGGTGGAGAATTAGGAGGCACACACATAACGTCATCTGTGGAGCTGTTGTTTTGATGCCAAGTCATTAAAGATGCAATGGATTTACATCTAAACATTGTTTAAATACGTGGAATGATGGGGAAGATTTAGCAGGGACCCTTTATCCTTGGACATCTTTCCTATATCTCGATGAACCACACTCTGGAAACATGAAGAGTGGCGTACTCATGCCAAAAGACAATACAATTATTCAGACAAGCATGGTTTGTGCTATAGTCCATCCCTATGGAGTGCAACATTTCTTTTGCTCGTGCATGGTCCGAAGGCATCTCATGTCTTCTGGTAGAATTTGATCCTTCAATAACCTGTTACATATAACATAACGAATCGTAAAAGAGAAAGACATGACATTCATGCAAACATGAGAAACATAGAGAGGGAAAGGGACACATACCCCATAAGTTTTGAAACGCTCGTATCAGACCACCCATATATTGATTGCAAGTTCAATATGGAGAGGCAAGTGCGGAGAACTGAAACACATGCTCCACCCATATATTGATTGCAAGTTCAATATGGAGAGGCAAGTGCGGAGAACTGAAACACGTGCTCCACGGTAAAGTGGTAGATAAGAAAGCCTACGTAGCTCTTTCTTCTCTCGAGAAGCATGCTCCATACTTCATCTGATGTCTTCTACTTCATGATCGTCTGCTCTGTTGCTTATGCAATGGAGGACATCTATCATGTCATGCCATGTCATGTTCTAGAACTTGATTCGAGTTTGTAAAAGCTTGCTCGTGTTCCAATCCCATCCAGGTTGCCTTTGCCCTTGCTCTTTTTCTCCGTTGAGGTTGGATATCCACTGGTTCATTGTTGTCGGGCGAACATTGATGCCAGTAATAAGTAGATGTTGCAAGTGCTCTACTGGAAATACGTCCCATTTTTTAGAATTCTCGTTGTAAATTCTTTGACGTCAAGTGACTGCATGGGCACAATGTTTTCTCCTCTAAATTGATAAAATTTGAAAGATTCATAGCATGCACAAGCTCCATGTACGTTGAATATTTATGTGAATTTGGATCCAAATGAGGAAGAGGTGGAGCTTCTTTTATACTTCTTCATATATGGCCTAGTTGGTACATTCTTGTTTTTTATGGAAAAGAGTCAGGCTACCAAAAATTTCAGAATTTGAATGTGAAAAGGAATGAAAAAATTAGCTCAATCAGACGTCAAAATAGGCGTCGATATAAATGTCAAAATAAGAGTCGAAGAAATAATTTATCGAAGCACGTTCTGATGATTACATCCACACATATATTGTAAGATTTCTCCCTCCAGGTTTTGGTGATGTAAAGATGTAAGAACCTCCCTTTCAGTCTCTTGTAATCATCCCTCCCTTCAGAAGTGGAAAAAGATCTTGTTTGACATTGTTTTGGTCTAGAGAGAGAAAATATTCTAGAGAGAGATAACACAATCTTGAAATATTTTTCGATAAGTATTTTCTTCTAGCCAATAGGAAGTGTTCCCTTGAAATAGAATTTTAATTAGAAATTCTTAAGTTGTATTAGATTTGGATGGTGGGTGAACCAAGGAGTCCCCTAGTTCAAAGTTCTAAGCCTTATTAAATTGTTTTGAATTTAAAAATATAATATTCTTATTCATTAAGGCTGGAAAATAAAAATAAAAGAAAAATGAAAAATTTTGGAACTATCCACAAGAAAATAATAAAGAAAGGATCACATGAGGTGAAGGTTCCTTAATTATGAGTTTTCAGATATTTTAGGAGACTTTTTGGAGGCTTTGTGACACCTCAGGACAGGGAAAACCCCTCATCAAGGAGACGCCTTGAAATCACATCAAGGAGGCATTTTTAATCCAAAAATATCATAAAGTGGCTAGATATTTCATCTCTCATCTATCCTCTCTCCTCTTCCAAACTAGATCAAAAAGTGGGCAAAACTAGTCTAAAACTTGTCCAACTATTGGATCAAACTAAAACTGGAAGCCTCTAGATCCTAGTTGGGCTTGGTTGGTGGCCTCCCTCACCTATAAATAGAGCCCCATTTCTTTGTATTTTCATCTTAGTGTATTTACATGCTAGTGTAATTTTCAATTTAGTGTATTTCCTTTATTCCTCTGCCTTGCCTCTCCCTTGTGAAGCTTTGGTGCTTCACTAAACCCCTTTTTCTCTTGAAGATTGCCCTTTTCCCTTCGTGGCGCCTCTTCTTTGAAGGCTACACAACTTTTTCAAGGTAAAGAATCAAGAAAACCAAGGGTAAGCCTAAACAATGAAGTTTATTCTCTCTTTTTGATGTTAATCTTCTTCCTAACCTCCCTCATGCTTGGGAAGCATTTTATTTTATGGGTTTCCTCTTAAAACCATGCTTTTCTTGATTTATGGGTTCCTCTTAAAACCATGCTTTTCTTGATTTATGATGAATTAATGTTTATGTTTAAGCTTAGGTTTATGCATAAACTAATCTTTATATTAAAAGTGGTAATTTTGAGCATTCTCAATTCATAGAAAATGCGGGGAAGTTATGGCAAAATGATATCATAAAAAAATGAAGGTTTATGCATAAACTAATTTTATGCTAAACGTGGAATTTTGAGTATTTTCATTTTATAAAAAATGAGAGGAAACTATGGTAAATTTTTTTTAAGAATATGAGCTTATGCATAAATTAAATTCTATGCTAAAAGTGGAATTTTCAGCATTCTCAATTTATAGAAAATGTGGGGAAGCTATTTCAAAACTTATATCATTAGAGAATGCACTTATGAATAATAATTTTTATGCTAAAAGAGGAATTTTGAGCATTCTCATTTCATAGAAAATGCGAGAAAACTATGGTGGAATTTTTATCATTAGAAAATGAATTTATGCATGATAAAGTTTATGCTAAAAGTGGAGTTTTGAGCATTATTCATTTGCTAGAAAAATAAAGAAGGTTATGCACAAAGTTTTCTATATTCATTCAATTTATGAGAATTATGGAAAGGATTATGAATATAATTCATTTAGATAAAAATGAAGTATGTATACATAAATGTTTTAATATGCTGAAAGAGGAATCATGAGTATAATTGTTTTTGTAAAATGAAGTATGTATACATAAATGTTTTAATATGCTGAAAGAGGAATCATGAGTATAATTGTTTTTGTAAAATCCATGAGGTCGTATGCATAAATCTTTTATTCAAAAAGAGGAACATTGAGCATATTTTATTTTGGGAAAATTGAGAAAAGAAAGGGAAAATATTCATAGGAATGCATCAAGAAAACATGGATAATTTTTAATCAAAAAGAGGAAATTCAATCACGAACATATTTAACTTATGGAATTATGTATACGTCTAGATTCTTGAAAAATAGAGTCTTGGGTACATTCTAAATGGGAAAAGGATTTCCTAGAAAAAGACCAGAAACATGCGTAGTTGGATGAACGTAAATAATTGTGACTGACTTATTCCTAGATTTCGTGGGAAAGGAATTTGGAATTCTTAAAAGGATCGAAGATCCAAAAGTGAACGGAAATTTAGACTTAATTTAATTGAGTCAAGAAAACTTTACCTTTAACTGAGCCAAGTAATTGGCCGAGACTTAGAAATTTTTGTCAGTATAAAAAGTAGAGTAACTTCACTTTTAACCTGGTTGATTGTGGAACAAAGATTCTGATAAACTAGATGAAGGAAAGTTGATAATGAAACCTGATTCGTTCAAGGCAAAAAGAGACCATCTTGTTCGTAGAAATTAGAATTGATTTCGATGATATGTGAAATGGTGTGGAGTGATGTATGGAAGGATGTGGAATGTGTGGATTGATGTTGTGGAGTGATGTATGAGATGTGTGGATTGATGCGGAGTGATGTGTGGGATGTGTGGATTGATGTGGATTGATGTGAATGAATGTGGGATGATTTGAATGAATGTGTAAATGATGTGGGATGATGTGAATGAATGTGGAAAAGATGTGAATGGATGTGGAATGATGTGAATAAATGTGGAAATGGTGTGGGGTGATGTGAATTGATGTGGAATGATGTTGAATGAGGTGGAATAATGTCGAATGATAAGGATGATGATGTGAGACCTCTTTGCCCCCTCCGTGCCGCACCAGATTCTCGGTTGCTAGCAGAGCGGAAGTAGCTTCCTCTTGTGCGGGACAGGGTTTCCCACTCACTCTCGAATGTCCGGACACGAGACTAATCTGGTGGTCATTCCGAAACCGAAACCGAGAAAATTTCCCTTGCCCGAAAAACGAGGACGATTCTACCTTTTTTATTTTCTTAAAAATAAATTTTCTAATGGGGTTAAGAGACTATACTGTCCTTCACCTGATTAAACCAGATAGAAGGAGAACTATCACTGACTTAATTTGAAGAAATCAACACTTTTTCCTAACCAAAATCAGGTACAACCATTGATCTAATCATTTGACAAAATCAACGCTTTTTTCCTAACCGAATCAGGCACAGCCGTTGATCTACTCATTTGAGAAATTCTTCAGGTTTTTATTTAACTACTCAAATTCTAAGCGTATTCCTATTATTTCAATTCAAATATTAAAACTCCACTCATTCGAGCCTAACCCCATCCGGCCCATGGCAACCATTGGAATCGGTAGAACCTGACAATTACTCACCCACCCATAATTGAATGCCTTTCTTAACTTTTGCTTTCGAATACATATACGCACACACTCCTCTTTAAAACTTTAACATATAAAATAGTCCAATGACAAACAATTATTGTTTACATATGTCATAACTCAAAAATTCCATCCAGTTCCTTGTTTCTCAAAAATTCCATCCAGTCCCTTGTTTCTAAAAAAAAAACAGTATCACTCTAGACTCTCCATTGAGACCAACTGGTTAGCAAACGAGATCTAGTAACAGATTACAATAATCATTTAGTCCATCATACATATCTTCCACAACATATGCATGGGTGTCCTAGGCACGGCGAGTCCATGCATCGCCTAGTGAGAACCCTCCAAGATCCTCCTTAGGTGTCCTGGCACTTCACTCAAGGACCGCTTCGTCCGCCCTTGTCCATTGTACTACCGGAAGCGCACCATTTTAACCATACCAAGGCTGGCTTTGCCGCGTGAGCTATCCTTTGAACACTCCTGGCCAGCTGTTGCAACCGAGCTTCCCTTCAAAAAACATATACCAAATGCTCCCTCCAGCATTCTGGCGTAAGGCAGTCCTTTAAGAAAACAGGGTCTCTATGCAAGTTTTTAGTTTGATTTTCTTTTGAATACAAGAAGTATTTCTTGAATCAATATCCCCAAAACGTCTTGATCGCAATTTTGAATTTTCATACCAGAATTCTTCAAATTCTATAACCTTGATCCACATATCAAAATTCGAAGGGTCTCAACTTAGTTTCAGATTTGGCAGGAGTTTTTGAGTGTATTTTTCTAAACTGGTCACATCGTCTTTCCTTGAAACTGACGAAAGAGTTTGGTCTTGGTCATAGTCTGACTCAAGGTTCGAGTGATAAGATTTTTCCCAAACTATCTTTCTCAAAAAGGTTTGATAATTCAGTTACTATTTTACTGAATTTCTTTCTTTGATTATTCACTTAACTGATTTCTAAATTAGTTACAAATTCCAATGAGGAATAAAATAATCATTTATCTGAATAATTCAATCTCGATAGATTTCTTGAATTTTCTTTTACAATCCGTGTGAATATAAAACGATAGAAATTTCTCTCTTAGAGTATTTAATTATTCATTTATCAAATACTCATAGAATTTAAATACAGAATTTACGAGAATTCTAATTTTGATATAAAAATTCTTTATGCATCTATTTATGCATAAAAATCAACTTTAATGGGAATAACACTTTCATTTAAAAAAATCCTTTTATGCATAAATTCAATTTTAATAGGAATAACACTTTTAAAATAAAAAGAATTTCTTTATGCATCTATTTATGCATAAAAATCAATTTTTATAAGAATAACGCTTTTATAATACAAATTCCTTTATGCATCTTTCTATGCATAAAAACCAATTTTAATAAGAATAACTCTTTTGTAATTAAAAAAATTTCCTTTATGCATCTTTTTATGCATAAAAATAAAATTTAATGAGAATAACACTTTTATAAAAAAACATTCCATTATGCATCTTTCTATCTATGAAAATTAAATTTAAAGAGAATAACACTTTACAATAAAAAAATTTCCATTATGCATCTTTCTATGCATAGAAACTAAATTTAATGAAAATAACACTTTTATAATAAAAAAATTTCCTTTATGCATCTTTCTATGCAAAAAAATCAAATTTATTAATTAATATCAGTGATATCCATGCATATTCATAGGTGAATATGTACATGGAGTAATTAGAATATTTCTTTTAGATGCAAAAATGGTGGGAATTACTCTTTTGGAATAACATAAAAACAAACTTTCTTTTCCACAAAATTCTTGAAAATTTGAACCTCCTTTGTATGGCTGACCATTTAAGTCAATATTAGGTAATTTGGGAAAAATCTCACATTTTGGGAATCAATTACTCCATATAGTTTTGGACATATCTTAAGCATACTAACTCCAAATTTGTCGGAGATCATAGATTTAGATTCTACTCTTCAAGATCGTTCCGATGATATGTCACATGAGGGGGTTTTGACAAACTTTTGGACAAGTTCACTATGCTCCCATTTTTCAAATGGGAATGGGATTTTTCCCAAATTATCTAATATGGTGTTATTTCTCATTTTTAGCATTCTCTATTTAACTTAAATTACCCAAATTGAATTCATAAAACTCCAATCTACACAACTTCTAAATTCAAGAGAGTAAACAATAAGAAAAGTTTAATTAATCCCTTAGTTAATCTATCTAGGATTAAGAAAGGCTAGAATGTAAAGAAGAGAAGGGGGTGGCCTTTTCCTTAAAGGCATAGCATTTGATTTTAATTCAATCAACTGTAAAATATGAAAATCAAGAAAACCATAGATTTAAAATTGAACAAGTAAGAAAAATTAGCGTACATGGAGCTTGTAAGCTCTCCTTTTGCTTGAGAGATTGAGGGCTCTACTCTTGTTTAAAGCAAAAGTGACCACCAATTCACTTTGGAGAGGATTAGGCCAAAAACAATTGAATTATCAAGAAATTCAATGTAGATGGCTCAGGGGAAGAGTATAGTAACAGTGCATAAACACCATTAAGCTTTTACAAAGGGGGAGGCTTCTATTTATAGGAAAAAGTGAGCCTCTAACCAAGCAAACTGATTCTAGAACTTTCCATATCAGTTTGGTCAATTTTTGACCATTTTTGGGTCACTTCAGCTTACTTTTTGGATCTAGTTTTGAAATAGGAGAGAGGAGAGATGAAATATCTCATTTTATTGATTAAAAATTGGGAGTAATGATGAGAGAAAAGGTGCCTCCTTCATGAGGGGAGATCCCCACTCTGAGGTGTCAAAATTTAGTTTTTTAATTGTTTTCTTTGGTGTCCACTCTTCATCTTATGTGAGCATTTACTCATTTTTGGGGGGTTTTTCTTTTATTCTTCAGTTTATCTCCTCCCTAAATTTGGATTAATCTTATTGGTCCATAAGAACCTTAATCCAAAATTTTCAGAAAATCTGGACCCTTAGGCTGTCTTTTGTGCACATTATAATTTATTTCTAATGCACCTTAGGAATTGCTTTTTAAACTTTTGTTTCGGGGGAATTTTTTTTAATAGGAAGGGATATTTTTCCATCCAAAGATATCTAAAAACTTAATTATCTCTCTCTAGAATATTTTCTCTCTCTAGGCTAAAACAGGTAGAAACAAGATCTTTTATTATTCTGAAAAGGGGATTGATTACAGGGGAAGAAACTGGACATCTTGAGGGGTTGGGGAGGAATCTTATAGCATCTCCCACTTTAAAAACGTGCGATGTCCTCATCTCGCACAACTGGGGGTAATCCCGCATCAGTTCAGGTAATCCCGCATCAGTTCGGCTTCTTTCTCCCAGGTAGTGTCTTCAAAAGGATAGAACTTCCATTTGACTAATAATTCTCTCAGAATTTTGTTCTTGAGAACCTTCTCTCGAACATCAAGGATTTCTTCAGGTTGGAGTTCCATCTGTCCTTGGTGGGTTGAAGAATTTAAGAGTTCATCATTAACCACATTATTTGGGCTCGGTACATACTTCTTAAGTAAGTTGACATGAAATACATTATGTACTTTGAGATGAGGAGGCAGAAGAAGTTCATAGGCTAAGTCACCTACTTTCTTTGTAATCAGATATGGCCCACAGAATCTGGGGGATAATTTCTTGTACTTCCCAAGAGATAGAGAACTTCTTTTGGGGCATACTCAAATGAAGACCATATCTGCTTCTTTGAATTTTCTGTTTGACCTCTTCTTATCTGCATACTGCTTTTGTCTATGCTGGGCAGCTTTTATATCCTTGCGATTGACTGCATCTACTGCTCCATGTCATCAAGCATCTTTCTGGACATCTCGACCCTAATAAATGGGTCGGACCAAGTTAATGGTGCTAGGCAATCTTGTCCATACAGAGCTTTGAAAGGGCTCATCCTGATACTTTGGTGATACGAAGCATTGTAGACGAATTCGACTAGGTGCAGATAGCTTAGCCACTTCTTGGGTTTCTTGCCACAGCATGACCGAAGTATATCTTCGATTACTTGGTTCACCCTTTCTGTTTGACCATCGGTCTCGAGGTGGTAAGCTGTGCTGAGATCCAAGAAAGTTCCTACTGCTTCGAAGAATGCAGTCCAGAATCTTGACATGAATTTGGAATCTCGATCACTTACTATTCTCCTGGGTAGGCCATGCAATTTGAAGATTTCCTTGAGGAACACTCTGGCCACATCCACTGCAGTGTAGGTTTCTTTTACTAGAATCAAATGGACAACTTTGGTTAGTCTGTCAACTACCACAAAGATGGAGTTGTAACCTCATTGCACTGAAGGTAGTCCAGTAATAAAATCCATACTGATACATTCCCACTTCATCTGGGGGATGTCTAATGGATGTAACTTTCCATGCATTTTTACTCTCTCGGCTTTGACTTTCTAACATATCAGGAATTGATGTACATGATTAAGTCAATCCTTTTTTAAACCAGGCCAAAAGAAGCTTTTCTTTACAGACATGTAGGTCTTGATGAAACAAGGATGTCCTACTATAAGGCTGTCATGGGCTTCATTCAGAATTAACCCTTAGGTCCCTCATCATTGGGAATGCATAGCCTGCTATTATAATACATAATTCCTTCATCCAGGATGTACCCTTGAACTCGGTACAACTCCTGAGGAGTTTTGCTTTCCTGCATAAGTAGGGTAGCAATAGGGCCAAAGAATCTATCTTGCATGATCTTCTCTCTTGCTTCAATAATCAATGGATTTGACACCACTGTGATTGCAAGCAAGGAGGCTTTTCTGCTGAGGGCATCTGCTACCACATTTTCTTTGCCTGGGTGGTACTTGATTTCAAAATCAAATTCTTGCAGGGTCTGCATCCACACCTTCTTTGGCGCATGTTGAGATCCTTCTAAGTGAAGATCCACTTTAAGCTCTGATGATCTGTCATCAAAGTGAATCTTTGACCCAGTAGGTAATGTCTCCACAACTTTAGGGCATAGACTACTGAAAGTAGCTCCAAGTCGTTGACAACATAATTTCTCTCATGCGTTCTAAGTTTTTGAGATTCATAGGCCACTGCATGACCTTCCTGCAATATCGCACCTCCTAGGGAAAAACCACTAGCAGCATCAGTTACTACCTCAAAGGGTAGAGAGAAATTTGGCAACTTCAGAACATGATTGGTTACCAAGGCGGTCTTCAGCTTATCAAAAGCACTTTGACGCCTAGCAGACCATTGAAACGGGGTATTCTTCTTGAGAAGATTAGTCAGGGGGGAAGCTATGAGAGCATACTTAGGTATAAAAATTCTATACCAACCAGTTAATCCCAAGAATCCTCTGACTTCTTTCACTGTCTTTGATTCAGGCCAATCTATGACTGTTTGGACTTTTGCAAAATATGGAGAAATTCCATCTTTGGATACCAGAAAGCCCAAGTATTCAACATGGTCAACAGAGAAAGTGCATTTTCTCTTTTTTGCAAAGAGTTGGTGCTTCGTTAGAACCTCAAGAACTTTACGAATGTGAGATTCATGGTCAGCTGCATTCTTTGAGTAAATCAGAATATCATCAAAGATAACAAGAACAAAATCATCCAAGTATTCTCTGAGAATGTCCTGCATTAGGCGATTGAATGTAGCTGGGGCATTTGTCAATCCAAACGGCACGATAGTAAATTCATAGTGCCCATAGTGTGTATTGATAGCTATCTTTGGGATATCTTGATCATTAATCCTGATCTGCTAATACCTTGATTTGAGATCTACTTTGTGAAGATCTAGGCTCCATTTAGCCTCTCCAGAAGCTCATCAATTCTGGGGATAGGATACTTATTCTTAACTGAACTGTCAGTTGATTGAGACCTCTGTAATCCACACAGAGTCTTAGCATTCCATCCTTCTTTTTCTGAAAGAGAAGTTGCGCTCCCCAAGGTGAAACACTGGGTCTTACAAACCCTTGTTCTAACAGTTGCCTAAGCTGTTCCTTGAGTTCAATGCTTGAGAGACTGGCATGTTCTTGAGAACCTTCTCTCAAACATCAAGGATTTCTTTTGGTTGGTGTTCCATCTACCCTCTCTTGCTGGATCCTTTCTATCTCCCGATCGGGCTTATGTGAGTAAATATTGCATGGTAGGGGTGATAGTACACTGTCCCGTGGGACCCTGGAGGAAGGGCCACCCCTCTCGTCCCCTACAAGTCTGGCGGAAAATGGTTTGTGAGTAAGGCCAAAGAAATTAGGATCGTTGATCTCCCCTCTCAAGATTAAAATGAGTCAATGTCGGTCGATGGTGCCAAAACACTTCCTAATGTCGAACTCCAAAAACCAAGAGGTTCCAGCCCACTCTGTTTTGATCTGTCTCAGGGCCGAGTGCCAGCCTCGACCCGGACGGAATCCATGCAATGTGTCTAGAAACTGGGGCTCGTAAATAGATTCGGGTACCACCCCTGTTGCCCCCTAAATGATCTTGTCGGTGCTACTACCGTGAGCGGTCTAAACTCGAGAACAAAGCCCGTTTTTTGCAAAAGAATCGTCGGTCCGAAGAGGAATTTATGGAAAAGGCCCTAAATGCGATTTTCGAGAACAATTTTTTAGAAATAAGCAGTACCATCACTTCTCCTGTGGGCTCGAGCAAGGCGCCTGGCAAGAGGCGCGACGAGTCTCTCTCCGACCATTCCAAAAATATCCCCTTTAACGAATAAGTTTTCAGAAATGAGCCCTCTTCGCTGGGGGTTAAGTCGCCTGGTTCAGACTCAATTTGCTCATGGGACGCCAGTAGCAGTCTTTCGTCCGCAAACAATTCTGAGTACATGGGTGCGCTTTGTGCCTTGCTGTTGTCTCAGTGATTTGTAGTGCTTTTGCGCCTCTCAGACTAGTGTCTACCACTGTTGGTGAGTTTTCTCTCCCAGGACCAGAATGATTACCCCTGTCTAATGAGTTTACATTCATCCCTAGATGTCGGGTACTGTTTCCTTCCCCGCCATCTTTGTAGCCGTCACCTGTAATCCGTGCAGGTGTGTTCGCACCCCCTGGAGGGGACGAGAAGGGATTTCTCGGAGCAACCCTCCCTGGTTCCAGACCTAAGAGCGCACTTTCCCATATGAGCATTCGATAGTATAGGTCTGAGGAAGAGTTACAGGATAACCACTTGAGATATCCCCCTAATCTTAGATAGGTCGTCCGACGGGTTCGCGGTTCATTGCTGTGCTTACACACTAGGCTACCCCTCTTCGAAAGCTTCGCGGGACCTACTAGTCTTCGGATCGTCGCCCGGAGGGGTTTATTGCACAAGGCCCTTGAGGGGACGCTGGCTCCTGCAGCAGAGAGCGGAAGCCCAACGAATGTCGGATGCAAGGCTCCGCACCTCATTAAGATCATATTAGCATACTCTCCTGAAAGAAAAGGAGCAAATCCCATTAAGAGATATTCCGCATTATAGCCCGCGACTGATTCAGCTTCTGCTTCTGGTGGATCACACAGAGCTCAATTAGTTTCTGCTAGGCAAGAGATAAAAAACAGAATCAATATGGGGAACAAGAGAATGCGAAACCATATCTGCTTTTCCGCTATGACAATCTCACTGAAATTATGAGAACCTACACAGGTTGGTGCAGTAATGATAATGGGACCAATAGATACTCCGTACAAAACCATTTGGACGGCAAATCATGATACTCTTGAAAAAGCATATTTGGAATAAGGAGTGAAGCTTTTCCACCAATCAACAGGATCAGTGTACGCTGAACCATACGAGCACGTCGCCGCGCATACGGCTCTCTACCCGAACATCTTGCTTTAGATCGCGGGAAACCCACGTTTTTCTGTTTCCAAAAATCCTCAATCCGAGAAAGAGAGCCCTTATTCAGGAGTGGGGATTTCCCTTTATTCGAAAAGAGAGGCTTTTGACAAAATCGTGGTGGAAAAGAGGGAAATCTGGGAATCTGGCCGACCTAATTCTGGGGTTCTCCTCTTCCCAAAAGGAGCTCCGGAAAAGACCATTCGAAATATGAAAATCTGAAGATTTCTCTGAAAAATCACATGCTTCGTGAAAGTCGTCCCTCTCTTACAGATTACCCATGAAGGGAAAGATATAGAGGCTCGAACCGTTACTAAAAACTATTAAAGAGAAACACATCAATCTTTTACCCTTTTTAGAAAAAAGATTGGACATCATTTCGGTTCGCATTCCTTCTCGCGAACATATTTTCTAAGCCAGATAGCCAATAAATCATAAACATATTTATGCCAATCCCAAAGTAGTCAATATTCCCGGTTCCACGGTACCCTCCTGCAGTGATCCTACACCCATTAAAGAAGCTTCTTGTTGAGATCTTACGGAACTTAACATAGCGTAATGCAGAAAAAAAAGAATGAATTAGAAAATCGATAGAATAACTGAAATAAAGAAAATGATCTCTTTCGAGGCCTCTCTCCTATCCCTCTATTCATAAAGATTCTTCCTATTATCTTTTTGGTCATAAAGGTTATTGGATACCTGAAAAGTATCATGAAAGAAAAAAAAACTTCTCTTTTTTCTTTTCATTGTCTAGACTATTACTACCCACATTATTCGGAGGTTAAGTATGAAAAACCCAATGTTGTGGTATTCCCTGAACCTCACCATAATTATCTGAAACTTCCCTATAAGAATGAAATAGAGAAACACTGCCTTCCCCAGAACGGGAAGGGAAAGTAGCCCGAATAAGTCTCGTAAATCATTGGCGGAGCAATTAAATAGCTAACTCTTACTGTTCCCTCTCAATACATATGTGATCAGTACCGTGTATGTGATATTTACTTCAATTCACACACAATAGCTCATTTGCCTCAATCGCTGGCAAGGCGGCTATTCACCTCAAACGCCGCGGGGGCGAGGCAAACGCTTTGCGCCTGCCCCGTGAACGCATGGCGTTTAGGAATTAGTCTAGGTCACTCAGAGCCCACAGAGTGGGTTGATTTTCTCGGCTCATTTTCTGCCAATCCTCATTTGGAATCAGTCAAGTGCCCGAAAATTCACTGTTATAGATGCTTCATAAATAAGAAGTTCCGTTCATTTTGCATTTGTTGTGAGTCAGAACATTTCAGTGAGGCGAACCTCTCTGAACTCCCTAGGTGGGGTCACCAGCATAGAAGACTGGACTAGAGCAACTCTAGTAGTGGTAACAAGCTTTAACGAGATCGGGGATATATCAATTCCCTGCCACTTGAATCGCGAAGCAAACTCAAGAGAACCGTTCGATGACTCAAGAGACTTGTGCCATGAAACTTCAACCCCTTGAGAAGACGCAAGTACTGCTTTGCCACTACCTTCTTCGAACCTATTACTAGGTCATCTCCGAGGATAGCATAATTGGAGAACCATGTCCTAGAACCTACTAAGTAGGCCGCTTGCTGTATCAACAAGTGGTGCAGTAATGCAAAGATTCCCCACCCAGACAAAGCCCCTAAGGGGTACCGATGTAGAACATAACCCAATCCTCTTCAAGAAGCGGGTCATACCTTATGCCTTTTGGGACATCAAATGGCCTATGCATTAAATACATCCAACTCATCGCAATGTCGCTCCCGAACAGTGACTCCACAAGCTGTGAACACAGCGTGGAAGGAATCCTGTCCGTTGTGCCGACTTCAGATCAAAGTAGAAATACTTCTTACCTTTGAGCCAGAGGGCGGGCGATTGAAAGTGTCACCAGGGACACGCGGAGTGGCTTTTCCAGGAAAGCAAGCCGGAAAACCACCTTATCACTCAGCAATGTGCATTGCTATCCGAGCAATTAGGGTTGGGTTTGACCAACTCCCGGAAAGTGAGAATTCGAATTCTCGCCTCGTCACACCACACCATCAAGTCAAAGTCCCCGGACATGACCTTCCGGAGAAACTGGTAAATAGAATACACGGTACACCTGCCGCCCTCGGCGCCTCGATTGGACCCGGGAAAGAGAAATAACTACTTGGTTTGGGAGAGTGGTTCCAATGGCGGAATAATGATCTCTAAAAGAAGGCAAAAATTGAGGGTTCGAATCCCTGGGAATTTTCTCTCCCTCGAATTACGAGAGTGAAACGAGCTGCTATCTGCTCTTGCCAGCCCATTTCGCGGTTCCCCCTCTAGCTCAGGAAACGAGGTCATAGTCGAACGGTTCGCATACATTCTAGCCCCCACGTACTTCTCAATCGAATAAGGAGCTTGAATCATTAAGAAATACTGATCCGAGCATTTGCTCGTATTCTGAAAGATGTGTCGTACTAGAGGTGCCGGTCAAGCGCAATCAATAACCCGTATCCTTGGGGAGCAGAGAACAGGGTGCGGCAGCCAGAGGAGCGGAATGAAGTTTCGAAATAATGAGGTAGCCTTGAGGAGGCTCCCGAGAAAGTGACCTCTCTAGAGCCGATACGATCGAAGTGGTGAACCGAGAAAAGATTCGTGAACTATTACTGCTGCCAACGGCACACCCTTATGACATAGTTTCGACAGTGTGATGGGATGGGACCGTGTCTTGGATAAAGTCTAAACTCTAGAAAAAGAAGAAAGGGCTATGGGCACGTATAAACAATAGCTCCCTTGTGTTTGCCCATATGATACGTGCTGCACATGGAACGAGGATGGGGGCGGAGTTCAATCGGTAGAACGCATGTTTTGCAAGTATGAAGTTATCGGTTCAAGTCCGCTCGGTTCAAGTCCTCGATCATCTCCATTTGTATACAGATTGGCACATTAGATAGAAATCCAAAAGAGCCACCACAGCAGACGGGCGACACACGTGCTACAATGGTCGGGACAAAGAGCTGCGACCTCGTGAGGGCAAGCTAACCTCTTTTACACAGATTATGGTCGGAAGATACTGTCGGGGGTACGCGGCTTGTTGCCTGCTGTTAGGCATTTGCCACACCCATAATACGGAATTCATTGAAACCAGACACACACGGCACGAATGCGAGAATTTCAATATCAGGACCAGCGAGCGTGCACTACCTCCCGACCTAACTTTTCTTTTCACTCCCGCCGGGCACGAGTCCAGAAATGCAGTTAGCCCTTTTGCTTGCCTGCCAGCCAAGAAACTACCATGAATATCGAGAACAAACAGAGAAGAGCAACAGAATATAAGTACGATTTACACGCGAATTGATTTTATTTACGTTAAAGAGTTCTGATTTCGGGTTTGCATGAAAAAAAGTGAACTTTCAAGTATGGAGCAACAGTCCTCTTTTGAAACTAAAACAGTTACAAGCTTACACATGAATGGTGATGCGACAGACACTTTCACTGAAGATTTCACGTTCAAACTGGGGCAGGAAAATGGGAATAATACCGTATTGGAGCCGCAGTCGGCTAGTGAAACGAGGGAAGAGGAATCGGTAGTATTGGGTAAGCAGCAACTTACGGGCAGAAGGAACCAATATGTGGAACAAGTTTGTTCGATGTTTACACATCAGTTTGAAGCCATTAGTGCGAAAGCCTTATTTAACATCCTGCTTAAATGGCTTTGTCGTAGGATTCTTCTAACTACCATTGCTGGTTTGATAGGGAATACCTTTAAAGTTCTTTTCTTTCTTTATTTTCTTCTTGCTGCTAGCCAATCTATGGCTTACTGTGCAGATATGGGGGAAACCTCGAGTAGTGAAAGCGGCATCGATCGCTTCGTTTTAAATTTTAGAGAAGTCTTACGGCGCGCGCGTTTGTACACCATCCTCCCTCGTCAAGCGGGCCTAATCTTTCCCAGGCAAAAAGGAATCTTCTAGGTATCTATCTTGTCCCTTCTCCGAACCCTATCGTGTTATATATCAATGGATAGCTTTTGAAGAGTAGAATCTAAATATGTGAGGTCCGACAAATTTAGAGTTCGTTTGCAAAAATTTAATCTGATGCTCCTTTTTGGAGGGAATATTCTGATCAAACTTCCTTACAAGGCCCAAAAATGACCTCAAAAAATTCCTACATTAGCTCACGTGGCAAAAACCTACCCAGGTCTTGACGAGCCTTGGTATGGTGAAAAATGGTGTGCTTCCAGTACGATGGGTGAGGGTCAACGAAGCGGTCCCAGAGTGAAGTGCCAGGACACCTAAGGAGGATCCTGGAGGGTTCTGACCAGGCGATGCATGGGCTCGCGGTGCTTAGGACACCCATGCGTATGTCATGGAAGATATATATTATATGATGGACCAATGTTTATTGTAATCTGTTACTGGATCTCGTTGCTAACCTGCTAGTCTCAACAGAGAGTCCAGAGTGACTGTTTTTTTTGTAAGAAACAAGGATTGAATGGAAATTTTGAGTTATGACATCTGTAACCAATAATTGTTTATCAATGGATTGTTTTATAAGTTAAAGTTTAAAGAGGAGTGTGTGCGTATCTGTATTCTAAAGTTAAGAAAGGCATTCAATTATGGGTGGGTGAGTACTTGTCTAGTTCTACCAATTCTAGTGGTTGGGCAGTGGTGGGCGGGATGGTGTTAGACTAGAATCAGTAGAGTTTTAATAATAAAATTGATTAATAGGAATACGTTTAGAAATTCGAGTAGTTAAATAAAAGCCTCAAGACTTCTCTAATGAATAGATCAACGGTTGTGCCTGATTCAATTAGGAAAAAAGTGTTGATCCCTTCAAGTTGAGTTTGTAGGGTAGAAGCATGTTAACGTGCTACGCTTTTTATGCTAGTTCACATGTGTGAACAATCATTCCTAGTTAGCATAAGTTTAGGTATGTAAGTCACCATATTAGTAATCATATTTAAAACTTCTGGCTGATACAAAAAGCTCAAATGAGCACTTCAAAAAAAAAAGAATAATCAATGAAAGTTGTGGTATATTGAATTACGAGCTAGTCTTTGAAGCCAGTTAGCACGGTCGTTACAGCGAAGTGGTGGGGTGATGAAGTGCAAAGGCCAGAGCACCATGGAGCCTGCAAGCAAGGCGGCGCATTCGCATTCTCCTATACCCAGAAAACGCAGAGCCGTGCCGCCTTCTCCTATATACAGAAAACGCAGAGCCCCTTCTGCTTCTCCATCTCCTTGCAAAAGGGCAAAGCAATCTCAAGGTTCCCCAATGTCCCTCTCGGGTACTCTCTCTCTCTCTCTCTCTCTCTCTCTCTCTCTCTCTCTCTCTCTCTCTCTTGTGCGGAATCTGTGTGTTTTCTCTTCTACTTTCGGCTTTAGTACCACAAGAAGCTCCATGCAATACAGTTAACATGTCCATGCAATATAGTTGAGCACATTTCCCTTTACAGTTGAGCACATTTTCCTTTGATGTGTGCAGATCGATGGAAAGCTCCAAAGGTCGTGATCCCCATGCAAGAAAAATTCTGTACAACTTTGGTAGAGTTCAATGCTACTTATGGCCTTTCCATGGAGGGTTTAGACCCCAAAATGGTTAGGTGGGAGCAGGTCACTGATGCTGAATGGTTCAGTGTGTTCAAACAAACAAAGGATCCCACCATCCACACCGAAATGTATGAGTCGATGATGAAACTGCACTACAATGTATACCAGAAGGCCCCAACCAACATGGAAATTTCCTCTGCATTTGCAAAGGGTTTCGTGAAAGAATTCAGTCCTACCGTGATTGCAAGCGAGACAGCCATTAGGTTCAATTGGGCCGAGTTTGCAGTGCAGTACTTACAAGATATTCGAGAGAAGGGCTATTATGAGGGCCATGTTAACAAGTGGAGACTACGCAATCTTCAGCTTCCAGCTTCAAAAATTGAGGATGAGTCTGGTGACATCTGCGAGGAAAACATGGCATTGGCAGGAAAGAGTACTGCCAAATTTACCAAGCCACACTTCAGCCTCATCAAGATAGTCGACAGGAGATGGAAGCTTCTTCATTTTGTGGGTTGGAGGAATGGCAGTGCATGAAGGCAGCTATCCTTCAAATGAAAACACAGCTACATTATGAGAAACAGAATCTAAACAAAGTGCAAGAGGGCCTGGAACTTGCTAGGGCTTTGAATGCAAAAAATGCGAAGGTCACTCCTATTGTCACGGCCATGAGACAAAGGTTGCAAGCAGCTGAGATGGAGTTGCAGGCTCTATTGCAAAGCAATGATGTGGATGCCCGGCGAAAGATGGAGCTTGAAGTCAGAATAGAGACAACCAAAGACACCATAGAGGCTATGGGGTTTCCTCTTCGTGAAGATGACCCCATAGATAGTGACATAGACATAACCTGTAAACTGGTAAGTGTCCGTAAGTTTCATCTCTGCACTTTATGTTTGGTACATGTGCTCAGGTAACTCATGTACTTACCATGCTCTTTTTGTCTTGGTTTTGTAGGTTGAGATGGAAATTGCAAAATCCAAGGTGCAGAACTCTGAAAGCCAACTTGAACTTCTGATGCACATGCTGTCCAAGCTGCAGGGCTCGTTTCTCCAAACTGCCCTAACTAATATAGCCCTTGCTAGTTTTATGAAGGATAGAGAGGTGCAAGACAGCATCGGAACAAACCTGTGTACTCGCTGTGGTCTGCCCCTTGAGGTCCAACCATTCCTTGCAATGGTCAAGCTCCCTTGTGAGCATAATTATCACCTTCTGTGCTTTGCTGCTACATGCTCCCTTGGGACCGTATGTAGGACTCCCTTCTACAAAAAAAGCATACCTACCGCATGGTTGTGCAACCTTGCAACACAACGACATCCAACCACACCAGAGATTGGTAAGAAACCATACTTGAATGTATGCTTGCTAGCTAGCATACAGGACATACAGTCTGCAAGCTTGATCATATTGGGAATAAAAGGTGTGCTAGTTAGCATAATGAATATGCTAATTAGCATGCCAGGTATGCTAGTTATCATACTAGATATGCTAGTTAGCATATACAGTATGATAGTTAGCATATTGCATATGCTAATTAACATATCCAGTATACTAGTTAGCATACTAGATATGCTAGTAGGATGCTAACTAGCATATACCGTATATGCTAGTTAGCATACCCTACATGCTAACTAGCATCCTTGTTAGCATACTCTGTATGCTAACTAGCATCCTAGTAAGCATACCCTGTATACTAACTAGCATAGCATATATGCTAGTTAGCATACCCAATACGCTAACATGCATACCGGATATGCTAATTAGCATATCAAGTAGGCCTACTAGCATATCCAGTATGCTAACTAGCATACAGGATATGTTAACTAGCATGCTATCTAGCATACCAGATATGCTAAAAAGTGTATCCAGAATGCTAATAGACACAACGGATATGCTAGTTAGGATACTGGATACGCTAACTAGCATACAAGATATGCTAATTAGCATAACTAGTATGCTAACTAGCACACTGGATATGCTAGTTGGATGAGTGGATGCTAATTAGCATATCTAATATGCTAGTAAGCATATTGGGTATGCTTATTAGCATACCGGAGTTAGCATATTGAATGCTAATTAGCATATCCAGTATGCTAGTTAGCATATTGGATTGCTATCTGAAATGCTAATTAACATACAGGATATGCTAATTAGCATATCCTGTATGCTAACTAGCATACTGGTAATGCTAATTAGCATACTGAATATGCTAGTTAGCATCCTTGATATGCTATTAAGCATGTTGGATATGCTAATTACCAATTTTTATATGCTAATAAGCATTTTGGAGTATATTGGATTAGCTTAGAGATTATAAGGTCTACTAGTTAGCATACTAGGTATGCTAGTTAGCATATTGGATATGCTTATTAGCATACCGGATATGCTAGGTGGAATGATAGTTAGCATACAGGATATACTAATTAGCATATCCAGTATGCTGGTTAGTATACTGGATATGCTAATTAGCATATCGTGTATGCTGGTTAGTATACTGGATATGCTAATTAGCATATCCTGTATGCTAACTAGCATACTGGATATGCTAATTAGCATACTTGATATGCTATTAAGCATGTTGGATATGCTAATTAGCATATACTTTGCTCTAGTAAGCACATAGAAGCTTTTGGGTACACTTGAATTGCTTAGAGATTATAAGGTTTACTAGTTAGCATACCTGGTATGCTAACTAGCATACTTGATATTCTAGTTAGCATATATGATTATGCTAGCTAGCATACACGGGAATGCTAATTAGCATACTGGCCTAGCTGCACACATAGTTAGCATATGAAACATACTATGTAGCATACATGACATGCTTATAAAGGGTGTAATCAAAGATTTTTTTGTTGCAGGCCTCTCAAAGCCCCTACATGATGTGGGCAGTGTGCATGACACCAAAGGTAAGGGAAAGGCTGCAAGTGAGAACCCTTCGACTGAGAAGGGTGGTGAGCTAGATACAATGAATGAAGGAGTAGATGTGGGATCCCAGCAAATGCAAAGTGCAAGCATGAAAACAACAGAGGAAGGCAGTGACATGAGCAGTAAATCAAAAGAAGATGATTTTTTTGTCATGGTTCCTCATGCGCGTGCCATGCCTGCTGTAACTGACAGAGTAAAAACTTCTCAGCAGACAATGGCTAGTGCCAGTGCATCAGGGGAAACATTGAAGACTAACAGCATAGAGGACCCGCAGGAAGTTGGTGATAACAGCCCTCTCGAGGATTTTTTGCGAAAGGCTAAGGCAAAGAGAAAAGTGGGCCCGGAAGAGGTACCTGAAGAAACTGCAAGCAACGGCTATGGTTCCCCAAAGAAGATGGAGGACAAAGCTGAAAGCACCAAAGGTGAAAAGAAAGCCACCCGCTCAAGAGCTTGCAAAAAACTGTGTTAAGACCTTTCCTTTTTTGCTTAGATTCTGTACTGGCAACTGTCACTGTTCAGTTGTTTAGCCTTTACTTAGTGTTCCCATACCTATGCCCTTCACTCTTATGGCTATGCCATTTTGAAAACCTAATGCCTCTTGTGGCTGTCATGTAATTTTTTTTATTTTCCCAGTGAAAATGTCTTTGTGTAATATAATGTTGAGCAGCAGTCCATTATAATTTTCTGCCAATCTATGAACTTCTTCACTTCGTATCGCTGTTTCTTTGCAGAGGAAGAGAAACTGGCATTAATTGCCTTGCCTGATGTAAATGCTGCCATGCAATGGCAAAAATTACGAAAATGGCGAATCCGCAAAGTCAGGCAGATAAGGAGACAAAAAATTAGAGATTGAAAAGCAGCTCGAACGATATTCACAGCGTGCCCGTAGAATTTTTAAGCGCCTAAATTATGTTCACCCATCAGGGGAGATTATATATGCTGAATGGTATCCTCTTCCAGTCCCAATATGGGTTCCTAAGAGACTGTGTGTGATGAAAAAAGGGCTCTTTTACTAGATCTCAACGGTCTTTTGCTGAGGGTGGTAGAGACTCGCTTCGGCGAAAAGCCCCCTGCATATGCAGATGAAATGTTAAAATACAATGTAGAGGATAAGCAGGTGTTCTGTCTCGCAAGGACACCCACATGTTTTTGGACTAGTGTCTTCAGTTCTTCAGTGTGTATATTTGGAGCACAAGCATGCATGGTAAAGTCATGAATATTTCCAAGGCTGTTTTTAAATTGCAGGTGCCAAGGATTGCCGGTTTTTTTGAGCAAGAGCACTGCAGTCCACAACCCTGGCAGATCTTAAATAAACCTGTGTTTATGAAAGATTTAGCCTTGTTTTGGAAATACAATCCGACGTACAACGCCCAAAACACGCTTTTGATTGATGATAGCCTCTACAAAGTGTTTTAGAACCCAGCACAAGCTTGGCTCATTACTCCGAAGCTAGAGGACCAGAGTGCTGAGGAGAGACAACAGTTTCTTATAGAAACTTTGAAAGATCGGCTTTTTCTTTGGCTGCAATCGGATGATCGGGCAACGTATGTGGCTAACAATTTCTTTGATACAGGCTCTGATAACTTCTCTGATGCAGTCATCAAACAGTTGCTAGAGGCTGAGAGACAAGCAGAACTTCGTCGCTCGCAAAACAAAAGGAAGATGACCTAGAAGCAGAGAGAGAGGAGAAAGCTAGGCTGGAGAGGGAAAGAAGAGAAAAGGAACAGTAGAGAGACGACCTAGAAGCAGAGAGAAAGGAAAAAGCAGAGGAAAATGAGAAAGCAGAGAAAAAGGAGGGAGTAAAAAAGCCCGATCACTACAAATGCCCTCTAAGGAGGCGTAAAGATTTTTGGCAGGTGTGACTCATTGTAAAATTAAACCCTATGTAATGTTATTTGATGTTGGAAGTTAATGATGAGATAATGTTTTCAACAGTTGCCTCCTACTATTCCATTTTTATGTGTTACAGAACTATGTATTGGGTTTTCTGTTAGGTAGCACACACTATAAAGTAGCAAGTATACAGTTAGCATATACTGTGGTAGTTAGCATACACTATATGCTAGTTAGCATAATCCTGTATGCTAGTTAGCACACTATATAGCAGCTAGTTAGTATAGAGTTAGCATATACTGTGCTTGTTAGCATACACTATATGCTAGTTAGCATATACTATATATGCTAGTCAGCATATACCATATATAGTTAGCATACAGTATATGCTAACTAGCATATACTGTATGCTAGTTAGCATACGCTTTATGCTAGTTAGCACACACTATGTAGAAGCTTGTTAGTACACAATTATCATATACTGTGGTAGTTAGCATAAAATATATGCTAGTTAGCATATACTGTATGCTAGTAAGCACATGCTATATAGTAGCTAGTGAGTATACAGTTAGCATATACTGTGCTAGTTAGCATACCCTATATGCTAGTTAGCATACACTATATGCTAGTTGGCATATACTATATGCTGCTAGTTAGCATACGCTATATGCTAGTAAGCACACAATATAAATTAGGTAGTTAGTATATAGTTAACATGTACTGTGCGAGTTAGCATACAGTATATGCTAGTTAGCCTATACTATATACTAGTTAGCATACTATATATGCTAGTTAGCATACGCTTTATGCTAGCTAGCACACACTTTGTAGAAGCTTGTTAGTCAGCATATGTATTGTATATGCTAGTAAGAATATATTGTATATGCTAGTCAGCATATGTATTGTATATGCTAGTAAGAATATACTGTATATGCTAGTCAGCATATACTGTTTTTCTAGTCAGCATATATTGTTTTGCTAGTTAGCATATAGTATATGCTAACTAGCATATACTGTATGCTAGTTAGCATACGCTTTATGCTAGTTAGCACACACTATGTAGAAGCTTGTTAGTAAACAATTATCATATACTGCGGTAGTTAGCATACACTATATGCTAGTTAGCATATACTGTATGCTAGTAAGCACACGCTATATAGTAGCTAGTGTGCATACAGTTAGCATATACTGTGCTAGTTAGCATACACTATATGGTGTATGCTAGTTAGCATACACCATATACTGTATGCTAGTAAGCACACAATATAAATTAGGTAGTTAGTACTGTGTGAGTTAGCATACAGTATATGCTAGTTAGCCTATACTATATGGTGTATGCTAGTTAGCATACACCATATACTGTATGCTAGTAAGCACACAATATAAATTAGGTAGTTAGTACTGTGTGAGTTAGCATACAGTATATGCTAGTTAGCCTATACTATATACTAGTTAACATACTTTATATGCTAGTTAGGATACACTGTATGCTAGTTAGCATACTTTATATGCTAGTTAGGATACACTGTATGCTAGTTAGCAGACGCTTTATGCTAGCTAGCACACACTTTGTAGAAGCTTGTTAATAGTACACAATTAGCATATACTGTGGTAGTAGTAAGCATACACAAGATACAAAATAGAATAAAAGACCATGACGCTCATGTCAAAAACCGAATGGCATGCTGTTATAGATTGCTTCATAATCTTCGAGGGTGATTGTGTACATTTGCCTTCTCTTTTGCATGTGTTTCATGGGTATCTTGATACAACGTACAAGATTTGAAAGTATGTGAACAACAGGTTGATTGTAGTCTAGTTTGAAGGTGTATACATCCACTTGCTTGTAATACAGTCCTTGCACGACATAAGAGCCTTTGTCAATTACATTGTTCCACTCATCAATGTAACCCTGTTTTGCCTTTTCTTTTACTGCAATGCACTTTACCAAGTAAAAGTCTACATTCTCATCATTGGTTGTAGCATCCGGATTCACTGCAAAAGTGTCACCAACACACAAAGCACTACTTAATGCATCATGGTGGCCTTCATACATGAATTTTTCATATCCAATGATCTGTCCTCTTCAAGGGCATCATCAGTCGGAGTGTCTTCTTCATCCTCAACTTCATCATCAGTCGGAGTGTCTTCTTCATCCTCAACTTCATCATCAGTCGGAGTGTCTTCTTCATCCTCAACTTCATCAGACAATGGCATCAGAATGTGATCATCCCAAGGCTGCACATGAGATTTGTTAGTGCAGCGATTCCAACTATGGTTCATGCATGCATCACAAAAGCATGCCAATGGTCTTATGGCAATGGTAGTTGCATCCTGCCGGTTGTGACTGCGAAAAGCATGCAAGGTGCGAGACTTCTCAACCGTGGCACAATTCCATTTAACCTCCCTGTTTACATCACCTACTTTGATCTCCCAAAACACACGGGCACATTCCCTTTCTTTTAGAGGATATGATGCAGCTGCTCCCTTTGATAGGTTGGCTTGGCAATAGGCAACCACATCTGTAGCACACTTTAAAGTGGCCCCATTAGGCTTCAGTTGTTCATGTGTCAACGATCTTTTAACAACTGCGCCTGCACCGTCATGCTCTCCCTTGCCATGTCGTCCTGATCCAAAGAAGAACCAGCTCATCAAGCAGATAGATGCTGGTTACCACAGTAGTGAGTGTTTGATGGGCGAATGTAAGAAATGTGGTGTGAAAAAGCTAGAAACATGCTGCTTAGAGACACAAAGCCCAGGTAAGAATATCTTTGTAAAATTGTTTGCATATGTGGAGGCAACAGATAAGCAGGGAGACAAAAAAAAGAGAAAAGATCTTGTGACTAAAAAAATGCAGTGCTGGGAGTTTCTTCAACTCTTACAGACCAAGCTGAAGGTTTTTATCAAACATAACTATATCACTCGATGGCAAGCATAACAGTTCAAGGATTGTATTCTTAGATTTCTTGACGATGTGGTTGTGTCGGTTGTAGACTTTGCAAAAATCTATGCATTCAAGGAGCAAAATGAGATTCAATCCATGCATTCAAGGAGCAAAATGAGATTCAATCCATGCATTGGCACTCAAGTCAAGTAACTATTTTTGTGCACATAACATACTACCGCAGGGAAGGGGAAGTAGTCAAGAAAATCCACTTCTTCATATCAGATGACAAAGTGCATGACACATTGTTTGTCCCCCAACATTGTTTTATGCTGCATTGTGGTTGGTTACAGAGAGAAGGTGTCACTCCAAAACCTCACTAGGTCTGGTCAGATGGTGCTGCCTCACAGTTTAAGGCTGCTAGGCCTTTCTATTTTGTTGCAAGGTATGCTGGACTGACAAGAATGCCATAGATGTGTGACACCTTTGAAAGTTTGACATAAAGCCATGCAACCCCTGCTAGTTTCATCGCCTCTGATGCAAACGCTGCATGTACATCTGCATTGGACTCCATGCAGCCCGAATGACTGAGACCGTGTAAGATTCCTCCCCAGCCTTCGAGGTATGCAGGAGTAAGAACCTCCCTTTCTAATCTTATAATTATTCCCTCTCTAAATAAAAGAAAGATTCTGTTTAAAAAAGGAAGACCCTTTCCCTAGAATACTTCTCAAAAGTCCCACCTGTTTTAAGGATTATGAACGATGAGTTCAGAAGTGAGAACCGGTGTTTTGGATGCCAAGGTTTTCGTTTTGGATAAACCGACGGATTATTCTCTTGTCCGGATATCCGTGGTGGGCGAGGCCCCGAGTGTGGGACCCTGCCCCTCGCAAGATGTGCTACTTCCGCTGCTAGCATCCGAATCCATTGCGCGGTGGGGATAGGGATC
Source organism: Cibotium barometz (assembly GCF_041138505.1). Taxonomy (NCBI): domain Eukaryota; kingdom Viridiplantae; phylum Streptophyta; class Polypodiopsida; order Cyatheales; family Cibotiaceae; genus Cibotium; species Cibotium barometz. The sequence continues at coordinate 48,016,183 of NC_141048.1, read as the reverse complement.
TTACAGTTGGTATCAGAGTAATTTGGCTAATAAAGATCAACTAAAAAGACAAATATGTCAAAAATTTATCAAGAAACACAAAAAGGTTGTAATTGTATGATACAAGTCATACAATTTGATATTCAAACTGAAATTCGTAATTTGGTAATTGGGTCTTCAGATGGAAGTACTGCAATTATATAGAATCCCTGGCTTGCTTGAGGCCTAGACATGATGGTATTTACCTTATAATTCCAAGGGCCGTGACTACCCGTATATACCAAGAGTATAACTGCAGCTCTTTACTGACAGTATATACGAGTAAATCTAAGACTTGAAATTATAAGCGTTAATGCTATCCAGATGATGATTTCGAATGTGGTTGATATGATTTTTAATTCTGTTTGAGAATTGATGAATTGATTTGGATTCTGATTGAAAAATGATGATTTTTGAAATTTAGTTGAAATATAATAACCTGAGCGACACCACAATGAGGATGAATGGGACGAGTCCCTGTGATGATACTCATAACTAGAATGATGATAATGAATTCAGCAAATCACTATGAGATTAGTGGATTGTGCTATCAAAGTGCTACTGTTAACACTTGACTCGGTATATCAAGTTAAGGGATGACAAATTGAGAACTTGCTTGATTGAAATTCCCGTGGAGGAATGTTCAGAAAGAAAATTTTTTGATCTAATGGACCATTATCGTGTTAAAGATATGAATGATATGATCTGAAATGAATTGTTATTTAATGATGAGTTCTATATAAGGGATATTTATCCCCATATTCTGTTGGGTTGACCAGAATATAAGGAACCCCAGAATAAATTGGATCTTAAGAAAAAGAGTTTTCCTCTACTTTACGAGATGAGGACATCTCGCACTTTTTAAGTGGGGTAGAATGTAAGATTCCTCCCCAGCCTTCGAGGTATGCAGGAGTAAGAACCTCCCTTTCTGATCTTATAATTATTCCCTCTCTAAATAAAAGAAAGATTCTGTTTAAAAAAGGAAGACCCTTTCCCCAGAATACTTCTCAAAAGTCCCACCTGTTTTAAGGATTATGAACGATGAGTTCAAAAGTGAGAACCGGTGTTTTGGATGCCAAGGTTTTGGTCATCAATTAAAAGACTGCCCAGGATCGACAGAAGCAGTATGCAGATAAAAAGAGGGCAGTCAGAGAATTCAAAGAAGAAGATATGGTCTTCATTCGAGTACGGCCCAAAAGAAGTTCTTTATCTCTTAGGAAGTATAAGAAGTTATCCCCCAGATATTGTGGGCCATATCGGATTTCAATGAAAGTAGGTGACTTAGCCTATGAGCTTTTTCTACCTCATCATCTCAAAGTTCATAATGTATTTCATATGAACCTTCTATAGAAATATGTGCCAAACCCAAATCATGGAAAGACAGTAAAACTTCAGTGACAAGATACCGTTGGCTTCTAGGTTACGCTAGCTCCTTCCTTTATATAAGTCGTAACACTTACTTGTCACTCACAGTAATCTTACTTCCATCGATCTCCTTTCTTTCTTAATCTCCTTCATGGCTTGGCAGCAGGAATTGGTTTTATCCATGATGATTTCTCACCTTCAAGACGCAAGCGAGTCTGTGAAGAAGGATTTTATAGAACTGTATGAGCACTCACTTTTCCCTCACTTGGGAACTTCTGTAGCTCAGACCAAATGGCGGACCTGTCGAGATATAACTAGGGTAACACCCTGGGGGTGACAGCACTTCCGTAACAATGTCTGCTTAGCTATGGTTATTGAAGGTTTGGGTTTGGGTCCCCGATACTATTGCGTGATGAGATCAAGACATATTGGGTTTTCTGAGCGGATCTTCTTACTAGCGTGTTTTCTTCCTCATCAGAAGATATGCCTTTATCCTATTTTTGGCTTACCTCTCAGAAGTCCTTTTAATAGGTCACCTCATACCAATGAGATAGGTGCTGCAATAACCAGCCGAATTATCCCCATAGATGAGTTACCTTATACATGTGCAGCTTGTGAGTGCTGCTTTTGTGACCATATGATGGACGGGCTTATGGAAGTGTAAAGAGTTCTTCTATCTCTACTGTATATGTTTCAAGAGTGAATAAAGTTGAAATATTTGTTCTTGCCTTGAGTCTTACTCTCTTTGAGACTTTTCTTGGTGGTTAATCTTAATTAAATTTTCTCTCAGTCTCATATTCGTGCATCTTGCGAAATTACCACCAATTTTGCGAGATGAGGGCATCTCGCGTTTTTCAAGTGGGAGAGAATGTAAGATTCCTCCCTAGCCTCTTAAGATGTCCAGCATCTTTCCGTGTAATTAAATCCCTCTTCAGAAATATAAAAGATCTTGTTTCTAACTGTTTTAACCTAGAGAGAGAAAATATTCTAGAGAGATAATATTCAGATTTTTAATATTTTTGGATAGAAAAATATCTCATCTTATTAAAATGAATTCCCCTAAAACAGAAATTCAAAAAGAACTTTCCAATGTGCAATTGGAAATTAATTAGAAATGGGTATAAAGGACCTTAGCCTAAGGGTCTAGATTTTCAGAAATTTTTGGATTATGGTCCAATCAAGGTTCCTATGAGCCAATAGCATCAATCCATGTGTGGGAAGGAGATAAATCCAATTTTGTAAAAGAAGATACCCAAAAAATGAGTAAATGCTCACATAAGATGAAGAGTTGACTATGTACAAAGTTTATTAGTAAGAAACTATGAGTAATTTTATTAGTATGAGATATTTGGGTATAATGATTTCATTTTGACACATATGTAAGGAAGGGGAGTCCCTTCAATACTCACATAAGATGAAGAGTTGAAAATGTACAAGATTTATTAGTAAAAAACTATGAGCAATATTAAAAATATGAGATATTTTGGGTATCCAAAAATGAGTAAATGCTCACATAAGATGAAGAGTTGAAAATGTACAAGGTTTATTAGTAAAAAACTATGAGAAATATTAAAAATATGAGATATTTTGAGTATCCAAAAATGAGTAAATGCTCACATAAGATGAAGAGTTGAAAATGTACAAGGTTTATTAGTAAAAAACTATGAGCAATATTAAAAATATGAGATATTTTGGGTATAATGATTCCATTTTGACACATATGTAAGGAAGGGGAGTCCATTAAAGGAGGTGCATATTTCACATGCTTGAATGAGTTTTAAACTCATAAAAATTGAGATATTTCATCTCTCCTCTCTCCTAATTCAAGTCTAGTTGCAAAAAGTTAGCTCAACTGACCTAAAAATGGTCAAAAATTGACCAAACTGAGTTGGAAAATTCTAGAATCAGTTTGTTTGGTTAGGAGCTTACTTTTTCCTTTAAATAGAGACCTTCCCCATTGTTGAAACTCAACAATGTTTTTATGCACTGATACTCTACTCCACCTAAGCCAAGAACTGTGAATTCATTAATAATTCACTAGTTTTTGACACTTCCCTCTTTCTTCAATCCCCATTGGTGGCTCCATCAACATACTAAACCAATTGATTGGTTGGGGGCCTCTACCGTGAACAAAGCAATTTGTAAGGCAAATGGTGAATTTTGATCTTTTCTATAATTTCTCAATGTTTCTCTCTTCTTAACCCCTCTCAAGCTTGAGAAGCTTAATTGGAATGGTTTTTGAATGCTATTGAAGTTAATTGATGAATAGTAGTGAAGAGTTACATAATTTGATGAATGCTATTGAGGTTAATTGATTAATGATAGTAAAGAATTACATAAATTTGGAATGGTTTTTGAATGCTATTGAAGTTAATTGATGAATAGTAGTGAAGAGTTACATAATTTGATGAATGCTATTGAGGTTAATTGATTAATGATAGTAAAGAATTACATAAATTTCTATTTATGCTTAATTCTAATGGTTTTTATGTAATTTCTCTCTCTCACTCAAGAAATGGTCATACTCATGACCCATTCTCAATTCAAATGAAGCTTTTCATAAAGCTTTTTCTTAATCCAAGATTAATCTATGCTTGAGACCAAATTAATGGTTTTTTTTCTATGCTTTTAGTTTATATATTTCATGAATATTTTTTATTCAATCCATTATGGGTTAATGATCCAATTAGGGATCATTCTAATCATTCCCTTAAAGATAAGCTTTATCTTTTAAAATAATTGAGATTTATCAGTCATAGCACAGCGGAGCTATGGTAAAATTTTGTAAAAATTTACACATAAAATAATTTCATTCAAAGCATGAAAAGAGGACTTCCTACCATATTCTAGGAATTATCATCCTAGATTAATTAAAAGAATTTCATTGTAATCATGGAAAAATTAAATTTTTATATTATGCATAAAGGATAAATTTTTATATCAAAAGTGTTACTTTTATCATTTTTATTTTCATGCATAGAAGTATGTATAAAGGATAAATTTTTATATCAAAAGTGTTACTTTTATCAATTTTTATTTTCATGCATAGAAGTATACATAAAGGATAAATTTTTATATTAAAAGTGTTATTTTTATCATTTTTATTTTCATGCATAGAAGTATGCATAAAGGATAAATTTTTATATCAAAACTGTTACTTTTATCATTTTTATTTTATGCATAGAAGTATGCATAATGGATAAATTTTTATATCAAAAGTGTTACTTTTATCATATTTGAATTTCATGCATAAAGGTATACATAAAAGTTGATTATTTTATTATAAAAGTGTGACTTTTATTATAATTAAATTTCATGCATAAAGGTATGCATAAAAGTTGATTATTTTATTATAAAAGTGTGACTTTTATCATAATTGAATTTCATGCATAAAGGTATGCATAAAAGTTGATTATTTTATTATAAAAGTGTGTCTTTTATTATATTGAATTTCATGCATAGAGGTATGCATAAAAGTTGATTATTTTATTATAAAAGTGTGACTTTTATCATAATTGAATTTCATGCATAAAGGTATGCATAAAAGTTGATTATTTTATTATAAAAGTGTGTCTTTTATTATATTGAATTTCATGCATAGAGGTATTCATAAAAGTTGATTATTTTATTATAAAAGTGTGACTTTTATCATAATTGAATTTCATGCATAGAGGTATGCATAAAAGTTGATTATTTTATTGTAAGAGTGTTACTTTTATCATATTGGATTTCATCAATAGCGGTATGCATAAAAGATATTCTTTTTATACTAAAAGTGTGATTTTCATCATAAATGGATTTTATGCATAACTTAGATGCATAAGAGAAATTCTTTTATTCTAAAAGTGTAATTCCTACTAAATTGAATTTATGAATAAGAAGATGTATAAAAGTTTGATTTTTAATTCAAAGTATCATTCTCATCTAAATTGAATTTATGCATAGGAAGATGCATAAAAGAATAAGATTTCAATTCAAAAGCGTTATTCTCATCCAAATTGAATTTATGCATAGGAAGATGCATAAAAGATGGATTTTTAATTCAAAAATGTCAATTCTCATCCAAATTGAATTTATGCATAGGAAGATGCATAAAAGATTGAATTTTAATTCAAAAGTGTCATTTTAATTTAAAATGAAATTATGCATAGAAAGATGCATAAAAGATTGATTTTTAATTCGAAAGTGTTAGTCTCCTTAATATACAGGCCATGCGCACGGAAGCATACTGTATGTAACCAGCACTTATAGTATGCTAACTAGTACTTACAGTATGCTTCCATGCATGTGCAGTATGTTAACTAGCACTCACAGTATGCTAACTAGCACTTGCAGAATGCTAACTAGCACTGACAGTATGCTAACTAACACATTCAATAGGCTAATTGGTACATTCAGTATGCTAAGTAGCACATTCAGTTAGCTAATTGGTACATTCAGTGTGCTAACTAGCACAAGCAATGCTAACTAGCACAAACAGTGCTAACTAGCACGTTCAGTACTAACTAGCACAAACAGTGCTAACTAGCACGTTCAGTATGCTAAGTAGCCCTTAAAGTATGCTAACCAACACTTAAAGTATGCTAATTAGTACTCACAGTATGCTAATAAGCACATACAGAGTGCTAACTATCACTAATCATATGCTAACTAGCACTTATCATATGCTAACTAGCACTTACGGTATGCTAAGATGCACTACATTATGCTAACTAGCACCTTGAGTATGCTAACTAGCACTTAGAATATGCTAACTAGCACTTAGAGTATGCTAACTAGCACTTACAGTATGCTAATCAGCACCTACCATATGCGAACTAGCACTCACAGCATGCTTACTAGCATTTACATGCTAACTAGCATGTAAAGTGTGCTAATCAGCACATAGAGTATGCTAACTAGCATACACAGTCTGCTAATTAGCATTTACAGTGTGCCTCCAGGTATGGCTTGTATACTAACTAGCATGTAGAGTGTGCTAATTAGCACATAGAGTATGCTAACTAGCATACACAGTCTGCTAACTAGCATTTACAGTGTGCCTCTAGGTATGGCTTGTATACTAATTAGCATTACTAATATGATAAATAACGCACTCTGTAAGGTGATCAACATATTGAAGATTTGAACTAGCATATACAGTATAGCATGTTTTAGCATGTAGAGTGTGCTAATTAGCACATAGAGTATGCTAACTAGCATACACAATCTGCTAACTAGCATTTAAAGTGTGCCTCCAGGTATGGCTTGTATACTAATTAGCATTACTAATATGATAAATAACACACTCTGTAAGGTGATCAACATATTGAAGATTTGAACTAGCATATACAGTATAGCATGTTCTAGCTAGAATAAACCATAAACAACCACAATGTAAATAACAACCAGTATGCTAACTGTAAAGTTTCACATGCTTTTTAGTGTACTCGAATAATGGTGCTTTGGTTAGATCAATTACCTGAGGTTCATCAAGGAGGTGTACAGGGTGCTTTATGTAATTTTTTCTCCCCATCCTCTTTCGACAAACATCTTTTTTCTTAGGGGATACACGTGTCTCATCCCTCCAAAATGTGTAAACCATCTCTTTCATTTCATCTGTGATTGTGCTACGACGGGCATGTTTTTGACATGCAGCCAATGAAAACATTCCACCGTCAACATTCGATGTCACCCGCAATTCAGCCTTGTACAAGGATCGACGCGAAACTTTAAGGAGTCTCGAGACTTTTGACATTTGCATGTTCTCCTTTGAGTTCAACATCATGGACATGACTGTTTTACAAAAAGCGCCAAGGTGTTACAAACATTGCACATGATTGCACTTTGAATAGTAGACTCCTCTGGACACACTGCTTGCACGACAGGATGATGAGATACTAGATTCCAAATTTCTTGCTTGTCTTCTCTGTACTAATTCCTTCAGTCCTCCTCTTGAACAGTGCCACAATCTCAGAAGAGATTTTCTTCTTCTTTTCCTCCTCAAAGGCAAGCTCTCGAACCTGAACCTGCTTAAGTTTTTTCTTCTCTCGTTGTTTCCTCTTTCTTTGTCTCTCATAATCCCTAATGGCAGTACAAGTTGGGTCCTCCAAGTTCGGATTCATTGTCTGTAAAGGATCCCTTCTGCTACCTTCATCTACTGCCCTTGAACGCGCAAGTAAACCTACCAGATTAGATTGCAAGGTATGGTTCGCCATAACTCTATGAGATGGGGAGGAAGTGGGCTACATGGAGAGAATGCGAGGCAAAGGGAGAGGGTGAGACTGTTTGAGCAGCATCACAGAGAGAGAGAGAGAGAGAGCTTGGCTTACACAGATCATGGAGAACCGAGAGAGAGAGAGAGAGAGAGAGAGAGAGAGAGAGAGAGAGAGAGAGAGACAGAGAGACAGAGACAGAAAGATAGAGAGAGAGAGAGAGAGAGAGAGAGAGCGCTCATCCACTACACCATGACTTCAGTAAACTGAAAAGTGCTACATTTGAATTTGGCACCGAGTAAATTTAACATAGTTTATGGAAAGTTTATTTCAAAATGGACATATTCTTGGCTCTTGAATGTATGCTAACAAGCACTACTAACTAGCATTGTCCGCCGAGACAGCATTTTTTGTGCACGTTAACATGCTTCTACCCTGTAATAATTCCCCTTCTATCTGGTTTATTCAGATGAAGGTTAGTTCAGTATCTTGACTTTGTTAGGAAAAATCGTTAAGAAAATAAAAATGGTGGAATCGTCCCCGTTTTTTGAGCATGGAAAATTTTTCCGGTTTTGGTTTTGCAGAATGACCACCAGCATATTCTTGTGCTCAGACATTCGAGGGCGAGGCCCCGAGTGGGAAACCCTGCCCCGCGCATGAGGGAGCTGCTTCCGCTGCCAGCTATCGGGAATCCGGTGTGCGGAGGAGGCAGTGGGATTCCACATTTTTACTCTCTCGGCTTTGACTTTCTGACATTCACGCAATGACGTACATGATTAAATACATCCTCCTTTTTTAGACGACCAGGCCAAAAGAATCTTTTCTTTACAGACATGTAGGTCTTGATGAAACCAAGATGTCCTGCTATAAGGCTATCATAGGCTTCATTCAGAATTTGACCCTTAGTTCCCTCATCATTGGGAATGCATAGCCTACTATTATAAGGCTATCATAGGCTTCATTCAGAATTTGACCCTTAGTTCCCTCATCATTGGGAATGCATAGCCTACTATTATAATACATAATTTTCTCATCCAGGCTGTACCCTTGAACTCGGTTCAACTCCTGAGGAGTTTTGCTTTCCTACAAAAGTAGAGTAGCAATAGGGCCAAAGAATCTATCTTGCATGACCTTCTCTCTTGCTTCAATAATCAATGGATTTGACACCAGTGTGATTGCAAGCAAGGAGGCTTTTCTACTGATGAGGGCATCTGCTACTACCACATTTTCTTTGCCTGGGCAGTATCTGATTTCAAAATCAAATTCCTGCAAGGTCTGCATCCACCTTCTTTGGCGCATGTTGAGATCCTTATGAGTGAAGATCCACTTTAAGCTCTGATGATCTATCATGAAAGTGAATCTTTTACCCATTAGGTAATGTCTCCACAACTTCAGGGCGAGCATAGCTCTCCAAGTCGTGGACACCATAATTTCTCTCATGCGTTGTGAGTTTTCAGGATTCATAGGCCATTGCATGACCTTCCTGCATGAGCGCACCTCCTAGGGCAAAACCACTGGCATCAGTTACTCAAAGGGTAGTCTAAGAGAGAAATTTGGCAACTTCAGAACGTGATTGGTTACCAAGGTGGTCTTCAGCTTATCTCAAAAGCACTCTGACACCTCGCAGACCATTGAAACGGGGTATTCTTCTTGAGAAGATTAGTTAGGGGAAAAGCTATTAGAGCATAATTAGGTATAAAAATTCTATACGAACAACCAGTTAATCCCAAGAATCCTCTGACTTCTTTCACTGTCTTTGGTTAAGACCAATCTATGACTGCTTGTACTTTTGCAAAATCTAGAGAAATTCCATCTTTGGATACCTGTAAGATTCCTACCTAGCCTCTCAAGATGTCCAGCATCTTCCCCTGTAATCAAATCCCTCTTCAGAAATATAAAAGATCTTGTTTCTACCAGTTTTGGCTTGGAGAGAGAAAATCTTCTAGAGAGTGGTAATTCAATTTTTAAATATTTTTGGATAGAAGAATATCTCATCTTATTAAAATAAGGTCCCCTGAAACAGAAGTTCAAAAAGATTTTCAGAAGGTGCATTAGAAATTAAGTATAATCTGTTCAAGAGGAGGCATTATCCTAGGGATCCAGATTTTTAAAAAATTTTAAATTAAGGTTCCTATGGACCAATAAGATTCATCCAAATGTAGGGAGGATATAAATAGAAGAATAAAAGGAAAATCCCCCAAAAATGAGTAAATACTCACATAAGATGAAGAGTTGACTAAGGACAAGGTTAATAGTTAAAAAAGAGAGATATTTAGATGAAATGATGTATTTTTGACACCTCAGTATGGGGGGATTCCCCTCATGAAGGAGGAACCTATTTCACATGTGTGGGAGAGTGGAATGAAGGGATGTAATGCATGAAAAATATGAGTAATCACCATGTAAACATGATGCCTAAGTGTGTTTAGTCTCTCACCAAGAGAATGGAAATAGCCTTCCACAAGCCAAGAGAGAAGCCATGAGCTCCAAGAAACATAAATTTCCATTTCTAAAAATGATCATCAAAAGTTACAACCATGGTCCAAGTCCCCTCTTTTATACATGGACTTGTCCCATTATTAACCCTATTGAATAAAGTTCCTACTTTATTACAAACCATCCCTTCCCAAAGATTTTGTCCTCAAAATCAATAACATGTACAATCTCAAAGTATGAGACTCTAATGTAATCAATGGGAAGTGGTTAAGAGTTCTCAAGTACATCCAAAGCACATATACAATGAAAATCCGGATGTATACAAGTCCACAAAGCTTCAAGCCCAAAGTGTATGAGTGGGACTGTTATGACAGCCCTTCTAGTCGATGAAGACCCTTGAAAATCCTTCATTTAGACTCCATATATTGGGCTGAAAATGATATGTACACTCAGCCATATGTAGCCCACATCATAATCTTTCATTAGGATACGCCATGAAGCTTGTTGGAGTAGAAAAATAGGCCCAATAGTAGACCTTTCCAAAGCTGTCCAGAAATTACAGCATGTATACTTCTCCTCATATTACCCAATTTGCTCAAGTAAACCATACCACTTGGTCACGGAAAGTCATCCACAAGTAAGCCATGTTGTTGGACATACTCCAATGATTGCCAAGTAGCCTCATCCATGGGTAATTGCTTCCATTTGACAAGGTATTCATCAATATTCCGATTCCTCAACTCTCTTGTCCTCTTGCCAATAACCCTCTCCGGCTCATAAATGATCTCACCTTCTTCATTCATGGGTGGAATCTCTTCCATCTCTTGAGGCAAAGATCCCATAAACCTCTTAAGGTTAGATACATGAAACACATTATGGATCCTTGTCGAAGAAGGCAAATCCAACTTGTAGGCCAAATCACCAACCCTCTTGATAATCACTGAGTATGGTCCATAATACCTATGAGCCAATTTTGAGTTGGTTACACCTTTGAGAGTGTTATTCCGACTCTTGGGAAGCTTCAATAGCACATAATCACCCTCTTAAAACTCCACATTCCTTCTATGAACATCCGCATTAGCCTTCATGACATCTTGAGCCTTCTTCATATTGTCCTTGTTGCAAAGTTGAAGAAGTTGTCTCATTCTTTCCAACTCTTCTTTTGCCAATGGATTGACCACTTTGTCTTCATGGAAGGCTATCGATGGCACATGTACTTGATATCCATAGAGAGCCTCAAATGGTGACATGCCAATACTCAAATGCTTGCTTGAATTATAGCAAAATTCAGCAAGATAAAGCCACTCATCCCAAGATGTTTGCATGTCATGACAATAGTGCCTCAAGTACACCTCAAGCCATTTGTTTGTGCACTCCGTTTGCCCATCCCCGTTTGAGGGTGATAGGCCGTAGATGGAGTGATTTGAGTACCCAAGCTCTCATATAATGACCTCCAAAAAGTCCCCATGAACTTGGTATCTCGATCACAAACTATGTTGAGTGGCAAGCCATGTATCTTGAATACATGTTCCAAAAATTGCTTGGCAATATGAGATGCTCCATAAGTGGTCTTTGAAGCAATGAAATGGGCTGATTTTGTAAGCCTATCAATCACCACAAATATTTGATCCCATCCATGCTTTGTCTTTGGTAGACCCGTGATGAAGTCCATAGAAATGTGAGTCCATTTACCATCCTGAATAGGTAATGGATGAAGTAAACCACTTGGGATTTGATGGCTATCCTTATTCTTTTGACAAGAAGCACATTCCATCACAAACTTCTTCACATCTCCCCATATACCTTTCCAATAAAAACTCTTGCTCACTTTATCATAGGTTTTGAGTACACAAGGATGGCCCAAAAGTGGTGAAGAATGCATCTCATGAAGCACCTTTGGTATGTAGAATGAGGTAGGAACCAAATACACCTTATCCTTGTACCACAAGAGACCATTGTGAAGCTTGTAATGAGGAAACTCTCCACCATCACCTTGCTGTAATTTGGTATAAATATGGGCAGCACCTTCATTGATGAGGTATTCCTCTTGAATCCCCTTGATCCATTCACTATATACCTCCATGATTGAAGTTGTAGCGCATGCCCACATTCTAGACAATGCATCCGCCACTACATTGTCCTTCCCGGGTGTGTAGGATATCTCAAAATCATATCCTTGAAGTGTGGCCAGCCATCTCTTTTGCTTTGGAGAAAGATTTGGTTGGGAGAGGAAAAATTTCAGCACCCTATGATCACTGCTCACCTTGAAATGAGCACCATAAAGATAGTGATGCCACTTCTTGATGGCATGAAGTATGGCTAGCATCTCTTGCTCATAAACATGAAGCCCCATCTCCTTTTCGGTAAGCTTTCTGCTTTCAAATGCAATGACTCCATGCTCTTGATACAAAATTGCCCCAATTCCTCTACCACTTGCATCCGCCCTCACATAAAATGTCTTTGCAAAATCCGGACATACAAGTATAGGGGCTGAAGTGAGAAACTCCTTGAGCTCATTGAAGCTCTTGTTGGCAATGGAATCCCAAAAGAAAGCCTCCCTCTTGAGCAAGTCGGTAAGAGGTGCCGCAATGGATGCATAATGTTGCATGAATCTTCTATAGAAAGAAGATAATCCCAAAAATCCTCTCAATTGAGTTGTATTGCTTGGTGTTGGCCACTCTTTGACACATGCCACTTTCTTAGGATCAGCCCTTATGCCATTCTCACCCACCAAGTGTCCAAGATATTCCACTTCATTGACCATGAATGTGCATTTGCTCTCCTTTGCATAAAGCTTGTGCTTCCTCAACACTTCAAACACTTGCTTCACATGACATAGATGTTCCCCTTTGCTCTTGCTATAGATCAAGATGTCATCGAAGAACACTAGCACAAACTTGAAAAGAAGGGGAGCCAATATCCGATTCATCAATGCTTGAAAAGTGGCCGGAGCATTTGTAAGACCAAAGGGCATCACCATGAAGTGAAACAATCCCCTTTCCGTCCTAAATGCTGTCTTCTCTTCATCACCTTCCTTCATCCTTATTTGATGATATCCCGATCTCAAATCAATCTTGGTGAAGAACTTTGCCCCTTTGAGCTCATCAAGAAGATCATCAATGCGAGGTATGGGATACCTATTCTTGATTGTGACCTTGTTCAAGTCACGATAATCAATGCACATGCGAAAGGATCCATCCTTCTTCTTCACCAAGAGAACGGGAGATGCGAATGGAGATTGTGAAGGTTGAATAAGACCCATAGCAAGCAAATCTTGCACTTGCTTAGCCACTTCCTCTCTTTCTACCTTAGACAAACGGTAAGGAGGCTTGTTGACAACCTTTGCATTCGGTTCAAGTACTATGGCATGGTCAATCTCCCTCTTAGGTGGTATGTTAAAAACCATTCTAAGGAGGATCAAACACTAGCTCCATTGCATAGTTGAATAGAAATGAAGAAGATGAAGTTAAGCTACTAATCAAGAAGTAATTAGCATAATGATGAGCATAATGACAACATAAGTGAGGGGCAATAAAATGTGTTGATTTCAATAGATGAGAGCCTCTTTATATAGACTGAAGTACATGAGGATTAAGCTCAAGATTAGGTGTTAATCATCATCTAAATCATCTCCACCTTCCCTCCTAGATTCAAGCACCTAAAAGTGACCACCAACCCTAGAATCTTGCTAATCACACCAATGCTACCTAATCAAGGGATCACGACCCCTTTGGCTGATGTTGAGCTCCTAAATGACTCTTTTACATCATGGTAAGATTGCATAATAACTTTTGTATCCATTTGCCCATAATCTATGACTTTAGTGCATAGTGCTAGTTACAAGGTATGTGCCCTACACATCATATTAGTGAAGGTGTTTGCCATATTTTTTAACACCCCTCCTCAAACACTGAATCCACTCAATGATGCAGTTGGTCATGCTGACTCTCATGAGCCTAATTAACCACCCAATGCTCAGTGATAGCATGCATGAGCGTGGTCTGACTAGCAATGCCATACATAGGTTATGCCAATGTGAACTCAGAGGCTTTAGTCATGCGTACAAAAGAGGTATGGGACGACTTTAGAAGAGTGTGACAAGACGTGGCTACATGTATGAGTGAAGAGGACACCCATGTGTATAGGGCATGCCCTTGCTTTTAGCACTTTAGAATAAATGATTTGATCTAATCATAGATAGGGCCTCATGATGGTGGCCCTTGTCTTCATCTTTTTCTTCTTCTTGGTCTTCTTCCTGCTGCACTTCTTCCATGATGTAGACTCGTTGCATCTTCTTCTTGGCAAAACAATTCTTCTCTACATGGCCACGTTTGTGACAAAAGTCACAAATGAGATTGTTGTTGTTGTAGCCCTTGTTGTAGTTGCCTTTGTTCTTGCCATACCTACTAGATCCTGCATAATAAGCATTTTCAGTAGACAAGGTTGATGACGATGGAGACTCCATTTGCTTGGTCTTTAGTTTTCTCTCCTCCTCAAGAAGAGATGCTTCAATGTCCACAAGCTTTGATATTGGCATATTGGTCAAGGTTGTGACCACATGGTCATATTCTTCAGGTAAAGATTTAAGTAATACACCAATGGAGACATCTTCATCCATCTTAAGACCTATTCCTGCAAGTTGTGTTAATAGGCCTTTCATGTAGTTCAAATGTGAGGCTAGGGATGTGCCAGACTTCATTTCTAGCTTAAAAAATTCAATGAGCAAACCAAACTTTGAACTTTTAGATCGAGCCCCAAATAGAGTTGTGAGTTGGTCCCAAACTTCCTTGGAAGTTTCGCATCCATCCACATGATGAATGTAAGTGTCATCAAGCTCCAATGTGATGATGGCACGAGCTTTGTCATCTCTTACTTCCCAACAAGGAACATCAGCAAGAGTCCTTGGCTTCTTCTCATTCCCATTTACTATGTTGAGGGGCAATAAAATGTGTTGATTTCAATAGATGAGAGCCTCTTTATATAGGCTGAAGTACATGAGGATTAAGCTCAAGATTAGGTATTAATCATCATCTAAATCATCTCCACCTTCCCTCCTAGATTCAAGCACCTAAAAGTGACCACCAACCCTAGAATCTTGCTAATCACACCAATGCTACCTAATCAAGGGATCACGACCCCTTTGGCTGATGTTGAGCTCCTAAATGACTCTTTTACATTATGGTAAGCTTGCATAATAACCTTTGTATCCATTTGCCCATAATCTATGACTTTAGTGCATAGTGCTAGTTACAAGGTATGTGCCCTACACATCATATTAGTGAAGGTGTTTGCCATATTTTTTAACACCCCTCCTCAAACACTGAATCCACTCAATGATGCAGTTGGTCATGCTGACTCTCATGAGCCTAATTAACCACCCAATGCTCAGTGATAGCATGCATGAGCGTGGTCTGACTAGCAATGCCATACATAGGTTATGCCAATGTGAACTCAGAGGCTTTAGTCATGCGTACAAAAGAGGTATGGGACGACTTTAGAAGAGTGTGACAAGACGTGGCTACATGTATGAGTGAAGAGGACACCCATGTGTATAGGGCATGCCCTTGCTTTTAGCACTTTAGAATAAATGATTTGATCTAATCATAGATAGGGCCTCATGATGGTGGCCCTTGTCTTCATCTTTTTCTTCTTCTTGGTCTTCTTCCTGCTGCACTTCTTCCATGATGTAGACTCGTTGCATCTTCTTCTTGGCAAAACAATTCTTCTCTACATGGCCACGTTTGTGACAAAAGTCACAAATGAGATTGTTGTTGTTGTAGCCCTTGTTGTAGTTGCCTTTGTTCTTGCCATACCTACTAGATCCTGCATAATAAGCATTTTCAGTAGACAAGGTTGATGACGATGGAGACTCCATTTGCTTGGTCTTTAGTTTTCTCTCCTCCTCAAGAAGAGATGCTTCAATGTCCACAAGCTTTGATATTGGCATATTGGTCAAGGTTGTGACCACATGGTCATATTCTTCAGGTAAAGATTTAAGTAATACACCAATGGAGACATCTTCATCCATCTTAAGACCTATTCCTGCAAGTTGTGTTAATAGGCCTTTCATGTAGTTCAAATGTGAGGCTAGGGATGTGCCAGACTTCATTTCTAGCTTAAAAAATTCAATGAGCAAACCAAACTTTGAACTTTTAGATCGAGCCCCAAATAGAGTTGTGAGTTGGTCCCAAACTTCCTTGGAAGTTTCGCATCCATCCACATGATGAATGTAAGTGTCATTAAGCTCCAATGTGATGATGGCACGAGCTTTGTCATCTCTTACTTCCCAACAAGGAACATCAGCAAGAGTCCTTGGCTTCTTCTCATTCCCATTTACTATGTTGAAGAGCCCCTTCTTCATGAGCATTAACTTGATGCAGGTTTGCCATGTGTGAAAACCATGACCTTTAAATGGAGAATCCTTGGTAGCCATTATGATATGGAATGAAGGGGGTCTTACCTCTGATGATTGAGGCAGTGTCTACCCTTTTACAAGAGAGATTAAGACCAAAGAATAGTGCTAAATCAAGTTATTTAGCATATGCTTTCCAAAAGATAAAACCAGAAAATATATTGATTTGTGGGAAGCAAGGGAGACACCTAATCAAGGGGAAAATTAAGTGTGAAGTAATAAGGGGATGTAGCAAGTCCCTAATGACATGTATGAACCACTTATTGCACCAAATGATAAGGATTATGATAGATTAATCATTGATTAGTGGAGTTGAATATTCTGCTCACTATGCAGAGAAATGAGCTCACTTGGAGTCAATATTTGAAGGAGTTGCACAAAGAATAAGCTAAAAATCTTCAAGGGCATTGAATAGCAGTATGTCTAGATGATTTTAGAGCCCACAAACACTTTCTTAAGCAACTTAATCAATGAGTAATCTCAAATTTACCAAAGTACCTTTTCTGGCTATGGCAGTTCTGGACAGCACCCTGGTTTTTTGCTTGGTATGTGAAGCACACTCAATCATTTGCAAAACCCTCTTAGGAGGAGTAAGTTTAGGTTCCAATGAAGCCACACCTAAGAGGAATTAGACCAATTTGATGTGTGTAAGCTGCAACAATACTTTTGGTGGTCGCCTATCAAGAACATGCTTGTTTTGGGGAAAACGAAGTTGCCGGCGACGTGGAGCTATGAATGGTGCAATTGAGGTGCCATGCCCCTTAGTAATATTGCTGGTGAAGTGCCCACAAAAATTATTTTGGCAACGGTTACGTGGTTTGTGAGCATCAAGGCCTCCACTCAGCTACTATTCTAGATCCTATTTTCTAGGAAACTCATAAAAGCTAATGAAACCCTAATTTTCACTAATCTCTTGCTAAGCAAATAAGATGGGGCTTGATTCTAAATGCATGGGCTAGTCCTAGCTCTGATACCATGTTAAAAACCATTCTAAGGAGGATCAAACACTAGCTCCATTGCATAGTTGAATAGAAATGAAGAAGATGAAGTTAAGCTACTAATCAAGAAGTAATTAGCATAATGATGAGCATAATGACAACATAAGTGAGGGGCAATAAAATGTGTTGATTTCAATAGATGAGAGCCTCTTTATATAGGCTGAAGTACATGAGGATTAAGCTCAAGATTAGGTGTTAATCATCATCTAAATCATCTCCACCTTCCCTCCTAGATTCAAGCACCTAA
Organism: Cibotium barometz; assembly: GCF_041138505.1. Classification (NCBI taxonomy): domain Eukaryota; kingdom Viridiplantae; phylum Streptophyta; class Polypodiopsida; order Cyatheales; family Cibotiaceae; genus Cibotium; species Cibotium barometz. The sequence goes on along the minus strand of NC_141048.1, from coordinate 47,998,513 downwards.
AAGTGACCACCAACCCTAGAATCTTGCTAATCACACCAATGCTACCTAATCAAGGGATCACGACCCCTTTGGCTGATGTTGAGCTCCTAAATGACTCTTTTACATCATGGTAAGATTGCATAATAACCTTTGTATCCATTTGCCCATAATCTATGACTTTAGTGCATAGTGCTAGTTACAAGGTATGTGCCCTACACATCATATTAGTGAAGGTGTTTGCCATATTTTTTAACATGGTAGACTCTTTGGCACTTGCAAAATATCTTCATACTCCTTAAGAAGAGTTGCCATTTCCTCATCTATGTGCTGTCCACTGCCTTCCATCCCCTCTTGGGTAACATGTAACACATAGATAGTGCCAAAAGCCTTAATCTCTTTCTTGAGTCGCCTTGGAGTGATCAAAGAGAGCTTCTTAGGTGCATTTGCAGCAAGTACCACTTGTTGCCCATGATGTAGAAAGCTCATGAAACCTTGTTGAAGGTTCATATGAATGTCACCAAGTGAAGCCAACCAATCACACCCCATGATAATGTCGATGGGACCCATATCCAAAACCACCAAATCACCTTCCCAAGTGTATGAAGAGGATAAAACCACTTTTGTAGAAGGGCAAACCAAGCTAGTCTTCTCACTTTCCCCATTTGCCACTTGCACTTGGAACGTTGTAGGTATCTTCTTTGTGTTGAGTTTGAGAGAGTTGATGGATTTAGAGTTGATGAAGCTATGAGTGCTCCCGGAATCCACAAGAATATGTGCAACCCTCCCATTGATGGTCCCCACCAACCTTAGTGTGCTTGGGTTCTTGCAACCCGCCAACAACTCTTGTGAGATAGAGCATATGCAAGCTAAAATTTCTGCATTGGTAGGCATGTCTCCGTCCACAAGGCTTTCCTTAACTCCACCTCCCGGATCAAACGGAAACTCACCATCCTCCGTGATGAAAGAATGGTCTTCAAGTGACTCCTCATGTGCTTCTTCATTGCAATCCTCCCATTCCTCAATGTCATGAGAGTCATCCTTGTTCTCTTCCTCATCCATGAGGATCATAGTGGCCACAATCTTGCACACATGCCCGGGTGACCACCTCTCTTTGCACTTGAAACATAGCCCTTTGCTTCTCAACTCCTCAATGTTTGGATCATCCATTCTTTGAGTCTTCTTGAAGGGTTGAAAGGGCTTCTTCTTCATGAAGTCACTACGCTTTTTGGCATCAAATTGATGTATCCCATTCTTTGGCTGTCCACCCCCAAATGATGTAGGAGTTCTTGGATTAGAGGATGGTAATGTAGAGGTAGGACCTTTCCCAAAATTGTAAGAAGTAGTGGTTGGCTTGAGTGTGTCTTTTGGTGAAGGTCATGGGCTGAGACCTCTTGTACTTTGGCTCATAGAGTTCGGCTAACCTCATAGCTTCTTTGAGAGAGCTAGGCCTTTGAGCCGACACATCCGCCTTGATGAAGTGTTCAAGCCCATGCACAAACTTTTTCATCTTCATGTCTTCACTCAAGCCTTCCACGTACATTGAAAGCTTCAAAAATCTCTTGATGTAACCTCTCACCATCATCCCCTTTTGAGAAAGCTCATACCATTCTTCATGGTATCAGTCAAGCACTAAGGGTGAAATGAAGGCCAAGTTCATCTCCCGCTTCAATCCTTCCCAAGTTGATGGCGTGTTCCCTTGTTTGACCAAGTGCCTCCACCATTGATGAGCATAATCTTCAAGATGTAAAGAGGAAAATTGTACCATATCACGCTCACTTTTTGGGTAAAGTTGGAAATAGGTGTCAAGCTTGTAGCCCACTCCTCCAACTCTTGCGGAGATGACCCGTCACCTTTGAACTTTGATAGTGAGATTTTGTCTTTGACATCCTTGGAAGATATGTGGGATGGGTTATCATGTTGGGTAGAGGGCTTGAATCTTTGCATCTTCGAGTATGACTCCATAAATTGTGCAAAGTCTTTGTAATCCCTCTTGATGATATTCGACAATTCCATCCACTTCTCGTGAGCATCCCTTTGTCTTTGGGCAAAGGACATTTGATTCCAATCGAGTGCAATCTCCTCATCATTCACAAACACCTCATCCTCTTCCCTTGAATGCATTGCCCTAGAAGAGGTAGGACCCTTTGATGCATTGAGGTGAGACAAACTCGAATGAAAAGAAGGAGGAAACATGTCCTTGACAAGAGGTCTCCGTGCATCCGCCATGAATCCCCGAGTGGATGCTCCCAATGGATCCTCTTGTACGGCCTTCATGGAATCCTCATTCAAGATGCCCTTGCCTTTTCTTTGCTCATAGTCACCATAATTCCCATGCTTTTCTTGTGCTTGAGACTTCCCAAACTTGTCCTCCATCACACCAATCCGTGAGGATAATGTTTCAAAATGAGAATCAAGCTTGGAGTCTAAGGTCTCCAACCGTTGTACAAGCATTTGCATGAGGGTGTCATGGTTAACCGCCGCTTGTGTCCCTTGAGAAATTTGATTATGTACATTGCCCCCATTGCTTCATTGATGAATGCATCCCTTGCATCCATATTACCTTCCATGTCCTCATCACCAATGATCATTTCTTGCACAACATCCCCACCCTTGCGTGGTCTTCCCTTCGGCATAGTGAAGAAATGCAAGATGTTGGTAGAATGCCCAAATGATGTCGGAGTTGGACAAAAGAAGGTTCTATGGGTAGGTAATGGTGTCTACTATCCTCCCAAATGAACACAGTAAGAATTAGGTGTGGGCAAGTACTCTCTGTTTTAGGGTTTGTGCGGGACAGCTGAAAGTAGTAATTTGGCTCTAAAACGCAAAATATATGTCGGAATTAGGATTTTGACGGCTCTATAGAAAGCTAACGGAAGATAGAACCTACCCCTAAAAGCATTTTGATTCAGTCAAAGTGGAAGCATATTCTGTTTGACTTTGACCAGAAAGTAAACATGACTACTTTGACCGAGATTGTGATATCCGATTAAGGGGTTCTATGGCTCATTTGAAAACTCTCAAGGAGTAGAATAGAGTCGTGTAATCACTCGGACCTAATCCCAAAAACCCTAGGACTGAATTAGGGTTTTGTAAAATCCCAAAAATTCCCAAAATTCGGTCCCAAAGCTCAATCCGGCTACAAATGATTGGTGTTTCTCCCCTTGGTAGTTGTGAATAACTCTTCAAGTGTATCCATGGGGTAAATCTCCAATCAATAAGCTTGTTTGGCTCCCTTGTTGGAAAAATTCCGCCAGAGTCTCCTTTGTAATTGGAACCAAATCTCAAATGAAAATGCAACTTCTCAAATCACAATGCAATACTCTTTGTATCCCACAATGTCATGAAAGATCATATGCACTCTTTGTCCATCAAAGCATTTGCAATATCCACACAATATGACGGAAAAGGGGCCCCATTGCCCAAATGCATCCACAAAGTCGATGGTGAGGATTGTTGAGGACGCGCGTTGAAGCTTGCCGATCTCCCGGCCAAGCTCTTCTCACCCCTTCACCGAGTTTTCCTCCAAGGTGAAGGTTGAGGCCATTTCTTCACACTGGTGTACCTAATCCCCCTTTGTACCGCTTTACCATGGTAATCACGGCACAAAGAGTTCAAGCCATTCTCCCCTTGGCCTCTCCAACCAATGCCAAGGTACCCTCACACATTGCTAGATTCTATAGAAACTTGAAGTGGTAGCAATGGTGAGTGTAGGTACAAAATGATGTGGATAATATCAAATGATAGAACAAGTTTGTTGGCTTACAAGTATTGAGCATGACTCATGCCCTTTTACAATTTAGAACTCATCAATAAAGCATGGACTCATGCCTCAATCCATCATCCAAAAGCTCCAACACAAACCAACAATTCACAATGCCCTCACCATGGCATTTGCATAAGCATTTGTTAACCACAATCAAGGCATTTGCAATTGCATTCTAACAATCCCTTTCACATCATATTGACAAATGCATGCTTCCAAAACTTATGCTCTCTTATGCCCATGTGTAAAACATAGCATTGGCATGGCTATGTATAGCATCCATAGTGTCCATATGGCATCAAGATGAGCATGAGGGACTCCAAAAACATTGCATAAGCTTGCTATTCCATCAATGGCATGCCAAATGAGACATAATGAAGAAAATCCCCCAAAATGTGATCTATGAATTGGCCAAGCTCATGTGGAATCAATTCCTTTCACCATTGCCATCAATAATGCATGGAGAAGCAATATTGGCATGTGAATGGTCAAGCTTTAATGGTTAATTTCTGAAAATTAGGGGATTTTGAATGTGTCCAACCCTAATCCATTCCCAAGCTCCACCAAATGCTTCAAACTTGCAAGAAATTGATCAAACCACTCACCAATGTCATCCGGAAAGCTTCAATGGTAGAAAATTGTTGAAGAAGCCTCTTGTAGGAGAAAAACGTGGCCTCTCTTTGCTCTCAATTTTGCAGCCATAGCCTGAAAATTGCTCCAAACAATGGTTAAAACCTTTCTTGTGAAGCTTCCCTCTTGTGAGGTAGTAAAGCTAGGTAACCCTAGCTCTCTCTCACCCACGAAAATCGTGCAGCGGCAGCCTAACAGCCCGTCACCCTCTTCTTTGCCTCCTTCATGAAATGATTATTTTAGACTACCAATGATGCCTATGAAGTGTGTAAAAGCTTAGCAATGAAAGATATGGTTCATGGAAGGTAGACTAAGCTCAACTTTCAGCCATGGAGAAATGTTCACAAGCTCCCAAATCTTGAGAAAAAATTTGCAAGAAAGAGGCTCAAATGAAAGATCTCAAGGAGCTCTTCAAAAGCCCTAAGGTTTGGCATTAAAACGGGTAGAGGAAGAGCATCCCATGGCTATGGAAAGCTTGAGAAAGAAGAAGATGATTACTAAACGTGATTAGTAGAAAAGTTAATTGCAATTAGTCACTTGCCCTAAGTTTTGGCCCGACTGTCCCAAATTTTTGGTCCAGAGGCCCAAAATTTGGTCCAAAAATGGCAAAATTGGCCAAAATCACTCAAAATTCAAGCAATTTCCATGAAATGCTCACCATCTCCATGAGATTAAGCAAGATTAGAGAAGATTTGTCAAGAATCACTCAAGGATTACAAGAAAATGAGAAAAAAAATAAAAGAAACTCAAATTTTCAAGCAAATTTTCCCAACAACCCATGCATGCCCATGATCAAAATCAAGAGCTCTGATACCAATTGGAATGAAGGGATGTAATGCATGAAAAATATGAGTAATCACCATGTAAACATGATGCCTAAGTGTGTTTAGTCTCTCACCAAGAGAATGGAAATAGCCTTGCACAAGCCAAGAGAGAAGCCATGAGCTCCAAGAAATATAAATTTCCATTTCTAAAAATGATCATCAAAAGTTACAACCATGGTCCAAGTCCCCTCTTTTATACATGGACTTGTCCCATTATTAACCCTATTGAATAAAATTCCTACTTTATTTTACAGAGAGTTTTAAACTCCCAAATAATGTGATATTTTTATCTCTCCTCTCTCCTGTTTCAACTAGATCCAAAAAGTGGACTAAACTGACCCAAAAATGGTCAAAAATTGACCAAATTGATCTGGAAAATTCTAGAATCAGTTGGCTTGGTTAGAAGCTCACTTTTTCCTATAAATAGAAGCCTTCCCCTTTGTTGAAGCTTAATAGTGTTTTTGCACTATTACCCTACTCGTTCGCAAGAGCCAGAAAACTGTGAATTTACTCATAATTCATTAGTTTTTTGACCTTCCCTCTTCTAAAGATTGGTGGCTACTCTTGTTTCAACAAGAGTAGAACCCTCAAACCATCAAGCCAAAGGAAAGCTCTCAAATTCCTTCGTAAGTTGGAGATTCTTCTCTTTTCTATTCATTTTATGGTTTTTTTATGATTTTTGTCTTCTCTAAATTGAATGTGATGTTATGCCTCATTGAAAAAAGGCATTCCCCTCTCTTCTTTAGTAAATCCAACCATTCTTATCCTAGATGAATGATTAATGGATAAAATCAAGTTTTTCATAATGTCTCTCTTTGATAAAGTAGAAAATGTTTACATTAGAATGATTTAAATACTCTTGATGAACCTCTAATTAATTGTAGAGAGTTAAAAATTGAAAAATGGTCAGCCATACAAAGGAGGTTATGGCAAAATTTTCCTAAAATTGTGAAAAATAAGTTTTACTTTTTTTAATGTAAAAAGAGTAATTCCCATTGTATATGTATTCTTAAAGTATTATTTTTTATCCTAGGTATAGAAAAATGCTTATTAAAAATATTTTATAAAAAGAAAGTGTTGCTTTCTTTAGAATTAAATTCTATGTATAGAAGGAAGCTCATTGAAATTGTATTTTGATCATAAACGAATGATTTTCATCATAAATGATTTTTATGCATAAAAGATATTTTTTATATATTAAAAGTGTGACTTTCATCATAAATGATTTGTATGCATAAATATATGCATAAAAGATATTTTTTTATTAAAAGAGTGATTTTCATCATAAATGATTTGTATGCATAAACATATGCATAAAAATATTTTTTATATATTAAAAGTGTGATTTTCATCATAAATGATTTGTATGCATAAACATATGCATAAAAGATATTTTTTTATATTAAAAGTGTGATTTTTATCATAAATAATTTTTATGCATAAATGGGTGCATAAAAGATATTTTTTATATATTAAAAGTGTGGTTTTCATTATAAATGATTTTTATGCATAAACATATGCATAAAAGATATATATTTTTTAATTAAAAGTGTTATTTTCATCATAAATGATTTTTATGCATAAACATATGCATAAAAGATATTTTTTAATATTAAAAGTGTGATTTTCATCATAAATGATTTTTATGCATAAACATATGCATAAAAGATATTTTTTTAATATTAAAAGTGTTATTTTTATCATAAAGGATTTTTATGCATAAGCTTATACATAAAAGATATTTTTTTATATTAAAAGTGTGATTTTCATCATAAATGATTTTTATAAATAAACATATGCATAAAAGATATTTTTTATATTAAAAGTGTGATTTTCATCATAGATGATTTTTATGCATAAATGGGTGCATAAAAGATAATTTTTTATTAAAAGAGTGATTTTCATCATAAATGATTTTTATGATGATAAAAGTGTGACTTTCATTAGAATTGGATTTTATGCATAATTAGATGCATATAGAATCTTTATAATTAAATAAGGGTTCTCTTTAATCCTCTGTTAATTTTTGTAAAAATTAGAAAAATGAATAAGTAGATAATATGTGAGAGGAAATTCTACCGTTTCATATTCACTAAGATGGGAATGAGAAAATATAAATAAACTATCGAAGTCGGAGATCGAGATAAATGATTATTTTATTCCTCCTAGGAATTCATGTTTAGTTTAGAAACCTGTAAGCAAATATTCAGTGAATGAAATTTAGAAAAAGAGAAATTGAAATATTACCTTTCAAGAAAGATAGTTTAGGAAGAACCTTTCGAGACCCAAAACTCTGATTCAGACTATTGACCAAGACCTAATTCCTTCGTCAGTTTCAATCAATGACGATGAGCCCAGTTCAGGAAAAATGCACTCAAAACACCCACCGAATCCGAAACTAAAATAAGACTTTTGATTTTGATCTGAGGATCAAGTTAGCAGAATTTAAGGAATTCTGTCTAGAATTCAGACCTGGATCTAGAAGTATTGGGATACGGATTTAAGATTTATTCATGGTATTCAAACAAAATCAAAACTAAAAACTTGCATAGAAACCCTGTTTTCTTAAAGGAATGTCTTACGCTAGAACGCTGGAGGGAGCATTTGGCATATGTGTTTAACTAAGGGAAGTTTGGTTGCAATAGCTCGAGGGACAGCTCACGCGGCAAAAGCCTGCCCAGGTCTTGACCAGCCTGGGTATGGTGAAAAATGGTGTGCTTCCGTCGGTACGATGGGCGAGGGTCGACGAAGAGGTCCCTGAGCGAAGTGCCAGGACACCTAAGGAGGATCCTCGAGGGTTCTGACTAGGCGATGCACGGGCTCGCGGTGCTTAGGACACCCATACGTATGTCGAGGAAGATATATATATGTATGTTGATGAAATGATTATTGTAATCTTTTACTGGATCTCGTTGTTGACCAGCTGGTCCCAACGGAGAGTCCAGATTGGTGCTATTTTTGTGAAACAAGGGATTGAATGGAAATTATGAATTATGAAATCTATGATCATATCTGTTTTGTCAATGGATTATTTTTATATTAAAGTTTTAAAGAGGAGTGTGTGCGTATCTGTTTTCTAAAGCTAAAGTTAAGAAAGGCATTTTAATTATGAGTGGGTGAATACTTGTTTGGATCTATTAATTCCAGTGGTGGTGGCTAACCCATGGGCCGAATGGGGTTAGGCTGGAATCAGTGGAGTTTTAATAATCAAACTGAAAAATCTTAGGATTACACTAGGATTCGAGTAGCTAGTTAATTCCCTGATAAATTTCTCAATTGAGTGGATCAACAGCTGTGCCTGATCTTGATTAGGAAAAAAGCGGTGAAATTACTCAGATGATCAAATTATATCAGCAATAGTTTCCTTCTATCTGGTTTATTCAGGTGAAGGATAGTTTAGAATTGATCTCGTTAGAAAAAAAATTCGTTAAGAAAATTAAAAAAGGTGGAATCGTCCTCGCTTTCCAGGCATGGGAAATTTTATCGGTTTCGATTTTTGGAGTGACCACCAGCCTAGTCTCATGCCCGGACATTCGTGGGCACCCCGAGTGAGAAACCCTGCCCTGCGCATGAAGGGGCTGCTTTCGCTGTCAGTTACCGGGAGTCCGGTGCGCGGAGGGGGACAGAGGGATCTTACAGTTGGTATCAGAGTGGAATTTTCCTAAACTTTTAATAGAAATCTGGGAAAGAAATGTTTTTCACTTGTTAATACTATGTGAATGAACTTCAAAAATTAAAAACTTATAAATTGAATTGGAAATTTATAGATGGACATCCCAAACCTATCTGGAATTCCTGGACTCTCTCAGAGTCAGGACATGATAGCTTTTGCATTTGATCACCTCATCAACTCTGCTACGACCCGAATGAGCAGAGTGAGACTCGCTCGCCATTTTGAGAGTCTTTACTTTCCTGATCCTCTTGAGCGATGTCGATATATGTGGTTCTATGGAGGACGGTGTATTAATATCAGTACCAGTCAGCGTCAAAGGCTCAGGTAAAATATTTCCTTGGCCATGATTCTGATAAGACTAGGGCTTATTCAGCATGTTCTACTCTGTGATCATTCACCCAGGAACTTCAGAACTTCATGCCGATTTTTTTAGAGTTCTTAGCCGCTTTATCTCGAGAATTAGAATTAGAGCACCTCTTTGTGTAATGAATCGTGTGTACCATGGTATGTCTTCTTCACAGTTTCGCTTCTTTATACGATTACCGCGATTGAGGCAGTGATTCTAGAGCCAAGTTGCTCTATGTACATATTGCAACTTTTATATAAATATAGAAATGATTTTTTGGAGAAAAAATCCATGTTGTATAAGTGATTGTTTACGGACAATCTGATAAAGAAAAATCTATTATCGGACATATGTCATAGATCTCCAATAAGATCATTGTCTTGTTTAAGAAATTGTTTTCTGAACCTCTTAAGTCCTAGGATCTCGTGGATGATATCAAAATAAAAATTTAATAATATATAAATTTTTGGCAGAATCATGAGACGAGAAAACCGTGGCCATCAGCCAAACCCTCTCTCTGAAGATGACGAGCTTGACCCTGATGTTCGCAAGGCTCTTCATAGGACTCAACCAGGACCCTCAAAAGGAGAAGGGGAGAACTTGGGCGAGGCTGTGGAGAAATGGGTGGAAGCCATGGAAGAATATTTTGATGTCACAGGCTACAATGAGCGGAGCAAAATGGCTCTTGCCCGGCTGAAAATAATGGAAACAGCGAGCGTAGCATGGAGGAACCACTGTGACACCAATCGTCTAGACAGAAATACTCAGTCCTGGAACAACCTAAAAACCTATCTAAGAAAGAGATTTTGTCCCCCTAGATTTTTGGAAATCAAAATGAACGAATTCTTAGAGCTAAAGCAGGAGAGCAAAATAATCGAGGAATATCACCTGGCCTTTGCTCTTCTACTCAAATATTCACCACCTCTAGATGAAGAACAACTCATGGCCAGGTTCATTCGGGGAATGAACGAACCCTTGGACACACTGGTCAAAAATGCCAAGCCAATGTCCATGGCTGAAGCAGTAAGAATGGCAAAAGATTTTGTCAAATCCTTTGTAGTAAAGGTCCCGCCAAAGCCTGCACCCTCTAACTTTAAAAGATTCCAAGCCAAGGGAAGTACTTCAAACTTTCCACCCCCGAAGAGGCAGCAAGGCCCGAATCAGAATCAAGATGCAGGAAGATTCCGAAGTGAAGGAAGACACTTCCCCCAGAATACTTTCTCAGGAGCCCCACCTCTTTCAAGAAATCAGAGGGATGAGCTCAGAAGTGAAAACCGATGTTTTGGATGCCAAGGTTTTGGTCACCAAACTGAAAGACTCCTGCCATGTCAAGGGGACATAACGTAGTCAAGATCATTTCTGATCGAGCTGATCCAATTACATCTATAAGATACTTGGTCAGATCAAGGGAGAAACTTGCACTTGGATCATTGGGATCAACGCTTTTTTCCCCATTCAAGAGGCACAGCCGTTAATTCCTATCCATAGAACAGTTACCGTCCGGGATTTATTTTATCTATCGTAAAAACAAAAGTTTGAGTCTCGATTTACGGATCCATCAGTCCAGCCATCCGATCCCATGGGTTAGCCAACCGCCCAACCACTGAAGTGATGGGATCCAATTAATAATTTGGTTAGGTTTTGTCCCGGGTACCAAGGAAAAGAGTTCCAAGGCCCCCTAGCCGGATGTTCATGCAAAATAAAACTAGTCATACCACTCACACACCCAATATGAAATTGCCTTTTCACAGATTCAACCAGTTTAAAACAATCCTTTAATAAAACCATAGTATCACTGATCACCATCTTCTAATTTATCTAGTTGATTCTTAATTTTTCCATCATTCCTTCATCATCAAAGTATCTATGGCATCATTGGCAACTAGGACGCTCACCACCTGTCCACTCAGGGGCCGTTTCCTAATCCCTAGCCCATAATACTCGGCAATATAATCACTTATCAAGATGGACTCTCGTTGAAGATCAGCAAGATCAACCAACAGATCCATATAAAGAGCCATGGACTCATCCATTGAAGACCAACAAGGTCAATCAACCAGATCCATGCCCGATTTCAAAAAACAACTCCAACTCTGTTCCAATATCTTCCTCGACGCACGCGTGGGTATCCTAGGCGACCCAGAGCCCGAGCACCGTATGGTCAGCACCCTCTAGGATCCTTCGCAGGTGACCTAGCGCTTCACTCATAGGCCGCTTCCTTGGCCCCTCATCCATCGTACCGGAAGCTCACCATTTTAATCGCATCGAGGCTGGTCAAGACCTCGGCCGACCTTGCTACGCAAGACGTCCGTCATTGACTCTCCATCAGCAGTTGCAACTTTTTCAGTTAGGTCTCCACGACCTTAATCACAAGATGGTCACAATGCTTTCCCAACAATCTTGACATAAAACAGTCATTTACAAACAGCATTTACAAACAGTCACAAAATACAGTTTCTATATTAACTCTCATTTTTCCACATTATCCCTCGTCAATCCACATTGCTTATTCCACATTCCAGTTATATGTGTACTCATCCCATCACATCATTTTTCATCTCATCACTTCAGATTCCTTCACATCACATATCATATATTCACATCCATACATATATCTACATCCACATCCACACATTCACATCCATACATATATCTACATCCACATCCACACATTCACATCCATACATCCACATCTACATCCATACATCTATTTTCACATCCACATCTATACATCTACATCTACATGCATACATCCACATCTCTATTTACATCCTCATCTATACATCTACTTCTACATGCATACATCCACATCACCATTCACATCTACATCTATACATCTACTTCTACATGCATACATCCACATCACCATTCACATCTACATCTATACATCTACATCTACATGTATACATCCACATCCACATCTATACCTCTACATCTACATGCATACATCTACATCTCCATTCACATCCACATCTATACATCTACATCTCCATTCACATCCACATCTATACATCTACATCTACATGCATTCATCCACATCTCTATTTACATCCTTATCTATACATCTACTTCTACATGCATACATCCACATCTCCATGCATACATCCACCTCCACATTCACATTCACACTCACATCCATACATCTATATCTACATGCAAACATCCACATCTCCATGCATAATAAAATTCTTTTAATTAATCTAGGATGATAGTTCCTAGAATATGGTAGGAAGTCCTCTTTTTATGCTTTGAATGAAATTATTTTATGCGTAATTTCTATAAAAATTTTGCCATAGCTCCGCTACTATGACTGATAAATCTCAATTTTTTCTAAGGGATAAAGCTTATCATTAAGGAAATAATTAGAATGGTCTCTAATTGGATCATCAATCCATAATGGATTGAATCATCAATGTGCATAAACTAAAAGCATAGAAAAAAGCCATTAATTTGGCCTCAAGCATAGCTTAATCTTGGATTAAAGAAAAGCTTTATGAAAAGCTTCATTTGGATTGAGAATGGGTCATGAGTATGACCATTTCTTGAGTGAGAGAGAGAAATTACATAAAAATCATTAGAATTTAAACATAAATGGAAATTAGCTTCAATAGCATTTATTAAATTATGTAACTCTTCACTACTATTCACCAATTAACTTCAATAGCATTTAAAAAACCATACCAATTAAGATTCTCAAGCTTGAGAGGGGTTGAGAAGAGAGAATCATTGAGAAATTATAGAAAAGATCAAAATTCAATATACTTACCTTATAATTTGCTTGATTCTTTATTCATGGTAGAGGCCCCCAACCAATCAATTGGTTTAGTATGTTGATGGAGCCACCAATGGGGATTGAAGAAAGAGAGAAGTGTCAAAAACTAGTGAATTATTAAAGAATTCACAATTCTTGGCTTAGGTGGAGTAACAAAGCATAAGACACTATATATTTTGGCTTAGGTGGAGTAGAGTAATAAAGCATAAGATACTATATATTTTGGCTTAGGTGGAGTAGAGTAACAAAGCATAAGACACTAAATCTTTTGGCTTAGGTGGAGTAGAGTAACAAAGCATAAGACACTATATTTTTTTCAACAAGGGGAGGCTTCTATTTATAGGAAAATTTGAGGTCCTAACCAAACAAACTGATTCTAGAATTTTCCAAGTCAGTTTGGTCACTTTTTGACCATTTTTAGGTCAGTTAAGCTAACTTTTTGGAACTAGACTTGAATGAGGAGAGAGGAGAGATGAAATATCTCAATTTTTATGAGTTTAAAACTCATTCAAGCATGTGAAATATGCAACTCCTATAAAGAACTCTCCTTCCTTACATATGTGTCATAGTTTTTTTTACTAATAAACCTTGTACATTTTCAACTCTTCATCTTATGTGAAATATGCACCTCCTTTAAAGAACTCCCCTTCCTTACATATGTGTTTTTTTACTAATAAACCTTGTACATTTTCAACTCTTCATCTTATGTGAAATATGCACCTCCTTTAAAGAACTCCCCTTCCTTACATATGTGTCATAGTTTTTTTTTTTACTAATAAACCTTGTACATTTTCAACTCTTCATCTTATGTGAAATATGCACCTCTTTTAAAGAACTCCCCTTCCTTACATATGTGTTTTTTTTTTACTAATAAACCTTGTACATTTTCAACTCTTCATCTTATGTGAGCATTTACTCATTTTTTGGGTATCTTCTTTTTACAAATTGGATTTATCTCCTCCCTACACATGTATTGATGCTATTGGCCCATAGGAGCCTTAATTGGACCATAGTCTAAAGATTTCTGAAAATCTAGACCCTTAGACTAAGGTTCTTTATACCTATTTCTAATTAATTCCAATTGCACATTGGAAAATTCTTTTTTTGAATTTTTGTTTCAGGGGAACTTATTTTAATAAGATGAGTTATTTTTCTATCCAAAAATATTCATAATCTGAATATTCTCTCTCTAGAATATTTTCTCTCTCTAAGCTAAAACAGTTAGAAACAAGGTCTTTATATTTCTAAAGAGGGATTGATTATAGGGGAAGAAACTAGACATCAAAAAGGGGGTTGGGAGAGGAATCTTACACATCTGATCCCAATAAAAGAAACCTACACTGCTATAGATGTGGCTAGAGTGTTCCTCAAAGAAATCTTCAGATTGCATGGCCTACCCAGGAGAATAGTAAGTGATCGAGATCCCAAGTTTACTTCAAGGTTTTGGACTGCATTTTTTGAAGTAGTGGGAACTTTCTTGGATCTCAGCACAGCTTATCACCCTGAGAGACCGATGGTCAAACTGAAAGGGTAAACCAAGTAATCGAAGATATATTTCCGTCATGTTGTGGGCAGGGAACCCAAGAAGTGGCTAAGCTATCTGCACCTAGTCGAGTTCGCCTACAATGCTTCTTATCACCGAAGTATCGGGATGAGCCCTTTTAAAGCTCTCTATGGACAAGATTGCTTAACTTCATTAACTTGGTCCGACGGGTCGAGATGTCTAGACAGATGCTTCATGACATGAAACAGCAGATGCAGTCAATTTGTAAAGATATTAAAGCTGCCCAGGATCGACAGAAGCAGTATGCAAATAAGAAGAGGACAGATAGAAAGTTTGAAGAAGCATATATGGTCTTCATTAGAGTACGGCCCAAAAGAAGTTCTCTATCCCTTGGGAAGTACAAGAAATTATCCCCCAGATATTGTGGGCCATATCTGATTACAAAGAAAGTAGGTGACTTAGCCTACGAACTTCTTCTGCCTCCTCATCTCAAAGTTCATAATGTATTTCATGTAAGCCTTCTAAAGAAATATGTGCCAAGCCCAAATCATGTGCTGATGAAATCCTAACCTCTTCAACCCAAGGGTAGATGGAACTCCAACCTAAAGAAATTCTTGATGTTTGAGAAAAGATTCTCAGGAATAGAATTCTCATAGAATTCTCAAAAAATTATTAGTAAAATGGAAGTTCTATCCTTTTGAAGATGCCACCTGGAAGAATGAAGGCGATCTGTTGCGGGATTACCCCCGGTTTGCGAGATGAGGGCATCTCGCATTTTTCAAGTGGGAGAGAATGTAAGACTCCTCCCCATCCTCTCAAGATGTCCAGCATCTTCCCTTGTAATCAAATCCCTCTTCAAAAATATAAAAGATCTTATTTCTACCTGTTTTGGCCTAGAGAGAGAAAATCTTATAGAGAGTGGTAATTTAATTTTTAAATATTTTTGGATAGAAAAATATCTCATCTTATTAAAATAAGTTCCCTTGAAATAGAAGTTCAAAAAGATTTTCAGAAGGTGCATTAGAAATTAAGTATAATCTGTTCAAGAGGCATTATCCTAGGGGTCGAGATTTTCAAAAAAAAATAAATTAAGGTTCCTATGGACCAATAAGATTCATCCAAATGTAGGGAGGATATAAATAGAAGAATAAAAGGAAAATCTCCCAAAAATGAGTAAATACTCACATAAGATGAAGAGTTGACTAAGGATAAGGTTAATAGATAAAAAAGAGAGATATTTAGATGAAATGGTGCATTTTTGACACCTCAGTATGGGGGAATTCCCCTCATGAAGAAAGCGCCTATTTCACATGTGTGGGAGAGTTTTAAACTCCCAAATAATGTGATATTTTTATCTCTCCTCTCTCTTGTTTCAACTAGATCCAAAAAGTGGACTAAACTGACCCAAAAATTGTCAAAAATTGACCAAACTAATCTTGAAAATTCTAGAATCAGTTGGCTTGGTTAGAAGTTCACTTTTTCCTATAAATAGAAGCCTTCCCCTTTGTTGAAGCCTTCTTTGACCACACCGTGGTACTTACACTTGGATGAGTTAGCCTTTGATATAGGTGGGATGGTTGGTATACAAGAAAAAACTACCTTCTTTGACCTCATCGTGGTACTAATATATGTACGGGCCCCTTAAATTGGGAAAAAAGGGGGTGGTAGTGCACAACTTTTGCCCAGATAGAGATCCTATCTAGGTTAATGTTGTATCCTTGCAATCATACCCTTTTTTAAAACTTTTAGGGGCCCACAAGGACATTATGCAAGGATTTTTATATCATCCAATCATAAAGTAATTATAGAGGTCAATAATCATATATTCCCAGTCTATGCCAAATTGCTTCTTCTTCCTTTCCTTGAAAGAGCTTAAGATTGGCATTGGATGTCTCCTAGAATTCCCTCTACCTTAAGGGGTTGGAATTGAGCATCTTCCAAGGTATCAAAAGACTCCAATTGAGTTTGTTAGCCAAATATTTCTCTTTGTAGAATCTTTTCAAGTGTAAGTGCAAGTGCATTAATAGTAAAACAACCCTAGCCATGTAAAAGGGTCTAGGTATTTAGATATTTGCATACTGTAAGGTTCCCCCTTCCCAAAATAGGTGAAACACTTAAGATAGTCCACTAAGTCTTAACTTGGAGAAAATTTCCTATTCATCGACACCTTGACCATGTAGAGATCAATATTAATGAGAATAACACTTTTGAAATAAAAATAAATCCTTTATGCATCTTTCTATGCATAAAATCAATTTTAATGAGAATAGCACTTTTGAAATAAAAATAAATCCTTTATGCATCTTTCTATGCATAAAATCAATTTTAATGAGAATAGCACTTTTGAAATAAAAATAAATCCTTTATGCATCTTTCTATGCATAAAATCAATTTTAATGAGAATAACACTTTTGAAAGAAAAAAAATCCTTTATGCATCTTTCTATGCATAAAATCAATTTTAATGAGAATAACACTTTTGAAAGAAAAATAAATCCTTTCTATGCATAAAATCAATTTTAATGAGAATAACACTTTTCAAAGAAAAATAAATCCTTTATGCATCTTTACATGCATAAAATCAATTTTAATGAAAATAACACTTGAAATAAATCCTTTCTATGCATAAAATCAATTTTAATGAGAATAACACTTTTCAAAGAAAAATAAATCCTTTATGCATCTTTACATGCATAAAATCAATTTTAATGAAAATAACACTTGAAATAAAAATAAATCTTTTATGCATCTTTCTATGCGTAAAATCAATTTTAATGAAAATAACACTTTTGAAATAAAAATAAATCCTTTATGCATCTTTCTATGCATAAAATAAATTTTAATAATTAATATCAATGATATCCATGCATATTCATAGGTGAATATATACATGGAGTAAATAAAAATATTTCTTTTAGAATGCACAAACGGTGGGAGTTACTCTTTTAGAATAACATAAAAATAAACTTTATTTTTCACAAAATTTAAGAAAATTTACCATAACCTCCTTTGTATGGCTGACCATTTCTCAATTGTTATTAACCCCAATTTGAAGTAAAGTACTCTAATCTACTCAATTTTCACTTTCTAGAGTGTAAACAATAAGAAAAGTTTAATCAATTTTTTGTTACTCGTTTTAGGATAAAGAAAGACTAAATTCTTAAGGAAGAGAAGGGGGTAGCCTTTTCATCAAGGCATAACATCAGGATTCACTTTAATCAACTATAAAAAAGAAATCAAAAAACCATAGATTTAAAATTAAAAATTAGAAATTTTAGCTTACATGGAGTTTTGTAAGCTTTCCTTTGGCTTGAGGGATTGAGGGTTCTACTCTTGTTTGGATCAAGAGTGGCCACCAATTTCTTTGGAGAGGATTTAGTCAAAAACAATTGAATTATCAATTGAATTCAATGTAATTGGCTCTTGGTAGGAGTAGAGTAACAGTGCATAAACACTATTAACCTTTTACAAAGGGGAAGGCTTCTATTTATAGGAAAAAATGAGCCTCTAACCAAGCAAACTGATTCTAGAATTTTCGAGATCAGTTTGGTCAATTTTTGACCATTTTAAGTCAGTTTAGCTTACTTTTTGGATCTAGTTGAAATAGGAGAGAGGAGAGATGAAAATATCTCATTATTTATGAGTTTGAAAGTCCTCCACACATGTGAAATAGGCGCCTCCTTCATGAGGGGAGATCCCCACACTGAGGTGTCAAAAATGCATCATTTCCTCTAAATATCTCTTCTTTTTTAACTAATAAACCTTGTCCTTAGTCAACTCTTCATCTTATGTGAGCATTTACTCATTTTTGGGGGATTTTCTTTTGTTCTTCAATTTATCTCTTCCCTACATTTGGATTAATCTTATTGGTCCATAGGAACCTTAATTGGAGCATAATTTAAAAATTTCTAAAAATCTCGATCCTTAGGCTGTCCTTTATACCTATTTTTAATTAATTCCAATTGCACATTGGAAAGTTCTTTTTGAATTTCTGTTTCAGGGGAAACCATTTTAGACACTAGGAGGATTTTTATATCCAAAAATATCTCAATTTTGAATTACCTCTCTCTAGACATTTTCTCTCTCTAGGCCAAAACAGGGTAAAATAGGATCTTTATTTTATTTCAAAGAGGGGAATAATTATAAGATCAGAAGGGGAGGTTCTTACACCTACACACCTCAAAAGCCAGAGGGAGGAATCTTATAGTGCCAGACCGCCCACCGAGGGGGGGCAAAAAGGTTTTTTTATCCGGGATGTTTCCCTGGTCGTTGGGGTGCAAACCGTTCGTCGATCGGACGCCCGGTTGTGCATTTATTAAGGTTTAAAGGTCGTCGCTTTTTAACTAAAAATAACCAAAATTTGCATATAAGCTTGATCCAGTGTCCGTTTTTGGATGCTATAAAATCCTATGTTAGGGTAAAATCGCACGTAGATTCTAAATATGGGCTTAGAATTTGAAGATTCTAAGTAGAAATGGCTCATTTAATAAAATAACTGATTTTTTATACCATAGAAACTCATAAATTTATCTATTACATGGATATTTCTTTATTAGTGAAGATGGGTATGCTACACATACCCAAGAAGATGGGTATGTTATTAGTGAAGATGGGTATGTTACACATACCCAAGAAATATGTAATATAATGGTCAAAACATGCAATTGAGTTCCAAGCAATTTAAAGAATTTAAATATTTACTTAAATAATTTTTATGTCTAAGCTTTTGTGGACCCCAAATTATTGTGAGAGCTCTTATGGACCTCAAATTATTATCTGAGCTCTTGTGAACACCAAATTATTGTGAGCTCTTTTCTAAGCTCTTGTGGACCCCAAATTAAAGTGAGATCTTATGGACTCTAAATTATCATGAGCCCTTTTGGACTATTATTTAAGTATTGTTAATAAATTTTGTTTAATATGGGCTTGTAAGCTGTTGTGCTCTATAAGTAATGTATACCTTTGTGGGTCTCAAAATTGAAAAAAAAAGGAGCTTAGCTATAAGGGTGGAACTTTTGCTACAATGGGGATCTTATCTAAGCAAAGCTTGTGTCCTTGTTTCTTCTCATTTTTTTTCCAATTTAGGGCGTACAAGGCTATACATATATCAATGATTATTTTACAAAAATATCATCAAATTAGGGAGCATAAAGTTTTCAAAAACGTTTTTTGATGAATGTTTGAAGGCATGGTCATTATTGGTGTCATGTGCCTAAGCGTAGGTGTGAGATCCTTCTCTTTGCGCATAGAACTCTAGAGTGCTGGCAGCGGAAGTAGCAACCTCTCACGTAGGGCAGAGCTTATCACCCATGAATGTTCAAACAAGAGACTAATCCCTCGGTTCTTCCAAAACCAAACCCGGAAAAACTTCCCTCGCCTAGAAAGCGTAGGCGATTCCTTCAAGAAAATCTTCTAATGTAGTCAAGAGCCTTAACTATCCTTTATATTCCAACCAAACCTGTAGGTCACATAGTCAGATCAAAGGAGGAACTTGCACTTGGTTCATAGGGAAAAAAGCGTTGGTTCATAGAGACCAATGCTTTTTTCCCCATCAAAAGAGGCACAACCGTTGATTCTTTTCCATAGAACAAGGATTATCATGTGACTTAGTTCAACTATCGTAACTTGAACAGAATTGAATTTTATTATAGGAATCCATCGATCCAGCCTAACCCCATCTAATCCCATGGGTTAGCCAACTGCCCAACAACTGTATTGATAGGTTCCATTATAAAAATTGGTTATGTTTTGTCCCGAGTACCAAGGAAAACAATTCCTAGTGTTAAGAGAAAACGTGGTGGATGAGATATGTGGAGGAGATTCACTCAAAGAATACAAGAAAATATCTTGTTTATTAAATTGTTTATGAATACAACTAGGCCTTGCTCAATACAAATTGCCTTCTAGCTCCACCTTTAAATAGGTGAGCTAGTGGACCATAAGTCCATTCACACACACACCCTTCTCCTACCCTTTTACATGACCTTAGTCTTTTAATACCCTTTTACATGACCTTAGTCTTTTAATACCCTCCCTCAATACCAACTATGAAAGAATTGGAATAGGTGGTATTGGATATAGGTTGCCTTGATAACATTAGGCGTACAAGGTTTAGGAATATAGGTGTTGTTACATTGAGATTTAAAACAGGTGCTCAGATGAGTTAGAGATTGATACAAAGTTAGCCTCTGACTCTTTGTTTGTTAGGACATTTAGAGGTGATATGTCCCATTTGTTTACACTTGTTACATTTCATCTTGTTGGGATATTTGATCCAACAATTATTTGCCAAATGACCCACCTTTTTGCAATGGGCACATCTTACTTTGACCACTTGATGTGACAAAGCTTGTTCGATATTCGATGAAGTGGTTGTATTTGAAGATTCAGCTCCTCCCTTTGGCCTCTTTTCTTCATCAAGACAAGATTAAATGACTCCTTCGAGGGTGGGATTAGGTATGTTCTTTAGGGTGGTGACTAAGGTGGGGTACACCTTCTTGACTGTTTTTAGCAAAACAGCCACTGCATCATCTTCATCCATTCTCGCATTCAGTGATGCAAGTTGAGCCATAAGGCCTTTAAAGTGAGAGATGAAGGCTCCAATGCCATCTCCCTCTTTGATTTCCAAGCTTAAAAATTCAATTTTAAGTGAGATCTTGGAATTCTTACCACGAGCTCCATAGAGCTTATCAAGCTCATCCCATTTCTCCTTTGCAGTCAGAAGCTGGTCCACATGGTGAATGAGAGCCTCATCAAGATGAAGCATGATGATGGCTGGTGCCCTCGCATCATCTTCAATATCTTCAACCTTAGTTCGATCAATAACCTTAGTGCCGGAGATGAATGGCCAAAAACCTTTGGACATCATTTTGTACTTGACAGGGACTTGCCAAGTGTGGAAGCCCTCTCCCTAGAACTTCTTGATTTGGGTGTTTTCCTTTGGCATTGGGTATTGAAGGAGGTTACTAGAGAGTAATGGGCTGATATATGAAGTAAAAAACCAAAAATTTATGATATTTGGGCTTAAGTAGAAAGAGAAAGGCTTATGAGAGTGCAACAACCCTTAATCAAGTCAAGGATGTTGCTTAAAAAAGGAGATTAAGATGGTTAAGCTTATGGTTTAGCACTTAGGGTTTGTTCCCAACCATGAATACTGATTGAGAGAGATTAATTAGTGTTAAGGAATACTTTCTTTTGTGATTTAAATCACCATTAGTGTTTAGCAACACTATTAGTGCTTAAAAGCACATTATTAGTATCTAATGATACTTGTGTTGTGGTGATTAGATTCACTATTAGTGTTCACGAACACACTTAGTGTTTAAAACACTCTGGAGAGGCTCTCCTTTTCTAGATTAATAGCATGATTAGTGTTAATCAACACTTATTAGTGTTTATGAACACTTTTAACAAAAGCTTGAGCAAGCTTCCATGGAAAAACCAGTAGGCGCCTGGTTTTTTTCTTCCCACGAGCATTCTACGCGTTCATTTCAGCTGAGATTTGAGATGTGGACCTATGAGGTTTAGGGCTTCAAAAGCTTTAAGCTAGTGTAGCTTGAAGGGCACCACGTAAGGCGAATTCGTGTACGATATTCAGCGCTGTTGAAAAACGTGCCTATCTGCAAGAAACGCAATGCCGAGCTGTACCACACGCGTATCACCCACTGTGAATAGCTCGGCTGAAGTGCCTTGAGCTGAGGATGATTTCTCCAAAAGAAAGTAGACGCTGAAACACTTTCTATAGCCCTCCCCATATCCTCCACTGATGGCTGGTGCAGAGAGGCTATGGAGATTGAGAAGAAAAGGTTCAAAAAAATGGAGAACTTCCACCACACAACCTAGCTCAAGATACCATGTTAAGAGAAAATGTGGTGGATGAGATATGTGGAGGAGATTCACTCAAAGAATACAAGAAAATATCTTGTTTATTAAGTTGTTTATGAATACAACTAGGCCTTGCTCAATACAAATTGCCTTCTAGCTCCACCTTTAAATAGGTGAGCTAGTGGACTATAAGTCCATTCACACACACACACCCTTCTCCTACCCTTTTACATGACCTTAGTCTTTTAATACCTAGGCCCCCTAGCTGCTACTCATGCAAAAAATAAATAGACTCACCACTTACACACTCAATATGAAATTGCCTTTTTCTTAGATTGAACTATTTCCAAACAGAATTGAAATAAGACCACAGTGCTTCCATCATAATCCTCAGTATTCCATTTCCAGGGTCCAGTTCGAGCTTTCCAATTTCCAACCATGAAATCCAATTCCATTCATTCCTTTCTCAGCATACCTATGGCATCATCGGCACAACCAGAACACTCACCACTTGGTCAGTCCCTCTAGGCTCACCTAGTACTTCACTCAGGGGCCTTTTCAATAGTTCCTAGCCCATAGTACCCAAGAGTATAATCAAGATTTTTTCATAAAATCCATATGAAATCTCCATTGAAGATCAGCTAGATTAACCAATGAGATCTAGTTACCAAAAAGAGCCATGGACTCATCCGTTGAAGACTAGCAAGGCCAATCAACCAGATCCATGCCCATGTTCAGAAAACAACTCCAACTCAACACGTTCAAGATTTTGGCCCTTAACGACTTCACTCTCAATAAGCTTCAAAACAAATTGAAGCTTACCTCTGCACTCTTTGACAATTTTGTAGAACTTTACCATTTCTGCTTATAGCTTGCATAGATTAAATACAAACTTATTGTCTACATGCAATTTGAAGGGCACTTCCTTTGATCCAGACTTAAGCATCTGTGTATGTTCCAAATGCATTGGCTCACCAATTGTGTCTGACTTTTGCATTAAGATCTTTTCGTGCTTACTTTACATGGAACAGTTTAGGGATGGGCACCACCCATCTCTTGTTAAGAACAACCTTAAACCTTGCATCCAATTGCTTATAAATCATAGCATAGGATTCGGAGCTAATCCCTACCTTGTCACATATTCCTTGAGTATCTATAGCTGTGAAGGTATTGCTTACCTCCTTCAAGCGTACTCTTACAAAATCATCACCAATGGTTTTGAATTTGGGGTTTTCCAATATATACTTCACCATACCTTTGCTTAAGACCTTTGCAAGCAATTGCATCATCAACCTCTTCACTTGGGTTGGAAAACATATTCTTCATGTTTGCACATTATGCATAGACCCACCGATTATATTGCCCACTCGCTCTGGTCAACTCATGAAGTGGTTTGAGCAATCTCACACGCTCACGTGCTTGTTTGGTTTTCGTTGAGGGTCTAGCAACAACAGTCTTTACAAGCATTGCTGCCATCTTTTTGTTGTCCTTCTCCAAACCCTGCATTTTGCAATGCAGTTCTGCATTGTCTATCCTCGACAACATGCACTACATTTTTCATAACATGCATCGTATCTTGTAGACTCTGATTCTCTCTCTCCTTTTCACTTAGTGATATTGTGAGATCCTTAATCCCTGTATCCATGCCCATCATGGTGCACTGAACAGATGTGTAAACACTATGAGCTTGCATTACTAGCCTCCTAGTGTATCCCAATAACCCTGCATTACCTTCACACACATACTTAATGAAAGATGTAAGCCCACTAAATTGTGGAGGTTTTTGAGTAATTGGATCGGGTGGATAAATACACCTCTCAACCCAAAGATCGACATGTTTTTTCCTTTCATTTTTGTCCTGTTGCATTATCTCTGGATGCTTTTTACTTGTCTAGCAGTGTATACTCGGCCTCCAATTGGAAGTGAATGTCTCTCTTCTTGTTCCAGCCTGTATTCTAAAATTAGCATTTGGACAAAACACATCTATTAACCAAAAATTAGCTCTGGACAAAATATAACTAACAAAAAAGTAGCTTTTATACATTTGTACAACTCAAAAATTTAACCAAAAATAACATTATTGAATACAACTTTAACCAGATATAACTTCCATATAATATAGAACTAAATCATAACTTGTAATCAAAATAACACACTTGTTTCACCCAAATAACATAGAAATAACCTCATAAATGAGAAACAACACTATTGAACATAACATATAGACTTCAATATATCCTAAAACCAAATTATAACTATTAATCAACAATTATATTTCACACACTTGTTTCACTCAAAAAATCACTAAATAACACAAAAATAGCATCCTTAAAATCAACTATTATCTTCTATTTTACACATGACTAAATCACATTTAGAACAATAAGATGGTCAAAATAGAAAAGAAAACAAAATAACTCAGACAATATTAAACCATAACAAAACAACATAACAGATAACAAGATGGACATACCTCCATTGCTCTCTTGTTCTTTGATTCTTTTACTCTCTTGTTTCCAAAACTAAATCAATACTATTAATCAACAATTATATTTTACACACTTGTTGCACTCAAAAAATCAGTAATGAACAATCCAAATAGCATAGAAATAACATCATTAAACTCAACTATTATCTTTTATTTCACACATGACTAAACCAAATTTAGAACAATAAGATGGTGAAAATAGAAAAGAAAACATAATAACTCAGACAAAATTAAACCATAACAAAACAACATAACAACAAATAACAAGATGGACATACCTCCATTGCTCTCTTGTTCTTTGATTTTTTTGTAGAGATTAATGAATAGAAAGATGATTGACGGGGAAGATGAATATGTGGTTCCAACTATATGGCACCAAATAGTCAATATACCCTTCAATTTCTTTGTTACAGAAGAGAAGAAACCCCATGATTGAGAAGATCTAAACTTATTAATGTGGTTTAGGAGGAAAAGAAAGCTTTTGAGCATAGCTACTAAAGAAAACAAACACAGATTTGAATTTTCTCTGTACAAAGGAGGGAAAGTGAAAAACCTAAAGCAATATCTCATCAAAGCAAACTAAAATCACCCTAAATTGATAACCCTACTTTTCTTATTCTAAAAAATTTAGAGAAGTCTCTAAATGAAGAAAAAATTCATAAACCCCTATATACTTAATGAAAAATGACGAAAATTAATACTCACACTCTTAGATCACATAGAGGTAGGCGTGGGTAAAAAGAAATTCAAAAATGTGATGTCTACATCAAGTTATTCCATTTTTTTAATTCTCCCATTTTGAAATACGTAAATGCAATCTATTTGGAAGGATTTAGAAGCTAAAAAGTCATGTGGGCATTTAAGAGTGTCACATCTTAGATGCTTCATGTTTTTAAATCAAATAGAATATTATTATTTTAGATTTGAGAATTTTGAGGACAGGTGGTCCTAGCTTTGGAGATGGGATAGTCCTACAATAAAATAATAGGTGAATCTCTAAAAACAATATAAAGAGATCTCCTTGATTCTACAAGAGCTAATATTATAACATTATTTTAGAATCTATTTCTAGAGAGAGAGAAGTGAGAGAAACCCCTTAAGGGACAAAAGGAGAGTCCATATTTCTCCTAATGTATATGCATAGGCTTGCTCTCTAGAATTTACCCAGCATCACTATAAATTTCACTATAAGCATTGCTAAGCACTGTTTTTAGCGGCGCTTATAGCGACGCTGTGTGAAGTTTTTTTGGGAACCTCAAACTCAACTTGTACATGTGTACATGAGTGATGTTCATGTTGTGGTAAAGTCATGGGGGCACCCATTGACTCAGTGTGGGCGTCATGGATGCGGAAATCAGGCTTTAGGCTTTAATGGAAGTGTATACGCAGGAGAAATGATCAGATCTTGGAAGCACAGGCTTGTCCGAAGCGTGTTATGCTGGAGATGGTGTCAACCATTCAATTGCTTGTAGGTGTGCACGTCCCAAAAAATGGAAATGGGCACTAGCAGGTTGCATTTGAAAGAAGTATGAAAGCATGTGGGCAATTGATGGTCGGGATGCCAAATAAAATGTGTGTATAAGCTAATCTTAAAGGAGCATAAAATGGAAGGTGATGAGGAACGTGTGCATGGCAGAAAAAGGTGGGGCATGAGCATCAATGGAGAAAATACCAAATTGGGCCAGAATGGCGGATTCTTCCAGAAGAGCAAACGTGGATTGCAGATGGCGTGGGGGATGCAGAGAGTTGCGAGTAGGGGGCCCTTTAAGTATTGCAGCCATCCTTGAGGCTTTAAATAAAAAAGAAATAAAATAAGTAACCAGGTGGCCAGCTATTTGAAATCCACGTTGAGGTATGCTTTGCAGCCATCTCCCTCGCCAGCGCAACACCTAGGTGGTGGGTTCTTCGAGAAAGGACGTCCGCGCTGAAGAAGAGGGAGAAGGACGACGCCCAAAAAAAAAAGACGTCGACGACGGACTGCAAGGAGGCACGTCGGCTGGAGAGGAAAGGTGGCCACAGAGTAGAGGCAGAGCTCGTGTGCTGCGTTGAATAGCCGTGAAGGGTAGCGGCTGGTAGCGGTGATTGACGGGTTGTTGGCGATTCGCAGAGAAGCCACCTAGGAGTTTGCAGTGAAGCTGGTGGCGATAACTAGAGGACGTTGACATGCTAGTTTACTCGTGCGATAACTGGTAGGGACGAAGAGAGCCTATTCATGTAAGGGTGGCAACCTCTAGGTGTGCACAGAAGGAGGCGTAGCCTTGTTGTTTGTCTTTGGGTTGCCTGCAAAAGTGCTGACGCAAGCAAAGAGACAAGGTGGTCATGTTGGTGGGGCTGGTGCAACCAGAAAAAAGAGAGCCGCCAGCCACCTGTAGAGAGAGGCGAAGATCACAGGTGGGTTGGTTTTGGTGTGGGTCCGCTAGAGGAGCTGCCTGGCGAGGAGCGTGGACTGGGCAGGGGAGCCGCCTGGGAAGCAAGCGTAGGAGAAAAGTAGAGCAGAGAGAGCAAGAAGGCTGGTCCCGGCAAGAACAAAGAGAGTCTTACGTGTGGTGCCAATGTGAAGGTGGTCACCTTTGAAAGCAGAGAGTGGAGGGCAAGGTGCCTTGGTGCCGGCGAAGGCAACTGCTGGCGATAGAGAAAGGCAACGTTGGAGGCTGTTGTGATGACAGGTGGTTCCGACTGGCAGGAGAACCGCCTGGGGTGTTTTCTTGATTACATGGTTGCCGTCTCTGAGAGGCAGGGAGGTTCAGAGGTGTGGCTGGGTTTTGTTTTTGCTTTGGGAACTGGCAGTGTACTAGTGGTGTAGGAGAGAGTGGTCGGCTGCTGAGGTGCAGAGCAAAGAACGAAGAGGTCGGCTGCTGTGCAGAGAAGCAAGAGTGAACGGATTTTTAGCGACCAGGAGTTGGAGTGGACTGATTGCAAGTGGATGCCAGATAAAGCTGGTTCTGAGGATATTTGGAATATCCACCTCTGTAAAGATAAAGGTCTGTTCTGAAATATAAGTCTTGTTCATGCTCTTTGGTCTGGTGTTCTGGTGTGTTTGCATGCGTGTGTGGAAGTGTGGCACCCTATAAAGGCGTAAAAAGCTTTACCGCTTCCGTGCCATCACTTTTTGGTGCCTCCACAGAGGAGCAGATTTCCTCTGGTTTGTGAAAGAAGACAGGGGCTGTGTGAAGCAAGGTTGGGAAGATGGCTCAAGATTTTCCAGAATATTGGGGATTGCCACAGGAGAGTGCAGTCCGGTTTCTGGAGAAGATGGAATTTACAGCCTTGATGAAAGACAGGGTAACTCCGGAGATCCTCTCTCAGATTTTGACTTATTGCTTGCAGGGTGATGCAAAAGCATGGCTACGGATGTTTGTGACTGCACACAGAAATGTTCATCAAGAGGATCCTGAATACTGTGTAGTCAGAGCTGCATTTTTGACACAGTTTGTCCATGTGAAGAGTCCGAATGAAGTGTGGAAGGAATTGTGTAATATTCAGCAGAAGGATGGTCAAGATGTGGATCAGTATCTGATACAGTTTGGTAGACTGTGGAGTCTATGGTGTGAGGCTTTGATTCCTGAAGTACCCCTGCAGATGATAAAGAGGGAGCGGTTTCCGTTTGAAGGTGGAGCTGAAGAACCTGGATAGCTTTGAGGAGGCTGTCAGCGTTGCTCGTGGAGAAGGAGTGGAAGGTGAAGCGTCTGAGGTAGTTGGGAATGCAGGAAGAGCCAAAGAGGTCACTGTGAAGGTGCCAGAGATTGAGAGTATGCATCCTGGAAGAAAAGCTGCTGTTGTTCCTAAACAGGAGGATTCTTTGAAGAGGGAGGTTCATGAAGTAGTGGAGCTCATAAAGTCTTTAAGCATGAATTGGATAGAGTCTACAGGAAGAGGAAGAAGCATAGGTGATATGGGAAGGAAGACTGATGCATCATCTGGTTTTGAAAGAAATTCAGCAGATATTGGAAGAGGGAGAGGGTATCCGTGTGATGTGCAATGCCGGAATTGTGGTGAGTGGGGTCATATCAGTCCACAATGTGAGAGACCAGCTAAAGCTAATGGTGGTATATATCAATTGTCTATGGGAATGAATAATAGGGTGATGGACCCTAGTATACAGAGGAAGGATGCAATTCAGCCCAATGTTTGTGAAGCCCATAAGGTCACATTTGCAGAGCAGGATATGGGATAGATTAACCTGTTGGAAATGGAGAAGGATGAGGTTTCTGGAATCAGCCCTGAAGAGCTTTCAGAAGATGAGGAGGAGGAGGATGGAAGTATTGATGATGCTGTGGATTGTGAAGGTGATGCTGCTAACGCTGAGGAACCTGATGAGTTTGAGTATGGATATGACTTGGATGATCTCTTTGATTCAGAAATGAGTAATGACTTGCAGGTGCCAGTACTTCAGCCAGTCAAGGTAAAGAGTGATGATCAAGGTGTTACTAATGAAGGTACTATGGATGGAGTATGTATGGATGATCCGGGTGATGAGTTGGATATTGCAGCTTGTGAGAATGAGGATGATGAGCTGAACTGTGTACTTGATAATGCATTGGATGATCTGTTGGAATTGGTTTCCTTGGAGAAGGTAACAAATGCTTGCATACCAGTTGTGCAGGAAGGGAGTGATGGTGTGACTAATGATGAGTTGGATGCTATTTTGGATGATGGTGTGATAGATTTCGTAGGTGCGGTTGCTGATCATAAGGTGTGTGTTCCTTGTCATGCCCAAGAGAATGAGTCGGTTGTCATGGGTGAGAATGCATGTGAGGCTATTGTTGTTGGTCAGGGGGACCAAGATGTTTTGCCTGGGAGTTTAGGGAGCTTGGACTTGGTAGAGATGCATGTGCAAGATGTGGAGAATCTTGAAGGATCACCAACGGTCTTGAAGCTGGAGACACTACAGGGAAGTGACAATGATGAGTCTACAGTGCATGAAGTTGCTGTGTTTGATGTTGATGGGTTGAAGGGAAATGAGTTTATGGTGGACACACCACATGTTGATGGGTTGAAGGGAAATGAGTTTATGGTGGACACACCACATGTTGATGGGTTGAAGGGAAATGAGTTTATGGTGGACACACCACATGTTGATGCTCAGCATATGGATGAGTGGTTTGGCTATAGTCCTAGTCTGGCAGTTTATCCAGAGGGAAAGTTGGAAGCCAATGATGCAGGTTGCAAATTGGATGATCATGAGATGGGAGTTGATCATCAGATGTGTGTTATTTTAGTATATGATTATGAGTGGGACTCAGATGTGTCAGAGGGGAGTAGAGGTGAGGAATGGATGTTTCCATCACAAAACTGTGTGAGCTGGTATGGAGGAGGAAGTGCAACATGGTGATGAGGCCATATATAAAGAGCCCAGGGGGTTGCTGAAAATGGAAGACCATGACAGGGTGTATCAATGGTTGTTTGATAGAGGAAAATGCTTGAAGGATTGGAAGGTAGATGCACCGAGATTTCTGTTTGATCCAGGGGGATAAATGGTTTCTGTTTGTACAGCTCTGCTGGACATAAATGTCTCAGCAGAAAAAAGGGGGTTGCTAAATATGTGTAAAGTTTTTTTGGGAACCTCAAACTCAACTTGTACATGTGTACATGGGTGATGTTCATGTTGTGGTAAAGTCATGGGGGCACCCAAGTGTGGGCATCATGGATGCGGCAATTAGGCTTTAGGCTTTAATGGAAGTGTATACGCAGGAGAAATGATCAGATCTTGGAAGCACAGGCTTGTCCAAAGCGTGTTATGCTGGAGATGGTGTCAACCATTCAATTGCTTGTAGGTGTGCGCGTCCCAAAAAATGGAAATGGGCACTAGCAGGTTGCATTTGAAAGAAGTATGAAAGCATGTGGGCAATTGATGGTCGGGATGCCAAATAAAATGTGTGTATAAGCTAATCTTAAAGGAGCATAAAATGGAAGGTGATGAGGGACGTGTGCATGGCAGAAAAAGGTGGGGCATGAGCATCAATGGAGAAAATACCAAATTGGGCCAGAATGGCGGATTCTTCGAGAAGAGCAAACGTGGATTGCAAATGGCGTGGGGGATGCACAGAGTTGCGAGCAGGGGGGCCTTTAAGTATTGCAGCCATCCTTGAGGATTTAAAGAAAAAAGAAATAAAATAAGTAACCAGGTGGCCAGCTATTTGAAATCCACGTGGAGGTATGCTTTGCAGCCATCTCCCTCGCCAGCGCAACACCTAGGTGGTGGGTTCTTCGAGAAAGGACGTCCGCTGAAGAAGAGGGAGAAGGACGATGCCAAAAAAAAAAAAGAGACGTCGACGGACTGCAAGGAGGCAGGTCGGCTGGAGAGGAAAGGCGGCCACAGAGTAGAGGCAGAGCTCGTGTGCTGCGTTGAATAGCCGTGAAGGGTAGCGGCTGGTAGCGGTGAGACGGGTTGCTGGCAATTCGTAGAGAAGCCACCTAGGAGTTTGCAGTGAAGCTGGTGGTGGTAACTAGAGGACGTCGACATGCTAGTTTACTTGCCGGCGATAACTGGTAGGGACGAAGAGAGCCTATTCATGTAAGGGTGGCAGCCTCTAGGTGTGCGCAGAAGGAGGCGTAGCCTTGTTGTTTGTCTTTGGGTTGCCTGCAAGTGCTGACGCAAGCAAAGACAAGGTGGTCATGTTGGTGGGGCTGGTGCAACCAGAAAAAAGAGAGCCGCCAGCCACCTATAGAGAGAGGCGAAGATCACAGGTGGGTTGGTTTTGGTGTGGGTCCGCTAGAGGAGCTGCCTGGCGACGAGGAGCGTGGACTGGGCAGGGGAGCCACCTGGGAAGCAAGCGAAGGAGAAAAGTAGAGCAGAGAGAGCAAGAAGGCTCGTGGGTGGCAAGGACAAAGAGAGTCTTACGTGTGGTGCCAACGTGAAGGTGGTCACCTTTGAAAGCAGAGAGTGGAGGGCAAGGTGCCTTGGTGTCGGCAAAGGCAACTGCTGGCGACAGAGAAAGGCAACGTTGGAGGCTGCTGTGGTGACAGGAGGTTCCGACTGGCAGGAGAACCGCCTGGGGTGTTTTCTTGATTACATGGTTGCCGTCTCTGAGAGGCAGGGAGGTTCAGAGGTGTGGCTGGGTTTTGTTTTTGCTTTGGGAACTGGCAGTGTACTAGTGGTGTAGGAGAGAGTGGTCTTCAGCTGAGGTGCAGAGCAAAGAACAAAGAGGTCGGCTGCAGAGAAGCAAGAGTGAACGGATTTGGAGCGACCAGGAGTTGGAGTGGACTGATTGCGAGTGGATGCCAGATAAAGCTGGTTCTGAGGATATTTGGAATATCCACCTCCGTAAAGATAAAGGTATGTTCTGAAATATAAGTCTTGTTCATGCTCTTTGGTCTGGTGTTCTGTTGTGTTTACATGCGTGTGTGGAAGTGTGGCACCCTATAAAGGCGTAAACAGCTTTACCGCTTCCGTGCCATCAACACTAAGAAAATTAACTTTTCGAGCCTGTGGCACCATCGATGCCTATTTTTCTCTCTCCCAAAAAATTCCCTCCACTACTTTCCTTGAGTTCCTACACTGAATCCTCCCTTCCATCAAGCTAGCTCCCCTAACATGCATTTGTTATCTTTATATTCCCCTTCTTCTTCCCCTTCCCCTTCCTCTTCATGAGACTCTTTTTCTTTATCACCAAATGGATATGGTGTTAGCTCTTGAAGTTATGTTTCTCTTATGTTTTATTCTAATGCATTTGTTTATGATTCTTCTTCTTCTTCCCCTTCCCCCTTCCCTATTCCTCTTTCTTTTCTTATCCATCACTCTACAAGTGATGGTGTGACCTAATGATTTGGGTTTGCTTCTATTATGCTTAACCTAATGATTTTTAATAAGAAATATAAAGAGATTAAGATCAATGCATAGATTACTAACCTTCTCCTTTTGCTTCTTCTTCTTCTCCTTTTTATGTCTATGCTTAATGTGTATTGGTCTTTTATATGTTTCTTGTGTTTGGTAGGTCGAGTTCATTAAATTTATTGCTAATCACTCTTTTACCTTTTTATGTTGTGTGTAGGTTTTGTACTAATCATCTCTTTTAGCTAGACAATATAGAGGTAAGCTTTCTTTTGCTTGTACTCTTTAGGGTTTTGTGTCTATGCATTAAGATTTTAGGGTTTTGTATCTATGCATTAAGCTTTTAGGGTTTTGTATTACTATTACTTATTTAATCTTTGTTTTGTAGGTCCTCTAATCCTCTCCTCTAATCCTCTCCTTCAATTTCACCAAAAGGAGGTAATCCCTCTAATCATCTATGCTTTTCATCTACCTATTATTGTACCCTTGGGTGCCGAGCTTTAGGATTATATTAACTTAAGCTTAATACATAGATTAAGCTCTATGCATAGAGCTTAATCTATGCATTAAGCTCTATTCAAGCTTTATGCATAGAGATTAATCTATGCATTAAGCTCTATCCATAGAGCTTAATCTATGCATTGAGCACTATGCATAGATTAAGATCTATGCATAGAGCTCAATGCATAGATTAAGATCAATGTATAGAGATTAATCTATGCATTAAGCTCTATGCATATATTAAGCTCTATGCATAGAGCATTAAGCTCTTTGCATAGAGCTTAATCTATGTATTGAGCTCTATGTATAGACTACGCTCTATGCATAATAGAGCTTAATGCATAGATTAATCTCTCTACATAGACCTTAATTTATGCATTAAGCTTTATGCATAGAGCTTAATCTATGCATTAATCTCTATGCATAGATTGAGCTCTATGCATAGATCTTAATCTATGTATTGAGCTCTATGCATAAATTAATCTCTATACATAAAGCTTATGCATTGAGATTAATGCATTAAGCTTAATGTATAAATCTTTAATGCATTAAGATTAATGCATGCATAAAGCTTTATGCATTAAGATTAATGTAAAAATCTTATGCTTTATTCCTAATGCATTAGTCTTAATGCATAAAGATTTATGTGTTAAGCTTATGCATTAATCTTAATGCATTAAGCTTATGAATTGAGATTAATGCATCAAGCTTTAATGCATTAATATTAATGCATAAAGTTTTATGCATTAAGATTAATGCATTAAGCTTAATGCATAAGATTAATGGATAATATTAAAGCATTAAGCTTAATGCATTAAGATTAATACATAATCTTTATACATAAAGCTTTATGCATTAATCCTAATTCATAAAGCTTAATGCATAAGCTTTATGCATTAAGTTTTATGCATTAATCTTAATGCATCAAAGTTTATGCATTAAGCTTATGAATTAATCTTGATGTATTAAAGCTTAATGCATTAAGCTTTATGCATTCATTAGTGTATTAAGCTCTATGCATAGATGGAGAGTAGAAGTTTTTTTTTCATGTTATGTTTATAAATGTGTTACTTGTTTTTTGCATGTTATTTTTTTAAGGTCTTGCTTGTTGTGCCCTCCTTCTACATAAAACGACTCTAGTATCATTCCACTTCTTGAGGTACTCTCCAATGTTCTTATTCTTCGCATTTATTTGCTTTTTGCACCTTCTTTGAGTGCTTGGGTTCTAATTTTTCTATTCTCTTAGGCTTAGAGCAAACACATAGAGATATGGGGCATTATTATAGACCTTTTAAAATGTTGCTTAACACTAGTTCTGTAATTGGACACTTAAGTGTCCTGAGACACTAAAGTGTCTTGAAAAGTTCTTGAATTTTTGTGGGCAATCTATTAAGAGTTTTGAAAATGCTTAACATCCACAGATGTTCCTCAAGACCCAAAAAATCCTTGAGATTTTTTAAATTGCACTTTTCTTAGCTTTTGCAAGGTAATATTTTAATTTTTTTAGACACATGCTGAAAAAATGCATGATTTTTGCTGTTTTCAAAAAATAGTAGTAATTTGGACATAACTTTTAGAAGGGACACAGTTTGATCATGAAACTTGGCTTGATGGAAAGCCCATGATGTAAACTAAATCCTGGAATCATCAAACGACAATTATTGGATAAATTTTTGACTCGCTAATATTGAAATGACGTTTTTTATATAGGTGGAGCATGAATTTTTCTCCTTCCATATGCAAGCTAATAATGTAAAACTTGAGGTGCACCCATGTTATATAGAGTAAATACTACTTTGTTTTGAATTTTCCAAAACTTTATAGCCACTTTTTGGGCCTCTTCTCATACATGGCCTTTTGCGCAACCTGTTTTTAATACATAAAATGTCTAATTATGAGCCTAATTTTGATTTTCATCAAAGGGGAAAGCTATGTAAGTACATTATTTGTTGTAACTATAGATGTAGACTACTTGTGCAAGCATAGTTATGATTAGTTTTTGATAAAAGATGATCAAATTTTACATTTTTATTTTTTATAGTTTTTTTAGAACTAGGCGATAAGAACCTACTTAAGTGGAGGCTAAGTTAGTGTCATACACATCAAATTATGGCTTATTTATCTCATCTCAAGCATGAAAACCAATAATCAACATTCTCATTGATAGGGCTACATTATTTTTTAGTGGCGTGATTGAGTTTTGATAATACGTGTTACTTTTGCTGATTTTATGTAACTTTTTTGGAAAAAATTCTAGGAAAGAAAAATGATTTTTTTGGTGAACTTCTACCTCCTTGGACTGATGTATGCTATCAAAATATATTGGGAAAAATGCTATTGATATCATTGGATTTTTTTTTAGAGAATGATGCTTGCATATTTGGAAAAATCTTGAAAAATGTTCATTTTCAAGACATATGCTACTTTGTTGCTTATGTACTTCCAAATAAAAAGGCATTTTATATGTTTAGCATTTTTTACATAAGCATAGGGTTATGTTCTACATGCCCAATGAAGCATTTTGGTTTTTAAAGCCTACATTAGGAGTTTGATTTTTTTTTCGCAACCCCCAAAAAAGGACACTTAAGTGTCCTGTTTTGGTACCAAACTAGTGTTAAGTCAAGTTAGGAGTGGTTATCCACAAGTAGGTGGTTATAGTGGAGGGATAGCCCTCGATATTTTCACTATCCTTCTCTTGTAAAAGAGAAGTTTCCTTTGGCTTTAATAGTGTGGAGTGTGTGGAAAGTCCTCAAAAGCTATCATCCAAAAGGGGAACTATCCACCCTGCTTGTCTAAGCAGTATTCTAGAAGGCCACAATAAAGTTATAATATCACATGAGTAGTATAAGAGTTCTAAGTTTGAGCATGCATAAGGTATAAGATTTCTAATGTGTTCTTGTGTTATTTAAGTTTGAGTATATAAGATTCCTCCCCATCCTCTCAAGATGTCCAGCATCTTCCCCTATAATCAAATCCCTCTTCAGAAATATAAAAGATCTTGTTTCTACCAGTTTTGGCCTAGAGAGAGAAAATCTTCTAGAGAGTGGTAATTCAATTTTTAAATATTTTTAGATAAAAAAATATCTCATCTTATTAAAATAAGTTTTCCTAAAACAGAAGTTCAAAAAGACTTTCAGATGGTGCGTTAGAAATTAAGTATAATTTGTTCAAGAGGCATTATTCTGGGGGTCAAGATTTTTTCGAAATTTTAAATTAAGGTTCCTATGGACCAATAAGATTCATCCAAATGTAGGGAGGAGATAAATGAAGAAATCAAAGGAAAATCCCCCAAAAATGAGTAAATACTCACATAAGATGAAGAGTTGACTAAGGACAAGGTTAATAGTTAAAAAAGAGAGATATTTAGAAGTAATGATGCATTTTTGACACCTCAGTATGGGGGAATTTCCCTCATGAAGGAGGCGCCTATTTCACATCTGTGGGAGAGTTTTAAACTCCCAAATAATGAGATATTTTTATCTCTCCTCTCTCCTATTTCAACTAAATCCAAAAAGTAGACTAATCTGACCCAAAAATGGTCAAAAATTGATCAAACTGATCTGAAAAATTCTAGAATCAGTTGGCTTGGTTATAAGCTCACTTTTTCCTATAAATAGAAGCCTTCCCCTTTGTTGAAACTCAATAGTGTTTTGCACTGTTACCATGCTTCCCCCAAGTGCCAAAAACTGTGAATTTTACTCATAATTCATTAGTTTTTGACCTTTCCTCTTCTAAAAGATTGGTGGCCACTCTTGTTTCAAACAAGAGTAGAACCCTCAAACCAAGCCAAAGGAAAGCTCTCAAATTATCCATGTAAGTTAGAGATTCTTCTCTTTTCTATTTCTTTTATGGTTTTTTATGATTTTTGTCTTCTCTAAAATGAAATGATGTTATGCCTCATTGAAAAAAGGCATTCCCCTCTCTTCTTTAGTAAATCCAACCATTCTTTATCCTAGATGATTGATTATTGGATAAAATCAAGTTTTTCATAATGTTTCTCTTAAATAAGTAGAAAATGTTTACATTAGAATGATTTAAATACTCTTGGTGAACTTCTAATTAATTTTAGAGGGTTAAAAATTGAAAAATGGTCAGCCATACAAAGGAGGTTATGGTAAAATTTTTTGAAAATTTATGAAATAAATTTCATCTTTTATTAATCAAAAAGAGTAATCCCCATTGTTAGAGTATTCTAAAAGTGTCATTTTCATTCATGCATAGAAAGATGCATATTGATTATTTTTTATAAAAGAATAATTTTCAATAGAATTAAATTCTATATATAGAAAGATACATATTGATATTTTTTTTAATTATGAAAGTGTTACTTTCTTCATAATGGATTTTTATGCATAAAAGTATATTTTTTAATTATAAAAGAGTTACTTTCATCATATTGATTTTTATGCAAAAGTGTTACTTTTATCATTATTGAATTCTATGCATAAAAGTATGCATAAAAGAATATTTTTTTAATTATAAAAGTGTTACTTTTATCATTATTGAATTCTATGCATAAAAGAATATTTTTTTAATATAAAAGTGTTACTTTTATCATTATTGATTTCTATGCATAAAAGAATATTTTTTTATTATAAAAGTGTTACTTTTATCATTATTGAATTCTATGCATAAAAGAATATTTTTTTATTATAAAAGTGTTACTTTTATCATTATTGATTTCTATGCATAAAAGAATATTTTTATTATTATAAAAGTGTTACTTTTATCATTATTGAATTCTATGCATAAAAGTATGCATAAAAGAATATTTTTTTATTATAAAAGTGTTACTTTTATCATTTTTGATTTCTATGCATAAAAGATATTTTTTAATATTAAAAGCCTGATTTTCATCATGAATGATTTTTATGCATAAACATATGCATAAAAGATATTTTTTTATTAAAAGTGTGATTTTCATCATAAATGATTTTTATGCATAAATGGATGCATAAAAGAAATTCTTTTATATTAAAAGAGTGATTTTTATCATAAATGATTTGTATGTATAAACATATGCAAAAAAAATATTTTTATATTAAAAGTGTGATTTTCATCATAAATGATTTTTATGCATAAATGGATGCATAAAAGAAATTCTATTATATTAAAAGAGTGATTTTCATCATAAATGATTTTATGATGATAAAAGTGTGACTTTCATCAGAATTAGATTTTATGCATAAATAGATGCATATAGAATGATTATATTTAAATAAGGGTTCTCTTAATCCTCTGTTTAATTTTCACAAAAATTGGAAAAATGAATAAGTAGATAATCTGTGAGAAGAAATGCTACCGTTTCATATTCACTAAGATGGTAGTGAGAAAATTCAAATAAACTGCAGGAAAGCAAGACTCCTCAGAAAATGAGTCGAGTTCTTGGGTACAAATTGGATGAAGGATGCATGTATTATAATAATCGGCTATGTATTCCCAATGATGAGGAAATAAAGGGAAGAATTCTGAGAGCCCATGATAGCCTGATAGCTGGACATCAAGGGTTTATAAAAACCTATATGTCTATGAAGAAAAGCTTCTTCTAGCCAGGACTCAAAAAGGATGTACTTAATCATGTGCGAAAATGCTTGATGTGCCAAAGAG
The DNA here is from genome assembly GCF_041138505.1 of Cibotium barometz. NCBI lineage: Eukaryota > Viridiplantae > Streptophyta > Polypodiopsida > Cyatheales > Cibotiaceae > Cibotium > Cibotium barometz. The sequence goes on along the minus strand of NC_141048.1, from coordinate 47,959,832 downwards.
TCAAGGCAGAGAGAGTCAAGATGCCAGGGAAACTACAGCCTCTAGACATTCCTCAGATGAAGTGGGAATACATCAGTATGGACTTTGTCACTGGATTACCTTCAGCAGCGCAATCAGGTTACAACTCTATTTCCTTAAGGAGATCTTCAGATTGTATGGTTTACCCAAGAGGATAGTAAGTGACCAAGATCCAAAATTCACATCGAAATTCTGGACTGTGTTCTTTGAAGCAGTAGGAACTTTCTTGGATCTCAGCACAGCCTATCACCCTGAAACAGATGGCCAGATGGAAAGGGTGAATCGAGTAATTGAAGATATCCTTCAATCATGCTACAGCAGGGAACCCAAGAAGTGGTTAATTCATCTGCATTTGGTCAAATTCGCTTACAATGCTTCTTATCATCAAAGCATTGGGATGAGTCCTTTCAAAGCTTTGTATTTAAAGCTTTGTATGGACAAGATTGCCTTACACCATTGACTTGGTCTGATCCATTGATCAGAGTCAAAATGTCCAGACAAATGCTTGACGACATGGACCAGCAGATGCAATCAATCCGTAAAGATATAAAGGCAGCCCAAGACAAACAAAAGCATTATGCAGATAAAAGAGATCTGAGAGAGAGTTCGAAGAATCAGATATGGTCTTCATTTGGGTACGACCAACAAGAAGTTCCTTATCCTTAGGGAAGTACAAGAAGCTCTCTCCCAGATACTGTGGGCCGTATGCTGTCATAATGAAAGTGGGCGATCTAGCCTACAAACTTCTTTTGCCTCCCCATCTAAAGGTACATGATATATTCCATGTCAGTTTGCTTAAGAAGTATGTACCTAGCCTGAGTCACATGGTTGATGTGATGATGAACAATTGATCTCTCCGACTCAAGGCCAGATATGGTACTCCAACCTGAGCAAATCCTTGACGTTTGGGAGAAGATTCGCAAGAGCAGAGTCCTTAGAGACTTCTTAGTAAAGTGGAAGTTCTTCCCTCTAGAAGACGCCACCTGGGAGAAAGAAGAAGAGTTCGCAAAGGATTACCCCCCCCCCCCACTTTGTGAGATGAGGACATCTCGCGTTTTTCAAGTGGGAGAGGATGTAAGATTCCTCCTCGGTCTGAATATTGATTAAGCCTCTACTTCAATCCCTTGTAATCATTCTATGTTTCTGAATATAAGAAAATATTATTTTTCCTTGTTTGGCCTAGTGAGATAAAAATTTCTAGAGAGTGGTAAATCAATATTGGGATATTTTTGGATAAATAAATTCTACAAATATCAAAAAAATGTTTCCCTAAAACAGAAAATCAAAATAGATTTTCCAATGTGCAATTGGAATTAATAAAATTTGATTTAAAAGACCTTATCCTAAGGGTCAAGATTTTTTGAAAATTTTAGATTAAGGTTCCTATGGACCAATAAGATTAATCCAAGTGTCGGGAAGAGAAAAATAATAAATAAAAGAAAATACCCAAAAATGAGTAAATGCCCACATAAGATGAAGAGTTGACTAAGTACTAGGTTTATTAGTTAAAAATTATGAAGTATTACTCCAAAATGAGATATTTTGGAGTAATCATTCATTTTTGACACATGGGTAAGGAAAAGGGGACCCTTCAAGGAGGCGCCTATTTCACATGTGTGGATGAGTTTTAAACTAAAAAATAATAGGATATTTTTATCTCTCCTCTCTCTTAAATCAAACCAAATCAAAAAGGGAGCCAAACTGGTCCAAAGCTTATCCAAATTGAGCCAAACTGCAGCTGAAAAATTCTAGAACTCAGCTGGACTTAGTTATAGTGGCCTCCCTCACCTATAAATAGACCCTCATTCCTTTGTATTCTCATCTGTGAAACTAAACTATGCCGATATTACTCTAAGTTAAGCTTATTTTCTATTATCCTCTAAAAACCCTCTACAAATTGAAGAGATTGGAGCTTCTCTCTCTCTCTTCAATCTTCCTTGGAGACTCCAACAACATACCAAACCAATTGATTGGTTAGGGGCCTCTACTGTGATCAAAGAATCAAGTAATTTAGGAGGTAAAGTGTGTATTATTATCTTCTTTTTCTTAAATCTCCAAATGTTTCTCTTCTCAACCCCTCTCAAGCTTGAGAAGCATTAATTTGAATGGCTTTTGAATACCATTGAAGTTCTAAATAATGTATTGTAATAAAGAAACACATAAATTTCTATTTATGCTTAATTTATATAACGATTTTTAAGCATTTCTCTCTCCCCCCCAAAGAATGGTAATTCCTATGACCTATTCTCAATTTGAATGAAGCTTCTCATGAAGCATTTCTCTAATCTAAAAGTAATTTCTATGCTTGTCTAATTGGAGGCCAAAATAATAGCTTTTTAATACTTTTATGATATTTCACTTATGGTAAAATTAAGAATCAATCCATAATTGGATAATGATCCAATTAGTGGTTATTCTAATCACATGAATAATACTAAACTTTATTCTTTCAAATTTATTGAGAATTATCATTAATAGCAGTGAAGATATGGCAAAATTTCTAAAAAATAAACACAAAAAATCATTTTCATTTATATTAGCAAAAGAGGACTAAATTTATTTTTATGTTTAGGCATAAATAGTTAATTAGGAAAAAGAGAAATTTCTAGTAATCCATTTTTATGTTAAAAGAGTAATCCCCATGACAATGGAAATCCATGTACTCCAATGAAGTAAGAGAAAAATTGTGATGCTAAAATAATGCATATTTTATTTTAAAATTAAAGAAGAATTTTAGTTAAATTTTTCTTTTTGCATAGATAAGTTTTAAATGATGAAAGAGGAATTCCCAATATATTGGAATCCAAATATTTAAATGAGGAAAGTGTAATTCCTAGTGTAAAGGAATTAACGAAGATTTTTATTTAATTTTTTTAGAGAAAATTTAGTTAAATTTATCTTTTTGCATAGATAAATTTTAAATGATGAAAGAAGAATTTCCACTATATTGGAATCCAAATATTTAAATGAGGAAAGTTTAATTCCTAGTGTAAAGGAATTAATGAAGATTTCTATTTAAATTTAAGGAGAAAATTTAGTTCAATTTATCTTTTTGTATAGATAAGATTAAATGATGAAAGAGGAATTCCCACCATATTGGAATTCAAATGTTTAAATGAGAAAAGTGAAATTTTTAGCTTAATGGAATTAATGTATATTTTATGTAATTTTTTAAGAAGAATTTTAAGTAGATTTAATTTTTGGGTAAAAGAGGAATTCCCACGATAATTGGATTGCACTCATTGAAATGAGAAAAAGAAGGATTTCAAGTTTATTCAAAAAAAAAGGTATTGATATTTCAGTTAAAAGAAGAATTTTTATGATATTTAAGAAAAGATAGATTTAAATTAAATTTTAGTATCAAAAGATGAATTTCCATCATAGTTCTACCTAACCAATCAAGGCTCAGAAATTATGTGGCATAAAGAATATCTTTGGATATTTAATTAGTGAAATCATTAAATTGATATTTACCTAAAATCTAGATGTTTAGTTGAAGGGAATCCTTGTAGAACTAAACCGAGTGAATTTGGTTAGACCACCTGAGGGACCGACAGTAAACCTAATTGTCCTTCTCTTGATCTGAATCAGACAAAAATTTGGTGACCAATTCTAGTTACTAAATCCAAAGAATAGACTACCGAAACTAATCTAGTTTTTCCTTGACCAAACTCACCAAGAATCTAGTTAGACAAATGGACAAAATGATGGGTAGATTACCCTCATGAGAGATCAAGGATCCTCATTATTGAAACTGGGAATTATGGAAAAAGGGTTTTCGGAACCAATCTCAAACTGGAATTTTACTTGCATTGGAACCTATGTTTTTTTCATTCAAAGGACTGTTTTACACCAGAATGCTGGAGGAAACAATGATTTTTATGTTTAGGCATAAATAGTTAATTAGAAAAAAGAGGAATTTCTAGTAATCCATTTTTATGTTAAAAGAGTAATCCCCATGACAATGGAAATCCATGTACTCCAATGAAGTAAGAGAAAATTTGATTTTTATGTTTAGGCATAAATAGTTAATTAGAAAAAAGAGGCATTTCTAGTAATCCATTTTTATGTTAAAAGATTAATCCCCATGACAATGGAAATCCATGTACTCCAATGAAGTAAGAGAAAAATTACGATGCTAAAATAATGCATTCCTTATTTTTAAATTAAAGAAGGATTTTAGTTAAATTTATCTTTTTGCATAGATAAATTTTAAATGATGAAAGAGGAATTCCCACTATATTGGAATCCAAATATTTAAATGAGGAAAGTGTAATTCCAAGTGTAAAGGAATTAACGAAGATTTTTATTTAAATTTTTTAGAGAAAATTTAGTTAAATTTATCTTTTTGCATAGATAAATTTTAAGATGAAAGAGGAATTCCCACTATATTGGAATCCTAATATTCAAATGAGGAGAGTTTAATTCCTAGTGTAAAGGAGTAAATGAAGATTTTTATTTAAATTTAAGGAGAAAATTTAGTTAAATTTATCTTTTTGTATAGATAAGATTAAATGATGAAAGAGGAATTCCCACCATATTGGAATTCAAATGTTTAAATGAGAAAAGTGAAATTTTTAGCTTATTGGAATTAATGGATATTTTATGTGATTTTTTAAGAAGAATTTTAAGTAGATTTAATTTATGGTAAGAGAGGAATTCGCACGATACTTGGATTGCACTCATTGAAATGAGAAAAAGAAGTATTTCAAGTTTATTCAAAAAAATAGGATATTTCAGTTAAAAGAAGAATATGATATTTAAGAAAAGATGGATTTTAATTAAATTTTAGTGTCAAAAGATGAATTTCCATCATAATTCTACCTAATGAATCAAGGCTGAGAAATTATGTGACATAAAGAATATCTTTGGATATTTAATTAGTGAAATCACTAAATTGATATTTACCTAAAATCTAGATGTTTAGTTGAAGGGAATCCTTGTAGAACTTAACCGAATGAATTTGGTTAGATTACGTAAGAGACCGACAGTAAACCTAATTGTCCTTCTCTCGATCTGAATCGAACAAAAATTTCGTGACCAATTCCAGTTACTAAATCCAAAGAATAGACTACCGAAACTAATCTAGTTTTTCCTTGACCAAACTCACCAAGAATCTAGTTGGACAAATGGACAAAATGATGGGTAGATTACCCTCATGAGAGATCAAGGATCCTCATTATTGAAACTCGGAATTATGGAAAAAAGGTTTTCGGAACCAATCTCAAACTGGAATTTTACTTGCATTGGAACCTCTGTTTTTTTTCATTCAAAGGACGGTTTTACGCCAGAATGCTGGAGGAAAAAATGATTTTTATGTTTAGGCATGAATATTTAATTAGAAAAAAGGAAAATTTCTAGTAATCCATTTTTATGTTAAAAGAGTAATCCCCATGACAATGAAAATCCATGTACTCCAATGAAGTAAGAGAAAATTTGATTTTTATGTTTAGGCATAAATAGTTAATTAGGAAAAAGAGAAATTTCTAGTAATCCATTTTTATGTTAAAAGAGTAATTCCCATGATAATGGAAATCCATGTACTCCAATGAAGTAAGAGAAAAATTACGATGCTAAAATAATGCATATTTTATTTTAAAATTAAAGAAGGATTTTAGTTAAATTTATCTTTTTGCATAGATAAATTTTAAATGATGAAAAAGGAATTCCCACTATATTGGAATCCAAATATTTAAATGAGAAAAGTGTAATTCCTAGTGTAAAGGAATTAACGAAGATTTTTATTTAAATTTTTTAGAGAAAGTTTAGTTAAATTTATCTTTTTGCATAGATAAATTTTAAGATGAAAGAGGAATTCCCACTATATTGGAATCCTAATATTCAAATGAGGAGAGTTTAATTCCTAGTGTAAAGGAGTTAATGAAGATTTTTATTTAAATTTAAGGAGAAAATTTAGTTAAATTTATCTTTTTGTATAGATAAGATTAAATGATGAAAGAGGAATTCCCACCATATTGGAATTCAAATGTTTAAATGAGAAAAGTGGAATTTTTAGCTTAATGGATATTTTATGTAATTTTTTAAGAAGATTTTTAGGTAGATTCAATTTATGGTAAAAGAGGAATTCCCACAATAATTGGATTGCACTCATTGAAATGAGAAAAAGAAGGATTTCAAGTTTATTCAAAAACAATAAGTATTGATATTTCAATTAAAAGAAGATTTTTTATGATATTTAAGAGAAGATGGATTTTAATTAAATTTTAGTGTCAAAAGATGAATTTCCATCATAATTCTACCTAATGAATCAAGGTTGAGAAATTATGTGGCATAAAGAATATCTTTGTATATTTAATTAGTGAAATCACTAAATTGATATTTACCTAAAATCTAGATGTTTAGTTGAAGGGAATCCTTGTAGAACTAAACTGAATGAATTTGGTAAGACTACGTGAGGGACCTAAAGTAAACCTAATTGTCCTTCTCTCCATCTGAATCAGACAAAAATTTCATGGACCAATTCCAGTTACTAAATCCAAAGAATAGACTACCGAAACTAATCTAGTTTTTCCTTGACCAAACTCACCAAGAATCTAGTTGGACAAATGGACAAAGTGATGGGTAGATTACCCTCATGAGAGATCAAGGATCCTCATTATTGAAACTGGGAATTATGGAAAAAGGGTTTTCGGAACTGATCTTAAACTGGAATTTTACTTGCATCGGAACCTCTGTTTTTTTTCATTCAAAGGACTGTTTTACACCAGAATGCTGGAGGAAAAAATGATTTTTATGTTTAGGCATAAATAGTTAATTAGAAAAAAGAGGAGTTTCTAGTAATCCATTTTTATGTTAAAAGAGTAATCCCCATGACAATGGAAATCCATGTACTCCAATAAGTTAGAGAAAATTTGATTTTTACGTTTAGGCATAAATAGTTAATTAGAAAAAAGAGGCATTTCTAGTAATCCATTTTTATGTTAAAAGAGTAATCCCCATGACAATGGAAATCCATGTACTCCAATGAAGTAAGAGAAAAATTACGATGCTAAAATAATGCATATTTTATTTTAAAATTAAAGAAGGATTTTAGTTAAATTTATCTTTTTGCATGGATAAATTTTAAATGATGAAAGAGGAATTCCCACTATATTGGAATCCAAATATTTAAATGAGGAAAGTGTACTTCCTAGTGTAAAGGAATTAACGAAGATTTTTATTTAAATTTTTTAGAGAAAATTTAGTTAAATTTATCTTTTTGCATAGATAAATTTTAAGATGAAAGAGGAATTCCCACTATATTGGAATCCAAATATTTAAATGATGAGAGTTTAATTCCTAGTGTAAAGGAATTAATGAAGATTTTTATTTAAATTTAAGGAAAAAATTTAGTTAAATTTATCTTTTTGTATAGATAAGATTAAATGATGAAAGAGGAATTCCCACCATATTGAAATTCAAATGTTTGAATGAGAAGAGTGCAATTTTTAGCTTAATGAAATTAATGGATATTTTATGTATTTTTTAAGAAGATTTTTAAGTAGATTTAATTTATGGTAAAAGAGGGATTCCCATGATAATTGGATTGCACTCATTGAAATGAAAAAAAGAAGGATTTCAAGTTTATTCAAAAAAATAGGTATTGATATTTCACTTAAAAGAAGAATTTTTATGATATTTAAGAAAAGATGGATTTTAATTAAATTTTGGTGTCAAAAGATGAATTTCCATCATAAATCTACCCAATGAATCAAGGATGAGAAATTATGTGGCATAAAGAATATCTTTGGATATTTAATTAGTGAAATCACTAAATTGATATTTACCTTAAATCTAGATATTTAGTTGAAGGGAATCGTTGTAGAACTAAATCTAATGAATTTGGTTAGACTACGTGAGGGACCGACAATAAACTTAATTTTCCTTCTCTCAATTTGAATCAGACAAAAATTTTGTGACCAATTCCAGTTACTAAATCCAAAGAATAGACTACCAAAACTAATCTAGTTTTTCCTTGATCAAACTCACCAAAACAAGAATCTAGTTGGACAAATGGACAAAATGATGGGTAGATTACCCTCATGAGAGATCAAGGATCCTCATTATTGAAACTCACCAACAAGAATCTAGTTGGACAAATGGACAAAATGATGGGTAGATTACCCTCATGAGAGATCAAGGATCCTCATTATTGAAACTGGGAATTATGGAAAAAGGGTTTTCGGAACCGATCTCAAACTGGAATTTTACTTGCATTGGAACCTATGTTTTTTTCATTCAAAGGACTGTTTTACGCCAGAATGCCGAAGGAAACAATGATTTTTATGTTTAGGCATAAATAGTTAATTAGAAAAAAGAGGAATTTCTAGTAATCCATTTTTATGTTAAAAGAGTAATCCCCATGACAATGGAAATCCATGTACTCCAATGAAGTAAGAGAAAATTTGATTTTTATGTTTGGGTATAAATAGTTAATTAGGAAAAAGAGGCATTTCTAGTAATCCATTGTTATGTTAAAAGAGTAATCCCCATGACAATGGAAATCCATGTACTCCAATGAAGTAAGAGAAAAATTACGATGCTAAAATAATGCATACTTTATTTTAAAATTAAAGAAGGATTTTAGTTAAATTTATCTTTTTGCATAGATAAATTTTAAATGATGAAAGAGGAATTCCCACTATATTGAAATCCAAATATTTAAATGAGGAAAGTGTATTTCCTAGTGTAAAGGAATTAACGAAGATTTTTATTTAAATTTTTTAGAGAAAATTTAGTTAAATTTATCTTTTTACATAGATAAATTTTAAGATGAAAGAGGAATTCCCACTATATTGGAATCCAAATATTTAAATGAGGAGAGTTTAGTTCCTAGTGTAAAGGAATTAATGAATATTTTATTTAAATTTTAAGAGAAAATTTAGTTAAATTTATCTTTTTGTATAGATAAGATTAAACGATGAAAGAGGAATTCCCACCATATTGGAATTCAAATGTTTAAATGAGAAAAGTGGAATTTTTAGCTTAATGGAATTAATGGATATTTTATGTAATTTTTTAAGAAGATTTTTAAGTAGATTTAATTTATGGTAAAAGAGGGATTCCCATGATAATTGGATTGCACTCATTGAAATGAGAAAAAGAAGGATTTCAAGTTTATTCAAAAAAATAGGTATTGATATTTCACTTAAAAGAAGAATTTTTATGATATTTAAGAAAAGATGGATTTTAATTAAATTTTAGTGTCAAAAGATGAATTTCCATCATAATTCTACCCAATGAATTGAGGCTGAGAAATTATGTGGCATAAAGAATATCTTTGGATATCTTTGGATATTTTATTAGTGAAATCACTAAATTGATATTTACCTAAAATCTAGATGTTTAGTTGAAGGGAATCCTTGTAAAACTAAACCGAATGAATTTGGTTAGACTACGTGAGGGACCGACAATAAACTTAATTGTCCTTCTCTCAATCTGACAAAAATTTCGTGACCAATTCCAGTTACTAAATCCAAAGAATAGACTACCGAAACTAATCTAGTTTTTCCTTGATCAAACTTACCAAGAATCTAGTTGGACAAATGGACAAAATGATGGGTAGATTACCCTCATGAGAGATCAAGGGTCCTCATTATTGAAACTGGGAATTATGGAAAAAGGGTTTTCGAAACCGATCTCAAACTAGAATTTTACTTACATTGGAACCTCTGTTTTTTTCATTCAAAGGACTGTTTTACGCCAGAATGCTGGAGGAAACAATGATTTTTATGTTTAGGCATAAATAGTTAATTAGAAAAAAGAGGAATTTCTAGTAATCCATTTTTATGTTAAAAGAGTAATCCCCACATGACAATGGAAATCCATGTACTCCAATGAAGTAAGAGAAAATTTGATTTTTATGTTTAGGCATAAATAGTTAATTAGGAAAAAGAGAAATTTCTAGTAATCCATTTTTATGTTAAAAGAGTAATCCCCATGACAATGGAAATCCATGTACTCCAATGAAGTAAGAGAAAAATTGTGATGCTAAAATAATGCATATTTTATTTTAAAATTAAAGAAGGATTTTAGTTAAATTTATCTTTTTGCATAGATAAATTTTAAAAGATGAAAGAGGAATTCCCACTATATTGGAATCCAAATATTTAAATGAGGAAAGTGTAATTCCAAGTGTAAAGGAATTAACGAAGATTTTTATTTAAATTTTTTAGAGAAAATTTAGTTAAATTTAACTTTTTGCATAGATAAATTTTAAGATGAAAGAGGAATTCCCACTATATTGGAATCCAAATATTTAAATGAGGAGAGTGTAATTCCTAGTGTAAAGAAATTAATGAAGATTTTTATTTAAATTTTAAGAGAAAATTTAGTTAAATTTATCTTTTTGTAAAGATAAGATTAAATGATGAAAGAGGAATTCCCACCATATTGGAATTCAAATGTTCAAATGAGAAAAGTGGAATTTTTAGCTTAATGGAATTAATGGATATTTTATGTAATTTTTTAAGAAGATTTTTAAGTAGATTTAATTTATAGTAAAAGAGGAATTCCCACAATAATTGGATTGCACTCATTGAAATGAGAAAAAGAAGGATTTCAAGTTTATTAAAAAAAAATAGGTATTGATATTTCAGTTAAAAGAAGAATTTTTATGATATTTAAGAAAAGATGGATTTTAATTAAGTTTTAGTATCAAAAGATGAATTTCCATCATAATTCTACCTAATGAATCAAGGCTGAGAAATTATGTGGCATAAAGAATATCTTTGGATATTTAATTAGTGAAATCACTAAATTGATATTTACCTAAAATCTAGATGTTTAGTTGAAGGGAATCCTTGTAGAACTAAACCGAATGAATTTGGTTAGACTACGTGAGGGACCGACAGTAAACCTAATTATCCTTCTCTCGATCTGAATCAGATAAAAATTTCGTGACCAATTCCAGTTACTAAATCCAAAGAATAGACTACCGAAACTAATCTAGTTTTTCCTTGCCCAAACTCATCAAGAATCTAGCTGGACAAATGGACAAAATGATGGGTAGATTATCCTCTCATAAGAGATCAAGAATCCTCAATATTGAAACTGGGAATTATGGAAAAAGGGTTTTCGGAACCGATCTCAAACTGGAATTTTACTTGCATTGGAACCTCTATTTTTTTTCATTCAAAGGACTGTTTTACGCCAAAATACTGGAGGAAAAAATGTTTTTTATGTTTAGGCATAAATAGTTAATTAGAAAAAAGGAAAATTTCTAGTAATCCATTTTTATGTTAAAAGAGTAATCACCATGAAAATTTTGATTTTTATGTTTGGGCATAAATAGTTAATTAGGAAAAAGAGTAATTTCTAGTAATCCATTTTTACGTTAAAAGAGTAATCCCCATGACAATGGAAATCCATGTACTCCAATGAAGTAAGAGAAAAACTGCGATGGTAAAATAATGCATATTTTATTTTAAAATTAAAGAAATATTTTAGTTAAATTTATCTTTTTGCATAGATAAATTTTAAATGATGAAAGAGGAATTCCCACTATATTAGAATCCAAATATTTAAATGAGGAAAGTGTAATTCCTAGTGTAAAGGAATTAAGGAAGATTTTTATTTAAACTTTTTAGAGAAAATTTAGTTAAATTTATCTTTTTGCATAGATAAAATTTAAATGATGAAAGAGGAATTCCCACTATATTGGAATCCAAATATTTAAATGAGGAAAGTTTAATTCCTAGTGTAAAGGAATTAATGAAGATTTTTAACTAAATTTTAAGAGAAAATTTAGTTAAATTTATCTTTTTGTAATGGAATTAATGGATATTTTATGTAATTTTTCAAGAAGAATTTTAAGTAGATTTAATTTATGGTAAAGGAGAAATTCCCACGATAATTGGATTGCACTCATTGAAATGAGAAAAAGAAGGATTTCAAGTTTATTCAAAAAAATAGGTATTGATATTTCAGTTAAAAGAAGATTTTTTATAATATTTAAGAAAAGATGGATTTAAATTAAATTTTAGTGTCAAAAGATGAATTTCCCTCATAATTCTACCTAATGAATCAAGGCTGAGAAATTATGTGGCATAAAGAATATCTTTGGATATTTAATTAGTGAATCACTAAATTGATATTTACCCAAAATCTAGATGTTTAGTTGAAGGGAATCCTTGTAGAACTAAACCAAATGAATTTGGTTAGACTACGTGAGGGACCGACAGTAAATTTAATTGTCCTTCTCTCGATCTGAATCAGACAAAATATTTGGATTCCTATTTCTCTTTTAAAAGTGAAATTTGATTAGTTTAGAGTGCTTAAAACCAATTGGGGATAATTTTTAAGTAATTTTAAGTTAGGAAAATTTAAAAAATGGTCAGCCATACAAAGGAGGTTAATGCAAAATTTTCTAAAAATTGGTGAAATAAGTTTTATCTTTTATTATCCAAAAAAAGAGTAATCCCCACCAATTGTGTATTTTAAAAGTGTAATTTTGATTTTATGCATTGAAAGATGCATAAAGATTTTTTTTTCAAAAGAATTATTTTCATCAATTTTTATTTTATGCATAGGAAGATGCATAAAGAAATTTATTTTTTTCAAAAGAGTTATTTTCATCAATTTTTATTTTATGCATAGGAAGATGCATAAAGAAATTTATTTTCATTAATTTTCATTTTATGCATAGGAAGATGCATAAAGAAATTTATTTTTATTTCAAAAGAGTTTTTTATTAATTTTCAATTTATGCATAGGAAGATGCATATAGAAATTTATTTTTATTTCAAAAGAGTTATTCTCATTAAAATTGAATTTATGCATAGAAAGATGCATAAAAGATTTATTTTTATTTCGAAAGTGTTATTCTCCTTAAAATTGAAATTATGCATAAATAGATATGTAAAGAATCTTTATATAAAAATTTAAGGATTCTCGTGCATTCTAAGAATGGATGGGATGAGATGGGACGTGAATTAGATAGATGAGAATGAATAGAGAATAGATGTGATGAAAATTGAAGTAATGAGAATGAGAGGTAGATAGACGTGATGATATGTGACATGAATCAAATAGATGAGAATGAATGGATGGATAGATGTGATGAGAATGAGAGGTAAATAGATGTGATGAAATGGGATGCGAAGTAGATAGATGGGAATGAATGGATGGATGGATGTGGATGTATGTGAAGAATAGAAGTGGATGTATATTAAGAATGGATGTGGATGGGTGTATTTGAAAGGATAAATGTGGATGTGTATGTGATAAGTATGGATGTGGATGTATGTGAAGAATAGAAGTGGATGTATGTGATAAGTATGGATGTGGATGTATGTGAAAGGATGGATGTGGATGTATGTGAAAGGATGGATGTGGATGTGTATAAGTATGGATGTGGATGTGTATGTGATAAGTATGGATGTGGATGTATGTGAAGAATAGAAGTGGATGTATGTTAAAGAATGGATGTGGATGGGTGTATGTGAAAGGATAGATGTGGATGTGTATGTGATAAGTATGGATGTGGATGTGTATGTGATAAGTATGGATGTGATGTGTATGTGATAAGTATGGATGTGGATGTATGTGAAGAATAGATGTGGACGTATAATAAATAATGGATGTGGATGAGTGTATGTGAAAGGATAGATGTGGATGAGTGTATGTGAAAGGATAGATGTGGATGTGGATGTATGTGAAGAATAGAAGTGGATGTATAATAAATAATGGATGTGGATGAGTGTATGTGAAAGGATAGATGTGGATGAGTGTATGTGAAAGGATAGATGTGGATGTGGATGTGGATGTATGTGAAGAATAGAAGTGGATGTATAATAAATAATGGATGTGGATGAGTGTATGTGAAAGGATAGATGTGAATTTGTATGTGATAAATATGGATGTGGATGTATGTGAAAGGATAGATGTGGATGTGTATGTGATAAGTATGGATGTGGATGTATGTGAAAGGATAGATGTGGATGTGTATGTGATAAGTATGGATGTGGATGTATGTGGGAGAATATATGTGGATGTAAATGTGATGGATATATGTATGGAAATTGAAGCCATGAGATGTGAAGTAAATTGGATAGATATGAATGATAAAGAATGTGAATGAATGATTTAGGATGTGAATGAATGTGATAGCATATGAATCGGGATGTGAATGAATGATATAGATTGTGAATGAATGATAAGGGATGTGAATGGATGTGATGTGATGTGAATCGGGATGTGAATGAATGATATAGGCTGTGAATGAATGATAAGGGATGTGAATGGATGTGATGTGATGTGAATCGGGATGTGAATGAATGATATAGGCTGTGAATGAATGATAAGGGATGTGAATGGATGTGATGTGATGTGAATCAGGATGTGAATGAATGATAAGAGATGTGAATGAAAATGATGTGATGTGAATTGGAATGTGAATGAACGATAAGGGACATGAATGAATGTGTTAGCATGTGAATCAGGATGTGAATAAATGAGATGTGATGTGAAATGAATGTGATAAGACGTGATGTAAATTGGATAGATGTTAATGTATGTGAAGTCATGAGATATATGGGTAGATGTTAATGTATGTGAAGTTATAAGATATATGGGTAGATGCAAGTGGGTGAGATTTGATGAGGAAAAATGAGGAAATAAGTAATGAGATAGAAATTGATGTGATTAGATGAGAATGGGAATGCTTATGAAATGAGGTGGAATAATGTGCATGGATGTTTGAATGATGTGGATTGACGTGTGGATTGATGTGAATGGATGTATTGAAGATATGGATGGATGTGTGGATAATGTGGATTGATATGGATGATGTAGATTGGTGTGTATGATGAGTAAATGATGTGGATTGACGTGTGGATTGATGTGGATGGATGTATGTATGATGTGGTTTGATGTGGATGGATGTATGGAAGATATGGATGGATGTGTGGATAATGTGGATTGATGTGGATGATGTAGATTGGTGTGTGTATGATGAGTGAATGATGTGGATTGATGTGTGGATTGATGTGGATTGATGTGTGGATGATGTGATTGGATGTGATTTGATGTAGGAATGATGTGATGTGATAGGGATCGATGATGAAAATAAAATTGTGGTAAGATGAAAAAAAAGATGGAGTCTAACGTGAAAGCATGCGGAGTAAAGAGAAAAGATAGAAATATTGTTGGAATTGTATTTGTTTGTGAAATCTGTTCTTAAATGACTGTTTTATGTCACGAATGCTGGGGAAGCATTTTGACCGTCTTGTGAATGAGGTCGTTGGAGACCTATCTGTTAAAGTTGCAACTGCTGATGGAGAGTCATCAGAGGACGTCTTGCGTAGCAAGGTTGGCCGAGGTCTTGACCAGCCTCGGTTTGATTAAATGGTGAGCTCCCAGTACACTGGATGAGGGACCATGGAAGCCGCCTATGAGTGAAGTGCTAGGTGACCTCCGAAGGATCCTAGAGGGTACTAACCATATGGTGCTCGGGCTCTGGGTCGCCGAAGATACCCACGAGTACATCGGGGAAGATATTGGAACAAGGAGTAAGAGTTGTTTTCTGAATTCAGGCATAGATCTGGTTGATTGACCTTGCTGGTCCTCAACGAATGAGTCCATGGCTCTTTTATATGGATCTATTGGTTGATCTTGCTGATCTTCAACAACGGAGATTCCATCTGGATATTTTTCTGTGATTATATTGTTTGGTACTACAAGCTAGAAACTATTGAAAAGACCCCTGAGTGAACAGGTGGTTAGCGTTCTGGTTGCCAATGATGCCATAGTTACACTAATGAAGAAAGGAATTGGAAATTAGCATTCAACTGGATAATTAGAGGATTATGATCAGTAACACTATGGTTTCATTAAATGATTGTTTTAAAGAGTGTTGAATCTGTGAAAAAGGCAAGTTCATATTGGGTGTGTAAGTGGTGTGACTAGTTTTATGTTTGCATGAATATCCAGCTAGGGGGCTTGGGAACTCTTTTCCTCCATTTGGTACCCGGGACAAAACCTAACCAAATTCCGAATTGGATCCCATCACTAAAGTGGTTGGGCGGTTGGCTAACCCATGGGACTGGATGGGGTTAGGCTAGACTAATGGATCTGTAAATCGAGACTCAATTTCTGTATAGTACGATAGATGAGGTAAATCTTGAATAAAAATTGTTCTATGGAAAAGAATCAATGGTTGTGTCTCTCAATGAGGAAAAAAGCATTGGTCTCTATGATCCAAGTACAATCTTTTCCCTGATTTGATTATGGGACTTACGGGTTCGGTTAGATTAGTTCAGTTAGTTCAAGCTTTTCACTACGTTAGAGAAAAGTTATCCTGGAGGAATCGCCCGTGCTTTTTGGGTGGTAAGGGAAGTTTTTTCGAGTTCAATTTTAGAAGAACCGATGGATTAGTCTCTTGTCTAGATATCCGTGGGCGAGGCCCCGAGTGTGGGACCTTGCCCCGTGCAAGAAGTGCTACTTCTGCTGCTAGCACCCCCAAATTCGTTGCGCAGCGGGGTCAGGGATCCTACAGCTAGTATCAAAGCAAATTTGGCTAATGAGGATCAATTGAGAATCCAAAAATATCAAATTTTTTTGAAGAAGCAGTAAAAGGTTGTAATTGCGTGATAAAATTCATACAAACTAATATTCAAACTAAAATTCGTAAATTGGTAATTGGGTCTTCAGATGGAAGTACCGTAATTGTATGGAATCCGTGACTTGCTTGAGGCTCAGACATGATGGTATTTACCTTATAGTTCCAAGGACCGTGACTACGCGTATATACCGAGAGTATAATTGCAGCTCTTTACTGGCAGTATATACGAGTAAATATAAGACTTGAAATTGTAAGCATTAATACTATCTAGATGATGAATTCGAATGTGGTTGATATGATTTTAAATTCTGATTGAGAACTGATGAGTTGATTTGGATTCTAATTGAAAAATGAAGATTTCTGAATTTCGGCTGAATTGTAAGGCTGAATTGTAATAACTAAGCAAAACCACAATAAGGATGAATGGGGCGAGTCCTTGTGATAATGTTTGTAGCTGGAATTTCAGCAAATCACTATGAGATTAGTGGATCGTGCTGATTGCCAGCACAATCCACTATGAGATTAGTGGATTGTGCTGGCAGATTGCTGCTGTTAACATTTGACCTAGTGGATCAAAGTTAAGGGGTGTCAAATTAAGGGGATTGTTCAGATAGAAATCTCGGTCTAATGGACCATTATTGTGATAAGGATTGAATGTTACGATCTAAGTGAATTATTATCTGATGATGAGTTTTATATAAGGGATCTTTATCCCAGGATTCTGTTTGGTTCTCTAGACTATAAGGACCCTAAATCAGTTGGATCTTAAGGAAAATAATTCTCCTCTAGTTTTGCGAGATAAGGACATCTCACGTTTTTTAAGTGGGGTAGAATGTAAGATTCCTACCCAGCCTCTCAGAATGTCCAGTATCTTCCCCTGTAATCAAATCCCTCTTCAGAAATATAAAAGATCTTGTTTCTACCTGTTCTGGCTTTGAGAGAAAATGTTCTAGAATGCAAGATTCCTCCCCAGCCTCTCAGGATATCCAGTATCTTCCCCTGTAATCAAATCCCTCTTCAAAAATATAAAAGATCTTGTTTCTACCTGTTCTGGCTTTGAGAGAGAAAATGTTCTAGAGAGAGGTTATTTAGATTTTGAATATTTTTGGATGGAAAAATATCTCTTCTTATTAAAATAAGTTCCCCCGAAACAGAAGTTCAAAAAGATTTTCAGAAGGTGCATTAGAAATCAAGTATAATCCGTTCAAGTGGCCATATCCTAGGAGTCCATATTTTGGAAAAATTTTAAATTAAGGTTTTGAGGGGCCAATCAGATTCATCCAAATGTGTGGAGAAGATAAATAGAAGAAATAAAGAAAATCCCCCCCAAAAATGAGTAAATACTCACACATAAGATGAAGAGTGGACTAACGACCAAAGGAATTATTAAAAAAATATATTTTTGACACCTCACAATGGGAATTCCCCCCTCATGAAGGAGGCGCCTACTTCACATGTGTGGTGGAGTTTAAAATTATCAAAAATTGAGATATTTCATCTCTCCTCTCTCCTAATTCAAGTCTAGCTCCAAAAAGTAAGCTAAAATGACCTAAAACTGGTCGAAAATTGACCAAATTCATCTGGAAAATTCTAGAATCAGTTTGCTTGGTTCCTTTAAATAGAAGCCTCCCCCTTTGTTGAAGCTTAATAGTGTTTTTTGCATTGTTACTCTAGTCCTCCCAAGAGCCAAGAACTGTGAATTTCTTAATAATTCACTAGTTTTTGACCATTCCCTCTTCTAAAGAATTGGTGGCCACTCTTGTTGCAAACAAGAGTAGATCCCTCAAATCATCAAGCCAAAGGAAAGCTCCTAGAATTTCATGTAAGTAAGAAATCTTACTTTTGCTTATTATTTAAATGGTTTTCTAAATTGTTTGTTATCTTAAAATGATAAACAGATGCTATGCCTTGCTGGAAAGGCTTTCCCCATCTCTCATTCTTAAATTGAGCCCTTCTTTTTCATTAAAATTGAATTTATGCATAGAAAGATGCATAAAAGATTTATTTTTATTTCGAAAGTGTTATTCTCCTTAAAATTAAAATTATGCATAAATAGATGTGTAAAGAATCTTTATATAAAAAAAAGGATTCTCTTGCATTCTAAGAATGGATGGGATGTGAAGAATGAATAGAGAATAGATGATAAAAATTGAAGTAACGAGAATGAGAGGTAGATAGATGTGATGATATGTGACATGAATCAAATAGATGAGAATGAATGGATGGATAGATGTGATGAGATGGGATGCGAATTAGATAGATGGGAATGAATGGATGGATGAATGTCGATGTATGTGAAGAATAGAAGTGTATGTATATTAAAGAATGGATGTGGATGGGTGTATTTGAAAGGATAGATGTGGATGTGTATGTGATAAGTATGGATGTGGATGTATGTGAAGAATAGAAGTGGATATATGTGATAAGTATGGATGTGGATGTATGTGAAAGGATAGATCTGGATGTGTATGTGATAAGTATGGATGTGGATGTATGTGAAGAATAGAAGTGCATGTATGCGATAAGTATGGATGTGGATGTATGTGTAAGGATAGATGTGGATGTGTAAGGATAGATGTGGATGTGTATGTGATAAGTATGGATGTAGATGTATGTGAAGAATAGAAGTGGATGTATGTTAAAGAATGGATGTGGATGGGTTTATGTGAAAGGATAGATGTGGATGTGGATGTATGTGATAAGTATGGATGTGGATGTATGTGTAAGGATAGATGTGGATGTGTATGTGATAAGTATGGATGTAGATGTATGTGAAGAATAGAAGTGGATGTATGTTAAAGAATGGATGTGGATGGGTTTATGTGAAAGGATAGATGTGGATGTGTATGTGATAAGTATGGATGTGGATGTATGTGAAGAATAGAAGTGGATGCATGCTAAAGAATGGATGTGGATGAGTGTATGTGAAAGGATAGATGTGGATGTGTATGTGATAAATATGGATGTCGATGTATGTGAAAGGACAGATGTGGATGTGTATGTGATAAGACTGGATAGATGTTAATGTATGTGAAGTCATGAGATATATGGGTAGATGCAAATGCGTGAGATCTGCTGAGGAAAAATGAGGAAATAAGTGATGAGATAAGTGATGAGATAGAAAAAGATGTGATTAGATGAGAATGGGAATGCTTATGAAATGAGGTGGATTCATGTGCATGGATGTTTGAATGATGTGGATTGACGTGTGGATTGATGTGGATGGATGTATGGAAGATATGGATGGATGTGTGGATAATGTGGATTGATGTGGATGATGTAGATTAGTGTGTGTATGATGAGTGAATGATGTGGATTGACATGTAGATTGATGTGGATGGATGAATGGATGACGTGGATGGATGTATGGAAGATATGGATGGATGTGTGGATAATGTGGATTGATGTGGATGATGTAGATTGGTGTGTGTATGATGAGTGAATGATGTGGATTGATGTGGATGGATGTATGGATGATGTGGATTGATGCATGGATGATGTGATTGGATGTGATTTGATGTAGGAATGATGTGATGTGATAGGGATCGATGATGAAAATAAAATTGTGGTAAGATGAAAAAAAAGATGGGGTCTAATGTGAAAGGATGCGGAGTAAAGAGAAAAGACAGAAATATTATTGGAATTGTATTTGTTTGTGAGATCTGTTCTTAAATGACTTTTTTATGTCACGAATGCTGGGGAAGCATTTTGACCATCTTGTGAATGAGGTCATTGGAGACCTATCTGTTAAAGTTGCAACTGCTGATGGAGAGTAATCGGAGAACGTATTGCATAGCAAGGTTGGCCGAGGTCTTGACCAGCCTCGGTTTGATTAAATGGTGAGCTTCCAATACACTGGATGAGGGACCAAGGAAGCAGCCTATGAGTGAAGCGCTAGGTGACCTGCAAAGGATCCTAGAGGGTACTAACCATATGGTGCTCGGGCTCTGGGTTGCCGAAGATACCCATGAGTACAACGAGGAAGATATTGGAACAAGGAGTAAGAGTTGTTTTCTGAATTTGGGCATGGATTTGGTTGATTGACCTTGCTGGTCCTCAACGAATGAGTCCATGGCTCTTTTATATGGATCTATTGGTTGATCTTGCTGATCTTCAACAACGGAGATTCCATCTAGATATTTTTATGTGATTATATTGTCAGCGGGTACTATAAGCTAGAAACTATAAAAAGGCCCCTGAGTGAACAGGTTGTGAGCGTTCTTGATTTGATTATGGGACTTACAGGTTCGGTCAGATTAGTTCAGTTAGTTCAGACTTTTCACTACGTTAGAGAAAAGTTATCCTGGAGGAATCGCCCGTGCTTTCTGGGTAAGGGAATTTTTTTCGAGTTCGATTTTAGAAGAACCAATGGATTAGTCTCTTGTCTGGATATCCGTAGAGCAGGCGAGGCCCCGAGTGTGGGACCTTGCCCCGTGCAAGAAGTGCTACTTCTGCTAGCACCCCCAAATTCATTGCGCAGTGGGGTTAGGGATCCTACAACTAGTATCAGAGCAAATTTGGCGGCTAATGAGGATCAACTGAGAATCCAAAAATGTCAAATTTTTTTGAAGAAGCAGTAAAAGGTTGTAATTGCGTAATAAAATTCATACAAACTAATCTTCAAACTGAACTTCGTAAATTGATAATTGGGTCTTCAGATGGAAGTACCGTAATTGTATGAAATCCCTGACTTGCTTGAGGCTCAAACATGATGGTATTTACCTTAAAGTTCCAAGGACCGTGACTACCCGTATATACTGAGGGTATAATTGCAGCTCTTTACTGGCAGTATATACGAGTAAATATAAGACTTGAAATTGTAAGCATTAATACTATCTAGATGATGAATTTGAATGTGGTTGATATGATTTTTGAATTTTGGCTAAATTGTAATAACTAAGCAAAACCACAATAAGTATGAATGGGGCGAGTCCTTATGATAATGTTTGTAGCTGGAATGACGTTAATGACTTCAGCAAATCACTATGAGATTAGTGGATTGTGCTGGCAGATTCCTGCTGTTAACACTTGACCTAGTGGATCAAGTTAAGGGGTGTCAAATTAAAACTCTGTAAAATTGAAAATTTCCATGGCGCGGGACTGTTCAGATAGAAATCTCAGTCTAATGGACCATTATTGTGATAAGGATTGAATGTTACGATCTGAGTGAATTATTATCTGATGATGAGTTTTATATAAGGGATCTTTATCCCAGGATTCTGTTGGGTTCTATAGACTATAAGGACCCTGAATCAGGATCTTAAGGAAAATAACTCTCCTCTAGTTTTGCGAGATGAGGACATCTCGCATTTTTTAAGTGGGGTAGAATGTAAGATTCCTCCCCAACCTCTCAGGATGTCCAGTATCTTCCCTTATAATCAAATCCCTCTTTAGAAATATAAAAGATCTTGTTTCTACCTGTTCTGGCTTCGAGAGAAAATATTCTAGAATGTAAGATTCCTCCCCAGCCTCTCACGATGTCCAGTATCTTTCCCTGTAATCAAATCCCTCTTCAGAAATATAAAAGATCTTGTTTCTACCTGTTTTGGCTTTGAGAGAGAAAATGTTCTAGAGAGAGGTTATTTAGATTTTGAATATTTTTAGATGGAAAAACATCTCTTCTTATTAAAATAAGTTCCCCCGAAACAGAAGTTCAAAAAGATTTTCAGAAGGTGCATTAGAAATCAAGTATAATCCATTCAAGTGGCCTTATCCTAGGGGTCCAGATTTTTGAGAAATTTTAAATTAAGGTTTTGAGGGGCCAATCAGATTCATCCAAATGTGTGGAGAAGATAAATAGAAGAAATAAAGAAAATCCCCCCCAAAAATGAGTAAATACTCACATAAGATGAAGAGTGGACTAACGACCAAAGGAATTACTAAAAAAAAATATTTTGGACACCTCACAATGGGAATTCCCCCCTCATGAAGGAGGCGCCTACTTCACATGTGTGGTGGAGTTTAAAATTATCAAAAATTGAGATATTTCATCTCTCCTCTCTCCTAATTCAAGTCTAGCTCCAAAAAGTAAGCTAAACGGACCTAAAACTGGTCAAAAATTGACCAAACTGATCTGGAAAATTCTAGAATCAGTTTGCTTGATTAGAAGCTCACTTTTTCCTTTAAATAGGAGCCTCCCCCTTTGTTGAAGCTTAATAGTGTTTTATGCACTGATACTCTACTCCTCCCAAGAGCCAAGAACTGTGAATTTCTTAATAATTCACTAGTTTTTGACCATTCCCTCTTCTAAAGAATTGGTGGCCACTCTTGTTGCAAACAAGAGTAGATCCCTCAAACCATCAAGCCAAAGGAAAGCTCCTAGAATTTCATGTATGTAAGAAATCTTACTTTTTCTTATTCTTTGAATGGTTTTCTAAATTGTTTGTTATCTTAAAATGATAAACAGATGCTATGCCTTGCTGGAAAGGCTTTCCCCCTCTCTCATTCTTAAACTCAACCCTTCTTTATCCTAGTTAAGTAATCTAATTGTTGGAATTGAACTTTTCATATTGTTTCTCTTTTAAAAATGAAATTTGGTTAGTTTAGAGTGCTTAAAACCAATTGGGGATAATTTTTAAGTAATTTTAAGTTAGGAAAATTTGAAAAATGGTCAGCCATACAAAGGAGGTTGTGGCAAAATTTTCTAAAAATTGGTGAAATAATTTTTATCTTTTATTATTCAAAAAAAGAGTAATTCCCACCAATTGTGTATTCTAAAAGTGTAATTTTGATTTTATGCATTGAAAGATGCATAAAGAATTTATTTTTATTTCAAAAGAGTTATTTTCATCAATTTTTATTTTAAAAGAAAATGAGTTGGAGTTGTTTTCTGAACACGGGCATGGATCTGGTTGATTGGACTTGCTGGTCTTCAACGGATGAGTTTATGGCTCTTTTAAATGGATGTTGGTTGATCACTACAAGAGCTTGAGCACATACCGACGTCAAAATACCGACGCAAATGTCGAACGTCGGTATGTCCGTCGTCATGTTGGAGGAGACAAGCATGGCGGGGTTTTTTTAAATTTTCATATTCCGTAGCATATACCGACGCCTATACCGACGCTTATTCCGACGTCTATACCGACGCATATTCCGTAGCATATTCCGACGTATATTCCGTAGCATATACCGGCGCTCGTAAGTTTTTCACAGCCGAGAGCCTATTTTCTGGTTTTTTCGGAGAAGAAGCGCAAGTAGAAGCGAGTTAAGGTGCTTTCTCTCCCTCTTCTCTTTCTCTCTCTCTCCTCTTTTTTCCTCTCTCCTCTTTTCTCCTTCTTTCTTCTTTTCTCCTCTTCTCCTTCTCCTAACATGTTATTGCAATTGCTTTTAGTTTTTAATTCAAGAATTAGGACATTTAGGGTTTTGTGTTTTTTTGGCTCTCTATGCATGTTGAGAGCTCTCTATGTATGCATAGATCTCCTAATGCATGCATAGAGATTTTAGGGTTTTGTATTAGTTCTTTTTCTTATGTTTAATTTACTAATTAGTTTGTTTAATATTTTGTTTTGCAGCTCTTTCACCTCACCAATCTTTCACCAATCCTCTCCTTCAGCTTTGCAAAAAAGAGGTAGATCCTCTTTCGATTTTTCTTGTTTATGCTATTTTCTATGAATTTTTGCATCCCTGTTTTATGGTTTAGGGTTAGTTTTGGGTTCTTGTAAGCTTACACATAGGATTAATTTAATATCTATGCATAAAACCTATAATAAGCTTGCAATCTCTATTATCCATGTACGTAAAACAAGATCATGTTTATTACACCATTGGGTGATGAGATTAAGGGTTAGCATAGTGCATAAGGCATATAGCATAGAGCTTATGCATAGAGCTTATGCATAAGTCTTGCATAGAGCGTATGCAAGAGACTTATGCATAGAGCGTATGCATAAGACTTATGCATATGACTTATGCGTAGAGTTTATGCATATGGCTTATGCATAGAGCGTACGCATAAGACTTATGCATATGGCTTATGCATAGAGCTTATGCATAAGGCTTATGCATAGAGCGTGTGCATAAGGCTTATGCATAGAGCGTAATTGCATAGAGCGTGTGCATAAGGCTTATGTGAAAGGGATTAAGGGTTAGCATAATAGTGCATAAGGCATATAGCATAGAGCTTATGCATAAGTCTTGCATAGAGCGTGTGCAAGAGACTTATGCATAGAGCGTATGCATAAGACTTATGCATAGAGTTTATGCATATGGCTTATGCATAGAGCGTACGCATAAGACTTATGGATATGGCTTATGCATAGAGCTTATGCATAAGGCTTATGCATAGAGCGTGTGCATAAGGCTTATGCATAGAGCGTAATTGCATAGAGCATGTGCATAAGGCTTATGTGAAAGGGATTGTTGAAATGCAATTGCAAATGCCTTGATTGTGGTTAACAAATGCTTATGCAAATGCCATGGTGAGGGCATTGTGAATTGTTGGTGTGTGTTGGAGCTTTTGGATGATGGATTGAGGCATGAGTCCATGCTTTATTGATGAGTTCTAAATTGTAAAAGGGCATGAGTCATGCTCAATACTTGTAAGCCAACAAACTTGTTCTATCATTTGATATTATCCACATCATTTTGTACCTACACTCACCATTGCAACCACTTCAAGTTTCTATAGAATCTAGAAATGTGTGAGGGTACCTTGGCATTGGTTGGAGAGGCCAAGGGGAGAATGGCTTGAACTCTTTGTGCCGTGATTGCTTGGTAAAGCGGTACGAAGGGGGATTAGGTACACCGGTGTGAAGAAATGGCCTCAACCTTCACCTTGGAGGAAAACTCGGTGAAGGGGTGAGAAGAGCTTGGCCGGGAGATCGGCAAGCTTCAACGCGCGTCCTCAACAATCCTCACCATCGACTTTGTGGATGCATTTGGGCAATGGGGCCCCTTTTCCGTCATTGTGTGGATATTGCAAATGCATATGATCTTTCATGACATTGTGGGATACAAATAGTATTGCGTACAAGTTTTAAGAAGTTTAGGGTTTAGGGTGAGATTTGGTTCCAATTACAAAGGAGACTCTGGCGGAATTTACAAAACCGTAATTCAGTCCTAGGGTTTTTGGGATTAGGTCCGAGCTTTTGGCTTATGCATAAGACTTGTGCATAGAGCGTGTGCATATGGCTTATGCATAAGACTTATGCATAGAGCGTGTGCATAAGGCTTATGCATAAGGCTTATGCATATGGCTTATGCATAGCATAGAGCTTATGCATAAGACTTTTGCATAAGGCTTATGCATAGAGCTTATGCATAAGTCTTGCAGCCTTATTATGCAAGCTTATACTTATAATATGCATTTAGATTATTGCATAAGGCCTTTATAAACAGCTATTTATGAATAGAGATAGCTTCTCTCTCCATCCTTGTTCAAATTCTATTTAATTTTGTATGGAGAGGAGATAAGCTGATTTGTGTTTAATGAGCTGCATGTACATGTTATCCTGCTAGATGGAGCCTCTCAATCTTGAAGAGAGAATAGCGTGTCCATGCATGCGATGTAAGTTGTAAGATTCCTCCCCAGCCTCTCAAAATGTCCAGCATCTTCCCCTGTAATCAATCCCTCTTCAGAAATATAAAAGACTTGTTTCTAACTGTTTTAACCTAGAGAGAGAAAATATTCTAGAAAGAGAATATTCAGATTTTGAATATTTTTGGATAGAAAAATATCTCATCCTATTAAAATAAGTTCCCCTGAAACAGAAATTCAAAAAGAATTTTCCATTGTGCAATTGGAATTAATCGGAAATGTGTATAAAGGACCTTAGCCTAAGGGTCTAGATTTTCAGAAATTTTTGGATTATGGTCCAATTAAGGTTCCTATGGGCCAATAACATCAATCCACGTGTAGAGAGGAGATAAATCCAATTTTGTAAAAGAAGATATCCAAAAATGAGTAAATGCTCACATAAGATGAAGAGTTGAAAATGTACAAGGTTATTAGTAAAAAAATTATGATCAATATTAAAAGTATGACATATGTAAGGAAGGGGAGTTCTTTAAAGGAGGTGCATATTTCACATAAGATGAAGAGTTGAAAATGTACAAGGTTTATTAGTAAAAAATTATGAGCAATATTAAAAGTATGACATATGTAAGGAAGGGGAGTTCTTTAAAGGAGGTGCATATTTCACATAAGATGAAGAGTTGAAAATGTACAAGGTTTATTAGTAAAAAAACTATGAGCAATATTAAAAATATGAGATATTTTGGGTATAATGATTCCATTTTGACACATATGTAAGGAAGGGGAGTTCTTTAAAGGAGGTGCATATTTCACATGCTTGAATGAGTTTTAAACTCATAAAAATTGAGATATTTCATCTCTCCTCTCTCCTCATTTAAGTCTAGTTCCAAAAAGTTAGCTTAACTGACCTAAAAATGGTCAAATATTGACCAAACTGATTTAGAAAATTCTAGAATCAGTTTGTTTGGTTAGGAGCTCAATTTTTCCTATAAATAGAAGCCTCCCCCTTGTTGAAAAATATATAGTGTTTATGCATCGTTACTCTACTCCACCTAAGCCAAGAACTGTGAATTCATTTAATAATTCACTAGTTTTTGGAGCTTCCCTCTTTCTTCAATCCCCATTAGTGGCTCCATCAACATACTTAACCAATTGATTGGTTGGGGGCCTCTACCGTGAACAAAGAATCAAGCAAGTTGTAAGGTAATTAGTGAATATTGATCTTTCTATAATTTCTCAATGTTTCTCTCTTCTCAACCCCTCTCAAGCTTGAGAAGTTTAATTGGTATGGTTTTTTTTAAATGCTATTGAAGTTTGAATAGTAGTGAAGAGTTACATAATGCTATTGAAGTTAATTTTCATTTATGTTTAAATTCTAATGATTTTTATGTAAATTCTCTCTCTCACTCAAGAAATGGTCATACTCATGACCCATTCTCAATCCAAATCAAGCTTTTCATAAAGCTTTTCCTAAACCAAGATTAAGCTATGCTTGAGGCCAAATTAATGGCTTTTTTCTATGCTTTTAGTTTATGTATATTAATGATTCAATCCATTATGGATTAATAATCCAATTAGAGATTATTTTAATTATTTCCTTAATGATAAGCATTATCCCTTAGAAAAATTGAGATTTATCAGTCATAGCAGCGGAGCTATGGCAAAATTTTTATAAAAATTATGCATAAAATAATTTCATTCAAAGCATAAAAAGAGGACTTCCTACCATATTCTAGGAATTATCATCCTAGATTAATTGAAAGAATTTCATTATAATCATGGAGACATTGAATTTTAATATCATGCATAAAGGATAAATTTTTATATCAAAAGTGTTATTTTTATCAATTTTTATTTTCATGCATAGAAGTATGCATAAAGGATAATTTTTTATATCAAAAGTGTTATTTTTACCATTTTTATTTCATGCATAGAAGTATACATAATGGTTAAATTTTTATATCAAAAGTGTTATTTTTATCATTTTTATTTTCATGCATAGAAGTATGCATAAAGGAAAATTTTTTATATCAAAAGTGTTACTTTTATCATTTTTAATTTTCATGCATAAAAGTATGCATAAAAGAAAATTTTTATATCAAAAGTGTTACTTTTATCATTTTTAATTTTCATGCATAGAAGTATGCATAAAGGAAAATTTTTTATATCAAAAGTGTTACTTTTATCATTTTTAATTTTCATGCATAGAAGTATGCATAAAGGAAAAATTTTTATATCAAAAGTGTTACTTTTATCATATTGGATTTCATGCATATAGGTATGCATAAAAGATATTCTTTTTATACTAAAAGTGTGATTTTCCTCATAAATGGATTTTATGCTTAACTTAGATGTATAAGAGAAATTCTTTTATTCTAAAAGTATAATTCCCTACCAAATTGAAATTATGCATAAGAAGATGCATAAAAGATTGATTTTAATTTCGAAAGTGTTAGTCTCCTTAAATGGAATTTATGTATAAATAAATGTGTAGAGAAATCTTATATCAAATATAAGAATTCTCTTTTTAAAAAAAAGATATGAAATGTGATAAGATGTGATAAGAGGTGTATGAGATGTGATATGAATTGATAAGATGCGTATCGAAAGTGATAGGATGTGATAAGAGGTGTATGAGATGTGATAAGAATTGATAAGATGCGTATGGAAAGTGATAGGATGTGATAAGAGGTGTATGAGATGTAAAAAGATGTGATAAGATGTGTATGAGATGTGGTAAGATTTGATAAGATGCGTATGGAAAGTGATAGGATGTGATAAGAGGTGTATGAGATGTAAAAAGATGTGATAAGATGTGTATGAGATGTGATAGAATGTGTTAAGATGAGTTAGGATGTGTTAAGATGTATATGGGATGTGTTAGGACGAGAATGGATGTAATATGGTTGTATGAATGTGATGTGGATGTATACATGTAGATGTATATGTATGAATGTGAATGTTGATGTGGATGTGGATGTATGGATGTAGATACGGATGTGTATGTATGTATGTAGATGTATATGTATGAATGTGAATGTTGATGTGGATGTGAATGTATGGATGTAGATACGGATGTGGATGTATGTATGTGAATGTGGATGTATGAATGAGGATGCGAAAATGGATGTATACATGTGAATGTGGATGTATGAATATGAATGTGGATGTGTGGATGTGGAAATGGAGGTATGGATGTATGAATGTAGATGTGGATGTATGCATGTAGATGCGTATGTATGAATGTGAAATTGGATGTATGATGTGGACGTACGAACATGGATATGTATGTAGAATAATGAATATGAAGATGTATGTGAGATAATGTAGTCTATATGAGTGAATGGATGAGAACGAGTACACACTGAATGGAATGTGGAATAAGTAATGTGGTCCGAGAGTGGATAATATGGAAAGACAAGAGTTCGATTTAGAAACTGTATTTTGTGACTGTTTGTAAATGACTGTTTTATGTCATGAATGCTGGGGAAGCATTTTGACCGTCTTGTGGAATTAAGGTCATGAAGACCTAACTGTTAAAGTTGCAACTGCTGACGGAGAGTCAATGGAGGACGTCTCGCGTAGCAAGGTCGATCGAGGTCTTGACCAGCCTCGACTCGATTTAAATGGTGAGCTTCCGGTACGGTGGATGAGGGACCAAGGAAGCGGCCTATGAGTGAAGCGCTAGGTCACCTGCGAAGGATCCTAGAGGGTGCTGACCATACGGTGCTCGGGCTCTGGGTCGCCGAAGATACCCACACGTGCGTCGTGGAAGATATTGGAACAAGGAGTAAGAGTTGTTTTCTGAAACCGGGCATGGATCTGGTTGATTGACCTTGCTGGTCCTCAACAGATGAGTCCATGGCTCTTTTATATGGATCTGTGGGTTGATCTTGCTGATCTTCCACGGAGACTCCATTCTATTATATGAATATATTGCCGGTTACTATGAGCTAGGAACCATGGAAAAGGCCCCTGAGAGAACAGGTGGTGAGCGTTTTGGTTGCCAATGATGCCATAAGTATACCGATGAAAGAATGACTGGAAATAAGGATTCAACCAGAGACTTTGAGGATTGTCATCAGTGACATAATGGTTTTATTAAAGGATTGTTTTAAAGCTAGTTGATGCTAAGAAAAAGGCAATTTCATATTGGGTGTGTAAGTGGTATGACTAGTTTTATGTTTGCATGAACTTCCGGCTAGGGGGCCTTGGAACTCTTTTCCTTGGTACCCGGGACAAAACCTAACCAAATTCCAAATTGGATCCCATCACTACAGTGGTTGGGCGGTTGGCTAACCCATGGGATCGGATGGGGTTAGGCTGGACTGATGGATCCGTAAATCGAGATTTAATTTCTATTATTACGATAGATGAAGTAAATCCCGGATAGAAATTGTTCTATGGATAGGAATCAACGGCTGTGCCTCTTGATGGGGAAAAAAGCGTTGATCCCAATGATCCAAGTGCAAGTTCTTCCTTGATTTGACCAAGTACCGTTAAAGGTGCAGTCAGATCAGTTTGATCAGTAATGATCTTGACTACGTTAGAGTAAAGAGTTATCCTGGTGGAATCGCCTGTGCTTTCCGGGTAAAGGAAGTTTTTCCGGTTTCGGTTTTGGACAAACCGACGGATTAGTCTCTTGTCCGGATATCCGTGGGCGAGGCCCCGAGTGTGGGACCCCTGTCCCGCGCGAGAAGTGCTACTTCCGCTGCTAGTACCCCGAATCCGTTGCTCGGTGGGAACAGGGATCTTACAGTTGGTATCAGAGCGAAATTGAAAGCTAATAAGGATAATTAAATTCTTATCTGAAATTGGTAATAAGAATTTAGAAACAGCATTTTCATAATGTATTTTCATTCCGTAAGCTTCTTTAATGGAGAAATTTTAATCAAAGAAATTGTTTTTATAGATGGAAGTTCCACATTTATCTGGTATTTCTGACCTCACCCAGTCTCAAGATATGATTGCATTTGCCTTCGAGCATCTCATCTCTTCCGCTTCAACTCAAACAAGCCGAGCAAGACTCGCACGCCATTTCGCGGATTTATATTTTCCTACCCCAGCGGAGAGAATACAACATAAGTGGTTTGCAGGGCAATATGTCCACGCCCATTGCAACCGCCGTACAATGCTGTGGCAGAATCTCTCATTGACTATGATCCTGTTAAAGCTGAAAATGGTGCGTGGTGTCATTCTATATCATTCGACACCTCGAAATTTTAGACTTTCATGTCGAATTTATAGACTCCTTAGTCGATTTATCCCTAAGGAGAAAATAATAACTCCCTTCGCAGTTAGAGAACTTATGTAACAGGGCATGACTATGGCCCAGTACCGTCGTCTTATGCGTCTCTCGAAGAGATTTTGAATTTTGGAGCCGAGCCACTCTATGTAATTATTGCAACTTGTATATAAATATACAAATGTTTTTTTTTACGGACGATCGGATAAAGAAAAATCTATTTATCAGACTTAAGTCATAGATCTCCAATAAGATCAACTGAGGAGCAAATTATGTCAAAAGTTTATCAAGACGCACAAAAAGGTTGTAATTGTTTGATATAATTCATACAAATTGTTAATTCAAATTGAAATTCGTAAATTAGTAATTGGGTCTTCAATTGGAAGTACCGCAATTGTATGGAACCCTGACTTGCTTGAGACCTAGACATGATGGTATTTACCTTATAGTTTCGAGTATCATGACTATCCGTATATACCGAGGGTATAACTGCAGCTCTTTACCGACAGTATATACGAGTAAATCTAAGACTTGAAATTATAAGCGTTAATGCTATCCAGAGGATGATTTCGAATGTGGTTGATATGATTTTTAATTCTGTTTGAGAATTGATGAATTGATTTGGATTCTGATTGAAAAATGATGATCCCTGAAATTTGGTTGAAATGTAATAAGCTTCAATGAGGATGAATGGGATGAGTCCCTGTGATGATATTCATAACTGGAATGATGATAATGATTTCAGCAAATCACTATGAGATTAGTGGATTGTGCTATCAGATTGCTACTATTAATACTTGACTTGGCGGATCAAGTTAAGGGATGACAAATTGAGAACTTGCTTGACTAAAATTCCTGTGGAGGAATGTTCAGAAGAAAATTTTTCGGTCTAATGGACCATTATCGTGTTAAAGATATGAATGATATGATTTGAATGAATTGTTATTTAATGATGAATTCTATATAAGGGATATTTATCCCCATATTCTGTTGGGTTGACCGGAATATAAGGAACCCCAGAATAAATTGGATCTTAAGCAAAAAAGTTGTCCTCTACTTGCGAGATGAGGACATCTTGCACCTTTTAAGTGGGGTAGAATGTAAGATTCCTCCCCCAGCCTTAGAGGTATACAGGAGTAAGAATCTCCCTTTCTGATCTTATAATTATTCTCTCTCTAAAATAAAAGAAAGATTCTGTTTAAAAAAGGAAGAACCTTTTTCCTGAATACTTCTCAAGAGTCCCACCTGTTTTAAGGATTCAGAACAACGAGTTCAGAAGTGAGAATCGATGTTTTGGATATCAAGGTTTTGGTCTCGAGTACGACCCAAAAGAAGTTCTTTATCTCTTGGGAAGTATAAGAAGTTATCTCCCAGATATTGTGGACCAAAGAAAGTAGGTGATTTAACTTACGTACTTCTTTTATCTCCTCATCTCAAAGTTCTTAATGCCTTCTATAGAAAATTGTGCCAAACCCAAATCATGGAAAGACGGTAAAACTTCAACGGCAAGCTACCGTTGGCTTCTAAGTTACGTTAGCTCCTTCCTTTATATAAGTCGTAACTTTTACTTGTCGCTCACAGTAATCTTACTCCCATCGATCTCCTTTCTTCCTAATCTCCTTCATGGCTTGGCAACAAGAATTAGTTTTATCCATAATGATTCCTCACCTTCAAGACGCAAGTGAGTCTGTGAAGAAGGATTTTATAGAACAGTATGAGCGCTCACTTTTCCCTCACTTGGGAACTTCTGTAGCGCAGACCAAATGGCGGACCTATCAAGACATAACTAGGGTAACACCCTGGGGTCAGCAGCACTTTCGCAACAATGTCCGCTTGGCCATGGTTATTGAAGCCTTGGGTTTGGGTCCCCGATACTACTGCGTCATGAGATCAAGACATCCTGGGTTTTCTGAGCGGGTCTTCTTATTGGCATGTTTTCTTCCTCATGAGAAGATATGCCTTTACCCCGTTTTTGGCTTGCCTCTCAGAGGTCCTTTTGTTAGAACACCTCATACCACTGAGATAGGTGCAGAAATAACCCACAGAATCATTCCCATAGATGAGTTACCTTATACTTGTGCAGCTTGTGAGGACTGCTTTTGTGATCATATGATGGACGGGCTTATGGAAGTGTAAAGAGTTCTTCTATCTTTACTGTATAAGTTCCGAGAATGAATAAAGTTTAAATCTTGTTCTTATCTTGAATCTTGCTCTCTTGAGATTTTTTTAATTGGTGGTTAATCTAAATTAAAAAAATTTCTCTCAGTCTCATAACTTATGCATCTTGCGAAATTACCCCCAGTTTGCGAGATGAGGGCATCTCGCGTTTTTTAAGTGGGAGAGAATGTAAGATTCCTCCCCAGCCTCTCAAAATGTCCAGCATCTTCCCCTGTAATCAATCCCTCTTCAGAAATATAAAAGACTTGTTTCTAACTGTTTTAACCTAGAGAGAGAAAATATTCTAGAAAGAGAATATTCAGATTTTGAATATTTTTGGATAGAAAAATATCTCATCCTATTAAAATAAGTTCCCCTGAAACAGAAATTCAAAAAGAATTTTCCATTGTGCAATTGGAATTAATCGGAAATGTGTATAAAGGACCTTAGCCTAAGGGTCTAGATTTTCAGAAATTTTTGGATTATGGTCCAATTAAGGTTCCTATGGGCCAATAACATCAATCCACGTGTAGAGAGGAGATAAATCCAATTTTGTAAAAGAAGATACCCAAAAATGAGTAAATGCTCACATAAGATGAAGAGTTGAAAATGTACAAGGTTATTAGTAAAAAAATTATGATCAATATTAAAAGTATGACATATGTAAGGAAGGGGAGTTCTTTAAAGGAGGTGCATATTTCACATAAGATGAAGAGTTGAAAATGTACAAGGTTTATTAGTAAAAAATTATGAGCAATATTAAAAGTATGACATATGTAAGGAAGGGGAGTTCTTTAAAGGAGGTGCATATTTCACATAAGATGAAGAGTTGAAAATGTACAAGGTTTATTAGTAAAAAAACTATGAGCAATATTAAAAATATGAGATATTTTGGGTATAATGATTCCATTTTGACACATATGTAAGGAAGGGGAGTTCTTTAAAGGAGGTGCATATTTCACATGCTTGAATGAGTTTTAAACTCATAAAAATTGAGATATTTCATCTCTCCTCTCTCCTCATTTAAGTCTAGTTCCAAAAAGTTAGCTTAACTGACCTAAAAATGGTCAAATATTGACCAAACTGATTTAGAAAATTCTAGAATCAGTTTGTTTGGTTAGGAGCTCAATTTTTCCTATAAATAGAAGCCTCCCCCTTGTTGAAAAATAGATAGTGTTTATGCATCGTTACTCTACTCCACCTAAGCCAAGAACTGTGAATTCATTTAATAATTCACTAGTTTTTGGAGCTTCCCTCTTTCTTCAATCCCCATTAGTGGCTCCATCAACATACTTAACCAATTGATTGGTTGGGGGCCTCTACCGTGAACAAAGAATCAAGCAAGTTGTAAGGTAATTAGTGAATATTGATCTTTCTATAATTTCTCAATGTTTCTCTCTTCTCAACCCCTCTCAAGCTTGAGAAGTTTAATTGGTATGGTTTTTTTTAAATGCTATTGAAGTTTGAATAGTAGTGAAGAGTTACATAATGCTATTGAAGTTAATTTTCATTTATGTTTAAATTCTAATGATTTTTATGTAAATTCTCTCTCTCACTCAAGAAATGGTCATACTCATGACCCATTCTCAATCCAAATCAAGCTTTTCATAAAGCTTTTCCTAAACCAAGATTAAGCTATGCTTGAGGCCAAATTAATGGCTTTTTTCTATGCTTTTAGTTTATGTATATTAATGATTCAATCCATTATGGATTAATAATCCAATTAGAGATTATTTTAATTATTTCCTTAATGATAAGCATTATCCCTTAGAAAAATTGAGATTTATCAGTCATAGCAGCGGAGCTATGGCAAAATTTTTATAAAAATTATGCATAAAATAATTTCATTCAAAGCATAAAAAGAGGACTTCCTACCATATTCTAGGAATTATCATCCTAGATTAATTGAAAGAATTTCATTATAATCATGGAGACATTGAATTTTAATATCATGCATAAAGGATAAATTTTTATATCAAAAGTGTTATTTTTATCAATTTTTATTTTCATGCATAGAAGTATGCATAAAGGATAATTTTTTATATCAAAAGTGTTATTTTTACCATTTTTATTTCATGCATAGAAGTATACATAATGGTTAAATTTTTATATCAAAAGTGTTATTTTTATCATTTTTATTTTCATGCATAGAAGTATGCATAAAGGAAAATTTTTTTATATCAAAAGTGTTACTTTTATCATTTTTAATTTTCATGCATAGAAGTATGCATAAAGGAAAAATTTTTTATATCAAAAGTGTTACTTTTATCATTTTTAATTTTCATGCATAGAAGTATGCATAAAGGAAAATTTTTTATATCAAAAGTGTTACTTTTATCATTTTTAATTTTCATGCATAAAAGTATGCATAAAAGAAAATTTTTATATCAAAAGTGTTACTTTTATCATTTTTAATTTTCATGCATAGAAGTATGCATAAAGGAAAATTTTTTATATCAAAAGTGTTACTTTTATCATTTTTAATTTTCATGCATAGAAGTATGCATAAAGGAAAAATTTTTATATCAAAAGTGTTACTTTTATCATATTGGATTTCATGCATATAGGTATGCATAAAAGATATTCTTTTTATACTAAAAGTGTGATTTTCCTCATAAATGGATTTTATGCTTAACTTAGATGTATAAGAGAAATTCTTTTATTCTAAAAGTATAATTCCCTACCAAATTGAAATTATGCATAAGAAGATGCATAAAAGATTGATTTTAATTTCGAAAGTGTTAGTCTCCTTAAATGGAATTTATGTATAAATAAATGTGTAGAGAAATCTTATATCAAATATAAGAATTCTCTTTTTAAAAAAAAGATATGAAATGTGATAAGATGTGATAAGAGGTGTATGAGATGTGATATGAATTGATAAGATGCGTATGGAAAGTGATAGGATGTGATAAGAGGTGTATGAGATGTGATAAGAATTGATAAGATGCGTATGGAAAGTGATAGGATGTGATAAGAGGTGTATGAGATGTAAAAAGATGTGATAAGATGTGTATGAGATGTGGTAAGATTTGATAAGATGCGTATGGAAAGTGATAGGATGTGATAAGAGGTGTATGAGATGTAAAAAGATGTGATAAGATGTGTATGAGATGTGATAGAATGTGTTAAGATGAGTTAGGATGTGTTAAGATGTATATGGGATGTGTTAGGACGAGAATGGATGTAATATGGTTGTATGAATGTGATGTGGATGTATACATGTAGATGTATATGTATGAATGTGAATGTTGATGTGGATGTGGATGTATGGATGTAGATACGGATGTGTATGTATGTATGTAGATGTATATGTATGAATGTGAATGTTGATGTGGATGTGAATGTATGGATGTAGATACGGATGTGGATGTATGTATGTGAATGTGGATGTATGAATGAGGATGCGAAAATGGATGTATACATGTGAATGTGGATGTATGAATATGAATGTGGATGTGTGGATGTGGAAATGGAGGTATGGATGTATGAATGTAGATGTGGATGTATGCATGTAGATGCGTATGTATGAATGTGAAATTGGATGTATGATGTGGACGTACGAACATGGATATGTATGTAGAATAATGAATATGAAGATGTATGTGAGATAATGTAGTCTATATGAGTGAATGGATGAGAACGAGTACACACTGAATGGAATGTGGAATAAGTAATGTGGTCCGAGAGTGGATAATATGGAAAGACAAGAGTTCGATTTAGAAACTGTATTTTGTGACTGTTTGTAAATGACTGTTTTATGTCATGAATGCTGGGGAAGCATTTTGACCGTCTTGTGGAATTAAGGTCATGAAGACCTAACTGTTAAAGTTGCAACTGCTGACGGAGAGTCAATGGAGGACGTCTCGCGTAGCAAGGTCGATCGAGGTCTTGACCAGCCTCGACTCGATTTAAATGGTGAGCTTCCGGTACGGTGGATGAGGGACCAAGGAAGCGGCCTATGAGTGAAGCGCTAGGTCACCTGCGAAGGATCCTAGAGGGTGCTGACCATACGGTGCTCGGGCTCTGGGTCGCCGAAGATACCCACACGTGCGTCGTGGAAGATATTGGAACAAGGAGTAAGAGTTGTTTTCTGAAACCGGGCATGGATCTGGTTGATTGACCTTGCTGGTCCTCAACAGATGAGTCCATGGCTCTTTTATATGGATCTGTGGGTTGATCTTGCTGATCTTCCACGGAGACTCCATTCTATTATATGAATATATTGCCGGTTACTATGAGCTAGGAACCATGGAAAAGGCCCCTGAGAGAACAGGTGGTGAGCGTTTTGGTTGCCAATGATGCCATAAGTATACCGATGAAAGAATGACTGGAAATAAGGATTCAACCAGAGACTTTGAGGATTGTCATCAGTGACATAATGGTTTTATTAAAGGATTGTTTTAAAGCTAGTTGATGCTAAGAAAAAGGCAATTTCATATTGGGTGTGTAAGTGGTATGACTAGTTTTATGTTTGCATGAACTTCCGGCTAGGGGGCCTTGGAACTCTTTTCCTTGGTACCCGGGACAAAACCTAACCAAATTCCAAATTGGATCCCATCACTACAGTGGTTGGGCGGTTGGCTAACCCATGGGATCGGATGGGGTTAGGCTGGACTGATGGATCCGTAAATCGAGATTTAATTTCTATTATTACGATAGATGAAGTAAATCCCGGATAGAAATTGTTCTATGGATAGGAATCAACGGCTGTGCCTCTTGATGGGAAAAAAAGCGTTGATCCCAATGATCCAAGTGCAAGTTCTTCCTTGATTTGACCAAGTACCGTTAAAGGTGCAGTCAGATCAGTTTGATCAGTAATGATCTTGACTACGTTAGAGTAAAGAGTTATCCTGGTGGAATCGCCTGTGCTTTCCGGGTAAAGGAAGTTTTTCCGGTTTCGGTTTTGGACAAACCGACGGATTAGTCTCTTGTCCGGATATCCGTGGGCGAGGCCCCGAGTGTGGGACCCCTGTCCCGCGCGAGAAGTGCTACTTCCGCTGCTAGTACCCCGAATCCGTTGCTCGGTGGGAACAGGGATCTTACATAAGTACCAAATCTTTTGAAAACGAAGGATTTGCAACGAGCATGTTCATGACGCTGGCATATTTCCAATGGAGCGCTTGCAAAATTTACGGTTTCAATCGTACAACCAAGCAAGTGTGCAGCCGTATCTTGATAACATTGCGCCTGTGAATTCTCGTCCCCAACAAAGGATGAGGATATCGCAGGAGGGAGTGACAGATGGAGCTCAATTAACAGCACCCGAGGGAATGGAAGAAGGTCAGGAAATGGAAGAAGGTCCAATGGAAGAAATGTTGGATTCCTTCATCGAGCAACAAGAAGCTCTCTTCGAGGAGCATGAACATGAAGATCATCAACCACGACATTCTCAACGGTCAAATTATGAACCAGAGGAAGAGGCCATGCGTAAACTTGCACGCCTTCCATTATACAATATGGGGCGTTTTGGTCACATGGACGTCATTTTCGAGTAGAACGAATAGACCAAAGAAGAGCAACTTTTGATTGTGGTGTCACAGCACAGTTTGTTCAAGAAAGTCGTGCAAGTGCAAGTGATGATAACACAATTACTGGAATGCTTGATTACTTTGGAACCATTCAAGATATATTAAAGGTTGGCTTCAGAAGTTTTGAGTTGTTTATCTTTGATGTGAAGTGGTTCAAGGTAATCATGAATGGGCCACATGCAACTGTACGTAGAGACAAGAGTGGCCTCATCCAAGTGGACTCCACAAAGGTATGGACCGATCAGCAAGATACTTTTGTGCGCCCAGAGCATTGTGAGCAGGTTGTCTTTAAAGCGGATCCAAAAGATCCACGCTGGCTGTTTGTGGTTCAAGTCGCCCCCCACAGTAAGCAAATTTTTGAAGAATTTGAGCTACAACAAGGTGATGTGGATGCACATGGTAATGGAGAGCAGCAAGAACAAGCCGAGATCAACAATGAAGAGGAGCAAGCAAAGGAAGAGGAGCAACTAGAGCAAGATCCAAATGAAGAGGTGCAAACCAAGGAAGCTAAAAAACAAGTTGAGGAAGAAGACATAGATGATGAAGACATCCTTCATCAAGGGACTTTTAATGATGAGGATGCTGAAATGTACATAGACATAGATCTCTTTGGGGCTACTGATCTTAATGAGGATGATAGAATAGATAACGATTTTTAAAATGATGTATCTCAATGATTATGCAAATAGTTTTGACATATTTGTAATGGGTTTATAACATTGAAGGTCCATTCATTGTTTACCATTGTTAATGTTTACCATCATAATCACTACTGTAGGAGCAAGTTGATATAGTTTTACCAATGTTGTTTATCATTGTTAATGTTTATCTTATGGTTCTTTCATTCATTGTTTACCGTGTAATTTTCATTTCGTACAAGTTTGTCATATGGTTTTTTGTCCAACAGGCCATGGGTGACTCACCGCCCTACGACTACAGTCCAGATTTCTCATTTAATCCTACACCGCAGGGCATGAGTCCCCAGCAGTTATATGGTTTTCTTTCGTCCATGACTCCAGAGCAGAGAGCCATGGCTCAGAGTTATTGGGGTTCTGGAGCAGGGACATCTGCCTCACCATCTGGCTTCCCGACGCCAGTTCCCACACCCGTGGGTACGACAGCAGCTCCCACACCTCATACCACACAGCCTTCCACTCCTCTTACAGCTCGATCTACCACCTCTTCACATAGACGGCGCTCACGTAGTAGGTCTTCAGGGGGAGGTTGTTGTGGTGGTAGTGCCACAGATGCTGTGACACCACCACCACGTGAGCGTCGTCCTTCGCTCTCATCTGTTGATAGCACACCCATAGGGTCACCTTCCACTCCCTGGGGTGCACATGACCATGACAACAGCAAGATTTACACAATTAGAGATGGGGCACCAATAATGGATAGTGCAGGGAAAGCAATGAAGACACGCATTCGACAATTGTGCACTATACAGTTTCATGACTCTGTCATGACTAAATGGGATCAGCAAGACAAGGGGAAGAAAAATTATATAAACACAAAGATAAAGCAAGAGTTCCAGCCATCTGACCCTATGAATGTCGTCTCTAATGAGTGGATACAGTATACACCTCGCATTTTGATGGGGCATCGTAGGTCAGAGGCGAGGGACACATTTAGAGAGGGGAAGGAGAAACCTGTTTGGCTAGATGACAGGGAGTGGGCAGCCATTGCTCAGGAGCTCACCGAGACACCAGACAGGTTTCAACAACAAAGAGAGGCGGCAAGGGCAAGACTCCAAACAATAGGGGCTTCTCATCTCGGGAGTGGTGGTTACGAAACCATGCGCCATGAATTCGTAAGTGTTTGTAGCAATTTTATTTAGGTAAATGTATGTTTGTGGACTAAATGTTGATTTCTAAAAGTTATAATTGTTAATCGTGTGTGCAGGAGTTGGCCATGAATCGCCCACCAAGTAGGCGAGAGGAGAAGTACGCTCACAAACATGGCCTTGTGGCCTTGTTTGAGATGCTTGAAGAAGAAGGAGAGACCGTCAATTGGGAGGCATTACCATGATGTAAAATGACCTTCAAACTAATGAAATATGATCAAAACATTCTTGAGTATTAACGTTTAATTTAATTTCTTGTTTGTCGATCAGGAGAATATGCAAATGAGCACGGTTGTTTTTGTGCTCTATTGTAGACAGAATGGTGCTGTCTGTTACTGTTGTTGATCCTGCTCATTGCAGGCAGCTAGGCAACAGCCAGGCAGCACTATTCTGCACAAAAAAAAATTTCTGCTACAGCGTCGGTATATGCCCCGGTACCGACGTCGCTATATTCGTTGGTATTTTCGTCGGTATTAAGGTCGGTACAGACGCTGGTATAGGCGCCGGTATAGACACCGATATAGACGTCGGTATAGGTGCCGGGTGTATTACCCGACAGTTATACCGACGCTATGGTTGATCCGGCGCATATACCGGCGCTTATACCGATGACGTGGCTTTTTTACTCCCCCTTAAATAGCGCCGGTACAAGCCCCGGTATTAGGCTAACACTTGACCTAGTGGATCAAGTTAAGGGGTGTCAAATTAAAACTCTGTAAAATTGAAAATTTCCATGGCGCGGGACTGTTCAGATAGAAATCTCAGTCTAATGGACCATTATTGTGATAAGGATTGAATGTTACGATCTGAGTGAATTATTATCTGATGATGAGTTTTATATAAGGGATCTTTATCCCAGGATTCTGTTGGGTTCTATAGACTATAAGGACCCTGAATCAGGATCTTAAGGAAAATAACTCTCCTCTAGTTTTGCGAGATGAGGACATCTCGCGTTTTTTAAGTGGGGTAGAATGTAAGATTCCTCCCCAACCTCTCAGGATGTCCAGTATCTTCCCTT
Organism: Cibotium barometz; assembly: GCF_041138505.1. Lineage (NCBI taxonomy): Eukaryota > Viridiplantae > Streptophyta > Polypodiopsida > Cyatheales > Cibotiaceae > Cibotium > Cibotium barometz. The sequence goes on along the minus strand of NC_141048.1, from coordinate 47,917,984 downwards.
GTAATCAAATCCCTCTTTAGAAATATAAAAGATCTTGTTTCTACCTGTTCTGGCTTCGAGAGAAAATATTCTAGAATGTAAGATTCCTCCCCAGCCTCTCACGATGTCAGTATCTTCCCCTGTAATCAAATCCCTCTTCAGAAATATAAAAGATCTTGTTTCTACCTGTTTTGGCTTTGAGAGAGAAAATGTTCTAGAGAGAGGTTATTTAGATTTTGAATATTTTTAGATGGAAAAACATCTCTTCTTATTAAAATAAGTTCCCCCGAAACAGAAGTTCAAAAAGATTTTCAGAAGGTGCATTAGAAATCAAGTATAATCCATTCAAGTGGCCTTATCCTAGGGGTCCAGATTTTTGAGAAATTTTAAATTAAGGTTTTGAGGGGCCAATTAGATTCATCCAAATGTGTGGAGAAGATAAATAGAAGAAATAAAGAAAATCCCCCCCAAAAATGAGTAAATACTCACATAAGATGAAGAGTGGACTAACGACCAAAGGAATTACTAAAAAAAATATTTTTGACACCTCACAATGGGAATTCCCCCCTCATGAAGGAGGCGCCTACTTCACATGTGTGGTGGAGTTTAAAATTATCAAAAATTGAGATATTTCATCTCTCCTCTCTCCTAATTCAAGTCTAGCTCCAAAAAGTAAGCTAAACGGACCTAAAACTGGTCAAAAATTGACCAAACTGATCTGGAAAATTCTAGAATCAGTTTGCTTGATTAGAAGCTCACTTTTTCCTTTAAATAGGAGCCTCCCCCTTTGTTGAAGCTTAATAGTGTTTTATGCACTGATACTCTACTCCTCCCAAGAGCCAAGAACTGTGAATTTCTTAATAATTCACTAGTTTTTGACCATTCCCTCTTCTAAAGAATTGGTGGCCACTCTTGTTGCAAACAAGAGTAGATCCCTCAAACCATCAAGCCAAAGGAAAGCTCCTAGAATTTCATGTATGTAAGAAATCTTACTTTTTCTTATTCTTTGAATGGTTTTCTAAATTGTTTGTTATCTTAAAATGATAAACAGATGCTATGCCTTGCTGGAAAGGCTTTCCCCCTCTCTCATTCTTAAACTCAACCCTTCTTTATCCTAGTTAAGTAATCTAATTGTTGGAATTGAACTTTTCATATTGTTTCTCTTTTAAAAATGAAATTTGGTTAGTTTAGAGTGCTTAAAACCAATTGGGGATAATTTTTAAGTAATTTTAAGTTAGGAAAATTTGAAAAATGGTCAGCCATACAAAGGAGGTTATGGCAAAATTTTCTAAAAATTGGTGAAATAATTTTTATCTTTTATTATTCAAAAAAAGAGTAATTCCCACCAATTGTGTATTCTAAAAGTGTAATTTTGATTTTATGCATTGAAAGATGCATAAAGAATTTATTTTTATTTCAAAAGAGTTATTTTCATCAATTTTCATTTTAAAAGAAAATGAGTTGGAGTTGTTTTCTGAACACGGGCATGGATCTGGTTGATTAGACTTGCTGGTCTTCAACGGATGAGTTTATGGCTCTTTTAAATGGATGTTGGTTGATCTAGATGATCTTCAACGGAGAGTCCATATGGATTATACTCCTAGGTACTATGAGTTCATGGCTCTTTTAAATGGATGTTGGTTGATCTAGATGATCTTCAACGGAGAGTCCATATGGATTTTATGAGATTATACTCCTAGGTACTATGAGCTAGGAACTATTGAAAAGGCCCTTGAGTGACCAAGCGGTGAGCGTTTTAGTTGCCAATGATGCCATAGGTACGCGGAGGAATGAATGAATGGAATATGGATTTCATGGAAAAATCTTGATTATATTCCTAGGTACTATGGGCTAGGAACTATTGAAAAGGCCCCTGAGTGAAGTACTAGGTGAGCCTAGAGGGACTGACCAGGTGGTGAGCGTTTTGGTTTAACGATGATGCCATAGGTACGTTGAGGAAGGAATGGCTAGAAATTGGATTTGGAATGAGGTCCTGGGGACCTAAGTGGAAAAGTTGAAAAGTGGACCCTAGAACTGGAATAATTCAGAGGATTATGATGGAAACACTGTGGTTTTATTGCAATGCTGTTTTGGAAATAGTTGAATCTAAGAAAAGGTAATTTCATATTGGGTGCGTAAGTGGTGTGTCTATTTATTTTTTGCATGAGTACTGGTTAGGGGGCCTGGTAACTCTTTTCCCTAGTACTCGGGATAAAACATAACCAAATTTTTATAATGGATCTTAAAATACAGTGGTTGGGTGGTTGGCTAACCCATGGGATTGGATGAGGTTAGGCTGGATCGATGGATTCCTATAAAAATTCAATTCTGTTCAAGTTACGATAGTTGAAGTAAGTCACAGGATAATTCTTGTTCTATAGATAAGAATCCAACAACTGTGCCTCTTTCGATGGGGAAAAAAGCGTTGGTCTCTATGAACCAAGTGCAAGTTTCTTCTTTGATTCGGCCATGTGACCCGCAGGTTCAGGCAAAATACAAAGGATAGTTAAGGCTCTTGACACGTTAGAAGATTTTTCCTGGAGGAATCACCTATGCTTTTTGGGCGAGGAAAGTTTTTTTCGGGTTCAGTTTTGGAAGAGCCACCAGACTAGTCCCTTGCCCGGACATTCGTGGGCGAGGCCCCGAGTGGGAAGCTCTGCCCTACGCGTGAGGTTGCTACGTCCGCCTGCCAACACTCCAGAATTTGATGCGCAAAGAGGACAGGGATCTCAGAGCTTGTATCAGAGCAATTTTGTTGAAGTTGATAAACCAAGAAGCAAGAAATGTCAAAAATTTATGAGTTACCAATGAAAGATTGTAATTGTGTGTTGAAATTCGTTTGAGTTTATATTCATAATGTAGATTCATAAATTGGGAATTGGGTTTTTAGATGGAAGTACTACAATTATGTGGAATCCCCAACTTGCTTGAGGCCTAGATATGATGGCATTTGCCTTATAACACCAAGGGTTGTGAATACCTATATATACTGTGGGTATAACTACAGCTCTATACTGACAATATATACAAGTGGGTATAACTACAGCTCTATACTGACAATATATACAAGTGAATCTAAGACCTTGAAGTTATGAGCAGAAATGCTATCCTAGATGATGATTTCGAATGCTAGTTGATATGATTTTAGAATTTTGGTTGAAAATTGATGAATTGATTTGGATGCTGATTGAAGTATGATGTTTTTGAATTTTGGTTGAAAGTAGATGAGTTGAATAAGTCATGATGATGACGAATGGAGAGAATTCCAATGATGTTGTTACTAGTTTGGTAGACGATCAAGACTTTGAGCAGATCACTATGAGATTAGTGGATCGTGCTGACAGATTGTTCGTAGCTTGTTGACCTTGGCCCAATAGACCCGATTGTGGAATGACGAATCGAGAACCTGTATAACTGAAATTCCCATAGGGAATGTTCAGATGTTAATTGAAAATTATTGGTCTGACAGACCATTATTATGTTAAGGATATGAATGATCTATTTTCTAATAATGAGTTATGTATGTTCTTCTTATAGAAGGGATCTTTATCCCAGGATTTTGAGAGGGTTGACCAAACTTTAAGGAACCCTAGAATCATTTGGATCTAAAGTTTAATTCCTTTTTGGATTTGAATTATAAATAAAGTGGTCTTTTCACCTGAGATTCCTTGAGCGTCTTGTTAAGTTGGAAAAACCGACTTGACAAAGAAGAGAAAGAGTCCCACCCCAGATAGCTGTATAGTGGGAGCCACCACAATAGCTGATGTAATGGAGGAAGAAAGAGAACGGATAGATTTATGTCACCATTGATGATCAAGTCTAAAATCTTCAGTTCAGTGTCATGAATTTATTTTTGGAATTAAGTACTGTCCTTGGAGTAAGAAGATGATCCTACCAAGATTATCCTCTAGCTACGAGAGGACATCTCGCATTTTTTAAGTGGGGTAGGATATAAGATTCCTCCCTCCAGCTTTTGATGATGTAAAGATGTAAGAACCTCCCCTTCAGTCTCTTGTAATCATCCCCCCTTCAAAAATGGAAAAAGATTTTGTTTGGCCCTGTTTTAGTTTAGAGAGAAAATATTCTAGAGAGAGATAATACAGTTTTGAAATATTTTTGGATAAGTATTTTCTTCTAGCCAATAGGAAGTGATCCCCTAAAACATAATTTTAATCAAAAATTCCTAAGTTGCATTAGATTTGGACGGTGGGTGAACCAAGGAGTCTCCTAGTTCAAAATTCTAACCCTTATTAAATTATTCTAAGTTTAAAAATGTGATATCCTTATCCATTAAGGTTGGAAAATAAAATTAAAAGAAAAATAGAAATATTTGGAAATATTTGCAAGAAAATAATCAAGAAAGGCTCACATGAGGTGAAGGTTCCATAATTATGAGTTTTCAGATATTTTAGGAGACTTGGGAGGCCTTGTGACACCTCATGAGAGACAAAAACCCCTCATCAAGGAGGCACCTAGAAATCACATCAAAGGGGAATTTTTTTATTCAATAGAATCATAAAGTGGCTAGATATTTCATCTCTCATCTCTCCTCTTCCAAACTAGATCAAAAAGTGGGCATAACTTATCTAAAACTTGTCCAAATTGGATCAAACTGAAGCTGGAAGCCTCTAGATCCCAGTTGGACTTGGTTGGTGGCCTCCCTCACCTATAAATAGAGCCCCATTCCTTTGTATTTTCATCTTAGTGTATTTACATGCTAGTATAATTTTCATTTTAGTGGATTTTCTTTATCCCTCTTCCTTGCCTCTCCATTATAAAGCTTTAGTGCTTCACTAAACCTCTTCTTATCTTGAAGATTAACCTCTTCTCTTGGTGGCCAATCCTCTTCCTTGAGGGCTACACATCTTTTGCATGGTAAAGAATCAACAAGCAAACCAAGGGTAAGCCTAAACAATGAAGTTTATTCTCTCTTTTTGATGTTAATCTTCTTCCTAAGCTCCCTCATGCTTGGGAAGCATTTTATCTTATGGTTTACTCTTAAAACCATGCTTTTCTTGATTTATGTTATTGTTTAGATGAATTAATGTTTATTTTTATGCATAAACTAATCTTTATAGTAAAAGTAAAATTTTAACCAATCTCAATTCATAGAAAATGTGGTGAAATTATGTCAATTTTTTATCATTAGAAAATGAAGGTTTATGCATAATTAATTTTTATTCTAAAAGTGAAATTTTAAGCATTCTCATTTCATAGAAAATGTGGGAAAGTTATGGCAAAATTTTATCATTAGAAAATGAAGGTTTATGCATGATTAATTTTTATACTAAAAGTGGAATTTTAAGCATTCTCATTTCATAGAAAATGTGGGGAAGTTATGGCAAATTTTTATCATTAGAAAATGAGGGTTTATGCATAATTAATTTTTATACTAAAAGTGGAATTTTAAGCATTCTCATTTCATAGAAAATGTGGGGAAGCTATGGCAAACTTTTTATCATTAGAAAATGAATTTATGTATAAATAAATTTTATATTAAAAGTAGAATTTGAGCATTATCATTTCATAGAAAATGCAAGGAAGCTATGGTAATATTTTTATCATTAGGAAATGAATTTACACATAATAAATTTTATGCCAAAAGTGGAGTTTTGAGAATTATTCATTTACCAAAAAAATAAAGAAGGTTATGTATATGTAAGGTTCCCCCCTTCCACAAATGGGGGAAACGCTTAAGATAGTCCGCTAAGTCTTATCTTAGAGAAAATTTTCTACTCATCGACACCTTGACCATACAGAGATTCAAGGATATGATTCATAGGTAAGACCTAGTTCTATCCCGCAGGGGGAGCGTGGTCTTCTAAAATCAAATCACCCATAGGGTAATTGATCACATAAATTGGGTAACTACTAGTCTTGATTCCTAGAGACAACGCTTTTTTCCTCATCCATGCAAGGCACAGCCGTTGGCCTAGTCTTCTAGAATAGAATTGCTCGAGAACCTATTTATCTAACGTAGGGCTTTCACTTAGTATGTTGGAAAGCTACCCGACTAATCGGGTCCACCCGTCCGTAGGATGGTGCCGTCGGGGCATTCCATCCTCCCACTTTCCACCCTACTCACGCGTCAATTTGTTTTCTAATTAATCCTACCACACTGTTTGACATAAACAAACATGTTCCTTAATTAAGGCCCTTTCACAAGGTTTATTAAAATAGCCTTTGCCTTTTTCCACAATACAATAATGCCAAAGATAAGATTTATAAAAACAAAGTTTAAACATGAATCAATTTCATACAAGCCAAACTGGCTCTCTTATTCTTTTCCTTTATACCGCCGATGATCTAGAATTCGGCCTTCCAGCCTCCACATACTGGGCAAAACCCTACGGGACCATACACCTCATCGTCGGCCGGCGAGGACTCAAGCCAGCTTGTCGCCCTCTCAGGCTCCATCGCTCGATCCTCCCACCCCTCAGAGGGATGTCTGCGCACTAGGGTGGGCTAATTCACCGCACTAGCCTGGGCCCTCAGAACTAGGCAGCATCATCACAATCACTTGCCTCAATCGGCAAACCTCATTCTCCCAATGGTATGAGGGATACCATGGGCCAACTCCGGGCCTTACTAACGTCTCCGCCGTCCGGCTACACAAGCACAAGAACGGGGCAGCGTCAAGGCAGGGAGAAGTTGTACCTGTACCTTAATTTAACCAAGATAACAATCCATTTACTCACTAAACCATATGACTAGGATCCATGTCACCTTTTTTAAGAAAACAATCTTTTTCACAAAGATTTTAGCATTTCAACTTGAGATTGCGATAAGACATTCTTTATTAAGGCATATGCTATTGCTTAAAACTTTAAATGGTAAATCAATCAAATAGATCACTGTAACAATCAATAGAGAAGCCGGGGCCATACCTCAACCCCTAAGAATGATATATAATTGAAAAACAAAATATGTGTATACCTTATAGAAATTTGTCGTTTATCGTTGCCTTTGCTTGTTAACAAGAGCTTTAGAACTTGACATATGAGAATAGAGTCTTCTAATACCTTGTCTTATGATTGAAATCATCCAATTATCTCCAAGCTTTATCTCCTCTTACTCATACTGTGACTCTTCTCTCTTTCTAAGATCTATGGCAAAATAGCCTTCTCTTACAGGGCTATGGCATACTATTCTTTCTCTAAAAGAAAAGCTATGGAGTTTTGGTCTCTTCCTCCAAAAGACTATAGAAATCTAAGCTTCTTTTCTGAGATATTAGATAAGAATGAAGGGATATATGCATCTCAAACTCTAGGATTACCTTGAGACTACTTGCTGTCTTCTCACAGTTTTCTCTATGTAGAGACCCTGACAGAAACAGCAAACTGTTTCAGCCATAACTCTCTGATAAAAACTCAGAATATGATCATGTAACCAGTCAAAAGAACGGGAAGGCATGTGGTCTACAAGCCAACGCGGGCAGAATAGGCAAAAACGTCTGTATATAGCCGCAAACGCACCATCTTTAGAAACGCGTTGTTTTTTCACATTTTTAGTATGCATGGACTCTAAATGTATAAAAGTACTCTAAATATGACCTGTTATCACCTAAAATCGAAATTCTATTTTTGGGGATACTTATCTCTTAATAGAACTATTCTTATGTTCTTATTTCTTTTAGGATTTTCGGAGCTAATATTTTTATTCTAACACTTTTCTAATGTTTCTAGCCTTATTGTCTCACTCTTTCTAATTACACTCTCTTTTCTTGTTGAAATCTATATTAAAAGAGACACATACATACATGGCTTGGGAGGGATGTTACAATCTCCCCCACTTAAAAGATTCGAGATGTCCTCATCTCGCGAGCTGGGGTAGTATCTAAGTAAATCATCTTGTCTCTTTCAAATTGGTGTCCCCACCACTAGGTAAAAAATCTTCTTTTATCTAAACATTGTTCTTAAAGAGTCTTTTATTTCATGTGTTTGTCTTGTTTTGTTGTGCCTCCAAAATGTCTATCATTCTAAAGTTAATAGGCCTTATTATCCTAAATTCATGCATCCATATACCTCTCATATGATATGAACCTTCGAAATCCTTATTCTATACCTCCATGTAATATGGTACTTAATAAATTGTCATGGAAAAATATAAGAGAATCAATCCTTTACGTAATCTAATCTATGATAGCAATCTCATAATCTTAGTATCGTCTTGTAGAATACCTCTATTCATCATGCACATTACTTCACATGAATCTTGGACCAATCCTCTTCTATTTACTCACAGAAATACTTGTTGAATTCGGTTAACTTTAACCCTACTATCCCTATTTCTTGACCTAATTTTTGCTCTAGCTCATGATTCCTTGTAGCCAAGGGTGGGCTTGACGTTCCTCTTGAATTAGGGGACCTCTTCTTTATTAACATGGAAGGACTCATGTTCTTCTTGACACTTTCTATATATATATATATAAAACTTTATCACAGTCTCTGGCTATAATTATGGCTTCTGAAATAGAGGATGGTTTTACATTCTTGATGAGGTTATTCAAAGGTAGATTAAGCTTCCAAATGAATCAATGGAGAAGAGTTACCTCATCCATCTCTGGGGCAAATCGGAGAAGTTTAGGTGGTATTCTTTTAGGGTCTTCCTTTCTTGGGTTAGCTCTAAAAATTCGTTCATTTTATCCTCTCGAAATCCTAGAGGACAAAACCTTTCACGAAGGTGTACTTTCATGGCATCTCATAACTGATTCTAGCTCTAGTGGTTAGATTGACAACAATGCTTCTAACTTTTTAGCTCCAATGGTTAGATTGACAACAATGCTTCAACTAATTTGGCATTTCTTATGATTTTTAGACGTGAGCAAGGGTGAGCTTGCTTCTTTCATTGTATCCATTAAAAGTTCAAAACTATCAAATACTTATCATAGCACCACATTTGAAGGCAGTCAGGATTAATACATCTGAGATCTTCATTTTTTGAGAATTACACATCTAGTATCTTGGGATTAACACATCTAAGAGCATGATCCTTTGGGAATTACACATCCAAGACCCATGTTTGTCTGAGATGGTTTAAAGATCTTGGATGATCGTCCTAGTGTACAGTATCGAATGGATGGCATTCACACGTCAACTATTCAAATCTTAATGGAGTTACAATCTTAATAATTTATAATATGCAAGTTAATGAGATATATCCTGAAAATTTCTCTAAACAAGTTTCGGTCTATCCTTCCAGTCTCTCACTAGTTTCTTAATTTGATCACCCTATGTTTTTCCTCACAAAAGGTTTTCTCCCCAGTCTAATTTCTCAAATTTATTGTACAAATATCTTGCGTGTGCACCCCCAAGATACAAGCACAATTTCATAAGATGATTGTCTCAACATGTGAGGATATTCAAATCACTTCTATGGCCAGTAGAGATGATTGATTCGTCCTCATATGATAACCAATCACTTGTTTTAATCCCTTGATAGTTAACCTTTGAAAAACAAATCCTAGGAACTAAGATCGGCTCTGATACCACTTGTAAGGTTCCCCCCTTCCACAAATGGGGGAAACGCTTAAGATAGTCCGCTAAGTCTTATCTTAGAGAAAATTTCCTACTCATCGACACCTTGACCATACAGAGATTCAAGGATATGATTCATAGGTAAGACCTAGTTCTATCCCGCAGGGGGAGCGTGGTCTTCTAAAATCAAATCACCCATAGGGTAATTGATCACATAAATTGGGTAACTACTAGTCTTGATTCCTAGAGACAATGCTTTTTTCCTCATCCATGCAAGGCACAGCCGTTGGCCTAGTCTTCTAGAATAGAATTGCTCGAGAACCTATTTATCTAACGTAGGGCTTTCACTTAGTATGTTGGAAAGCTACCCGACTAATCGGGTCCACCCGTCCGTAGGATGGTGCCGTCGGGGCATTCCATCCTCCCACTTTCCACCCTACTCACGCGTCAATTTGTTTTCTAATTAATCCTACCACACTGTTTGACATAAACAAACATGTTCCTTAATTAAGGCCCTTTCACAAGGTTTATTAAAACAGCCTTTGCCTTTTTCCACAATACAATAATGCCAAAGATAAGATTTATAAAAACAAAGTTTAAACATGAATCAATTTCATACAAGTCAAACTGGCTCTCTTATTCTTTTCCTTTATACCGCCGATGATCTAGAATTCGGCCTTCCAGCCTCCACATGCTGGGCAAAACCCTACGGGACCATACACCTCATCATCGGCCGCCGCTGGCGAGGACTCAAGCCGGCCTGTCGCCCTCTCAGGCTCCATGGCTCGATCCTGATACCAATTGTAAGGTTCCTCCCTTTAAAAATGGGAGAAACACTTAAGATAGTCTGCTAAGTCTTATCTTGGGAAAAATTTCCTATTCATCGACACCTTGACCCTGCAGAGATTCAAGGATACGATTCATAGGTATGACCTAGCTCTATCCCGCAGGGGGAGCGTGATTTCCTAAACATCAAATCACCCATAGGGCAATTGATCAAAAATTGGGCAACTACTAGACTTGATGTCTAGAGACAACGCTTTTTTCCTCATCTCATGCAAGGCACAGCCGCCGCTGACCTAGTTTTCTAGAATAGAGTTGCCCAAGAACCTAATTATCTAACGTAGGGCTATCAATTAATCATTTGGAAAGCTACCCGACTAATCGGGTCCACCCATCCGTAGGATGGTGCCGTCAGGGCATTCCATCCTCCCACTTTCCACCCTACTCACACATCAATTTGTTTTCTAATTAGTTCTACCACACTGTTTGACATAAATAAGCATATTCCTTAATTAGGGCCCTTCTTCACAAGGTTCGTTATAACAGCCTTCTTACACAATACAAGCATACCAAAGACAAGATGCAATTATATAAAAAGTTTATACATGAATCCATTTCCATACAAGCCAATCCGGCTATCTTATTCTTATTCTGCCGATGATCTAGAATTCGGCCTTCCAGCCTCTACATGCTGGGCATAACCCTACGGGACCATACACCTCATCTTCGGCTGCTGGGGCGAGGACTCAAACCGGCCTGTCGCCCTCTCAGGCTCCATCGCTCGATCCTCCCGCCCCTCAGAGAGATGTCTGCGCACTAGGGTGGGCTTATTTACCGCACTAGCCTGGGCCCTCAGAACTAGGCAGCCTCATAATCTCTCGCCTCAATCGGCGATCCTTATTCTTCCAAAGGTATGAGGGATACCTTGGACCATTACCGGGCTTTGCTAACGACGCCGCCCGGCTACACAAGCACGGAACGGAGTTAGCGTTGAAGCCAAAAAAAATCTTGAATTCCAAAGATAACAACTTCAATGCAATTTTCTAAGTATAGCATTCACAATTCATGAGGATAGCAATTTCAACGCAATTTATCGAAAACAACATCACATCATTCGTAATTTCATATAATTTTTATGTCCTCATTTTAAAAGAAAAAGACACCATTCATTAATACTAATTTTAAGGAAAAATCTCTTCTTTTGAAAATTAACCAAGCTAACCTGGCCACCGTTTCCTTGAGGGGCTTGAAAAGGGTGGACTGGAGCCGCGTTGGGCGCATCTCCCTCCATCTCATTGTTACGTGCGCCTCTTGAGGCAATATTTTGTCGTCTCTGGGATGAGGCCATCTTAGGCGTCGCCTTGTAGAGCTCGCTGCTGCGATCGAAACGCTTCAGTCGGATCTGAATTCCGAGCTCGTTTGCTCACCGTATGAGCAAAAGAATATGGCGCACGAACCCTCGCTTGAGCCAAAAATCCCTTACTAAAGTCTACGCAAATGGGGGGGGGGAATTGTTGAGATGTCCTTAAGGCCAAAGGGAAAAACGTGGAGAGGGCTGGGAGGGGTTGCTGCAAGCCTCTCTGTAAGTCTATTCACACGGGGGGGGGAGAAGAGTTAAGGACACTGGTCCATGAGGATGGAGGAAAATTGGCTTATCTGAAAAGAGCCAAATGAGGGGGTGTGAGAGGGGTGGCTGCAAGGGCGGCTGTACTTGCAGCAAGTACGCTACGGCGGTACGGAAGGCGGCACAACAGGGCATGCGCTACACAGAAGTGCGTGCCGACTGAGGAGCACCCCGGGGGTTTATATAGCTGAGGGGTGAGGGTACGGGCGCTGCGCAAAGCAGGGACGAAAGGACGGTGTACCTTCAAAGGCTATGGATCAGTGGCCTGCATGGGTCTACCGGAAAGGTACGGTGTCAGTTGTCTGGGAAAGGAGTGGTACGCATGTACCTTATCCAGTCTGGGTGTCCGCCCAAGGGTACACGTGGACCAAACAGTGGGCGGCCGTCCTTTGGTCCTTGGGCGGCCATTGTACGGGCGCCCTAGTAAGTGTGTACGGATCCAAATTTGGGACTTGTAAGGTTCCCCCCTTCCACAAATGGGGGAAACGCTTAAGATAGTCCGCTAAGTCTTATCTTAGAGAAAATTTCCTACTCATCGACACCTTGACCATACAGAGATTCAAGGATATGATTCATAGGTAAGACCTAGTTCTATCCCGCAGGAGGAGCGTGGTCTTCTAAAATCAAATCACCCATAGGGTAATTGATCACATAAATTGGGTAACTACTAGTCTTGATTCCTAGAGACAACGCTTTTTTCCTCATCCATGCAAGGCACAGCCGTTGGCCTAGTCTTCTAGAATAGAATTGCTCGAGAACCTATTTATCTAACGTAGGGCTTTCACTTAGTATGTTGGAAAGCTACCCGACTAATCGGGTCCACCCGTCCGCCGTAGGATGGTGCCGTCGGGGCATTCCATCCTCCCACTTTCCACCCTACTCACGCGTCAATTTATTTTCTAATTAATCCTACCACACTGTTTGACATAAACAAACATGTTCCTTAATTAAGGCCCTTTCACAAGGTTTATTAAAACAGCCTTTTTCCACAATACAATAATGCCCTTTCACAAGGTTTATTAAAACAGCCTTTGCCTTTTTCCACAATACAATAATGCCAAAGATAAGATTTATAAAAACAAAGTTTAAACATGAATCAATTTCATACAAGCCAAACTGGCTCTCTTATTCTTTTCCTTTATACCGCCGATGATCTAGAATTCGGCCTTCCAGCCTCCACATACTGGGCAAAACCCTACGGGACCATACACCTCATCGTCGGCCGGCGAGGACTCAAGCCAGCCTGTCGCCCTCTCAGGCTCCATCGCTCGATCCTCCCACCCCTCAGAGGGATGTCTGCGCACTAGGGTGGGCTAATTCACCGCACTAGCCTGGGCCCTCAGAACTAGGCAGCATCATCACAATCACTTGCCTCAATCGGCAAACCTCATTCTCCCAATGGTATGAGGGATACCATGGGCCAACTCCGGGCCTTACTAACGTCTCCGCCGTCCGGCTACACAAGCACAAGAACGGGGCAGCGTCAAGGCAGGGAGAAGTTGTACCTGTACCTTAATTTAACCAAGATAACAATCCATTTACTCACTAAACCATATGACTAGGATCCATGTCACCTTTTTTAAGAAAACAATCTTTTTCACAAAGATTTTAGCATTTCAACTTGAGATTATGATAAGACATTCTTTATTAAGGCATATGCTATTGCTTAAAACTTTAAATGGTAAATCAATCAAATAGATCACTGTAACAATCAATAGAGAAGCCGGGGCCATACCTCAACCCCTAAGAATGATATATAATTGAAAAACAAAATATGTGTATACCTTATAGAAATTTGTCGTTTATCGTTGCCTTTGCTTGTTAACAAGAGCTTTAGAACTTGACATATAAGAATAGAGTCTTCTAATACCTTGTCTTATGATTGAAATCATCCAATCATCTCCAAGCTTTATCTCCTCTTACTCATACTGTGACTCTTCTCTCTTTCTAAGATCTATGGCAAAATAGCCTTCTCTTACAGGGCTATGGCATACTATTCTTTCCCTAAAAGAAAAGCTATGGAGTTTTGGTCTCTTCCTCCAAAAGACTATAGAAATATAAGCTTCTTTTCTGAGATATTAGATAAGAATGAAGGGATATATGCATCTCAAACTCTAGGATTACCTTGAGACTACTTGCTGTCTTCTCACAGTTTTCTCTATGTAGAGACCCTGACAGAAACAGCAAACTGTTTCGGCCATAACTCTCTGATAAAAACTCAGAATATGGTCATGTAACCAGTCAAAAGAACGGGAAGGCATGTGGTCTACAAGCCAGCGCGGGCAGAATAGGCAAAAACGTCTGTATATAGTCGCAAACGCACCATCTTTAGAAACGCGTTGTTTTTCCACATTTTTAGTATGCATGGACTCTAAATGTATAAAAGTACTCTAAATATGACCTGTTATCACCTAAAATCGAAATTCTATTTTTGGGGATACTTATCTCTTAATAGAACTATTCTTATGTTCTTATTTCTTTTAGGATTTTTGGAGCTAATATTTTTATTCTAACACTTTTCTAATGTTTCTAGCCTTATTGTCTCACTCTTTCTAATTACACTCTCTTTTCTTAATGAAATCTATATTAAAAGAGACACATACATACATGGCTTGGGAGGGACGTTACAGTATAAATTTTCTAAATTCATTTAATTTTTGAGAATTATGGAAATGATTATGAATATAATTAATTTAGATAAAAGTGAATTAGTACGTGTGCATAAGTATTTTATGCTAAAAGAGAGATTTTCATAATATTTTTTTTTGGTCAAGAAAAAGTTGTCTGAACCAAGTAATTGGCCGAGACTTATAAAGTTCTATTAGTAAAGTAACTGTACTCTTAACCTAGTTGATTATGGAACAAAAATTCTGATAACTAGATCAAGGAAAGTTGATAACCTGATTCGCTCAAAGCGAAAAGAGACCATCTTGTTTGTAAGAAATCTAAATGATGTAGATTGATGTGGTTGATGTGTGGAATGATGTGAAGTGATGTGGATTGATGTGGATTGACGTGTGGAATGATGTGAAGTGATATGATTTGATGTGTGGAATGATGTGGAATAATGTGAATGAATGTGGGAATGATTTGGGATGATGTGAATGAATGTGGAAATGATGTAGGATGATGTGAATGATGTAGGATGATGTGAATGAATGTGGGATTATGTGAATGAATGTGGGAATGATGTGGGATGATGTGAATGATGTGGAATAATGTCAAATAATGTGAAATGACATGGAAAGATGTGGAATGATGAGAAATGGTGAGGAATGATGTGAAAGGATGTCAATTGATGTGGAATGATATGGAAAGATGGAAACTTTGTTCGGGACCTGTATTTGCATGTGAAACCTGTTTTTTAAAGATTGCTTTACATCAAGAATGCTGGGAAAGCATTTTGACTATCTTATGGAATGAGGTCGTGGGGACCTAAGTGGAAAATGTTGCAACAGCTGACGGAGAGTCAAAGAAGGACGTCTCGCATGGCAAGATCGCGATCGAGGTCTTGACCAGCCTCGGTTCGTTTAAAATGGTGAGCTTTTGGTGTACGATGGATGAGGGGCCAAGGCAGCGGCCTATGAGTGAAGCGCTAGGTCACCTGCGAAGGAGCCTATAGGGTGCTGACCATACGGTGCTTGGGGGGTCACCCAGGATACCCACATGTGCATCAAGGAAGAAAATGAGTTGGAGTTGTTTTCTAAACACATGCATGGATCTGGTTAATTGGCCTTGCTGGTCTTCAACAACGGATGAGTTCATGGCTCTTTTAAATGGATCTTGCTAGTTGAACTAGTTGATCTTCTCAACGGAGAGTCCATATGGATTTTATGAGATTATACTCCTAGGTACTATGAGCTAGGAACTATTGAAACGGCCCCTGAGTGACCAGGTGGTGAGCGTTCTGGTTTCCAATGATGCCATAGGTACACTGAGAAAGTAATGAATGGAATATGGATTTTATGGAAAATTCTTGATTATATATTCCTGGGTACTACGGGCTAGGAACTATTGAAAAGGTCCCTGAGTGAAGTACTAGGTGAGCCTAGAGGGACTGCTGACTAGGTGGTGACCGTTCTGGTTGCCAATGATGCCATAGATACGATGAGTAAGGAATGGCTCGAAATTGGACTTGGAATGAGTTCATGGGAAGCTAAGCGAAAAAATTGGAAATTGGACCCTAGAACTAGAATAATGAGGATTATGATGGAAACACTGTGGTTTTATTGCAATGCTATTTTGGAAATAGTTGAATCTAAGAAAAGGCAATTTCATATTGGGTGTGTAAGTGGTGTGTCTATTTAATTTTTGCATGAGTACCAGCTAGGGGGCCTGGGAACTCTTTTCCCTGGTACCCGAGACAAAACATAACCAAAATTTTATAATGGATCCCATCAATACAGTGGATCCCATCAATACAGTGGTTGGGCGGTTGGCTAACCCATGGGATTGGATGGGGTTAGGCTAGATTGATGGATTCCTACAGTAAAATTCAATTCTGTTCAAGTTACGATAGTTGAAGTAAGTCATAGAATAATTCTTGTTCTATGGAAAAGAATCAACGACGGCTGGGCCTCTTTTGATAGGGAAAAAATGTTGGTCTCTATGAACCAAGTGCAAGTTCCTCCTTTGATTCGGCCATGTGACCCGCGGGTTCTGTCAGAATACAAAGGATAGTTAAGGCTCTTGACTACGTTAGAAGATTTTTCCTGGAGGAATCGCCTATGCTTTCTGGGTGAGGAAAGTTTTTTCCGAGTTCAGTTTTGGAAGAGCTGCCGGACTAGTCCCTTGCCCGGATATTCGTGGGCAAGGCCCCGAGTGGGAAGCTCTGCCGCCCTGCACGTGAGGTTGCTACTTCCAGTGCCAGCACTCTTGAGTTCGCAGAGAGGGCACGGATCTCACAACCCTCAACCCCAATTTCCAATCTCATCTCCTCACAAACCTTACCTGAAGTTCCCGATGATGAATCTGAAGTATGCGAGAAGTGGCATGATGTGTACCTAGTATGACGAGTCTGAAGTATGTGAGAAGTGGTGTGATGTGTACCTAGTCTGAAGTATGCGAGAAGTGGTGTGATGTGTACCTAATATGACACTACTAGAGACAATTACGTAAGTGCTGATCTAGGAGTAGCTAATCCATCTGAATGCATCTTATGCTTGAGTGTGCTATAGGAATGTCTCACACTTTGTAGCACACTAGCACCGTCCCGACTTAACTGTGGGTTGCAAATAGTGGAAGCAATAGTACACTATGCCGGCCATACTAGATGGAGGAGTGGAGAGCTAATAGGTATCACCCAACAGAGGTGATAAAAACTTGAGGGCACAACCGAGGGTGGAGTGGCCAGCAATGGTTAACAATATAATCAGTGTTAAAGGAAGTACATGGGTACCACTTTGAGGAGGAGTGGCATCAAGATCATGGGCCATACTAGATGGAGGAGTGGAGAGCTAATAGGTATCACCCAACAGAGGTGATAAAAACTTGAGGGCACAACCGAGGGTGGAGAGGCACTTCTTAGAGGAGTGGGAGAAAGGAGTGGCAAGCTCAGAGAGGGTGCACTCGAAGATGGAGAGGCACCCAATAGAGGAGTGACCAGCTCATGGGTGACCAGCTAAGAGAGGAGTGCCAACCTTAGAGGACATGCAAAAAGGTGGAGAGGTACCAAAGATAGGAGTGTCCACCTCATGGGTGACACCCATAAGGTGGAGAGGTACTGAAGATAGGAGTGTCCACCTTGTGGGCAATGCCCAAGGGTGGATTGGCAACAATTGCCCGAGGTTAGAGATGCACCAAAGATAGGAGTGTCCACCTCATGGGCAAAACCACGCCT
This sequence comes from Cibotium barometz, assembly GCF_041138505.1. Classification (NCBI taxonomy): domain Eukaryota; kingdom Viridiplantae; phylum Streptophyta; class Polypodiopsida; order Cyatheales; family Cibotiaceae; genus Cibotium; species Cibotium barometz. The sequence goes on along the minus strand of NC_141048.1, from coordinate 47,900,283 downwards.
GAGGGCCGAGTGGCAACAACCGCATGGGCAGCATGCAAGGAAGGAGTGGCAAAGGGCTCAAAATAGTGTAGCAAAAGAATTGTGGGAGAATGAGGAGGAAAAAGACGTGGAGTGGGGCCATGGCGGGGAAGAGAAGGAGAATGAGGAGAAGAAGGAGGTGGAGTGGGGTCAAGGTGGGGAAGAGATGGATAATAGGTGGGGGGAGGAGATGATGCCTCATCACCAATCAAACTTGCCATGCACTATAATGTTTGAGCCCTTGTTGCTTTGCACTTAAGATCTCTTCTCCTTCGTTCCTCCATGTGAACCCTTGCTTGTTCCTCATAAATAAGGTGGATTGGGGGATCCTACTACCTATTACTTTTTCTACTCTTACAACTTTGTGAATCCATGCTAAGGTAGGCCGAAAGAGATTAAGCACATAAATTTGAAGATAATTAAGATTGAAGTAATATGAGAACAAGATTAACATAAGCTTGGAATTGAGACATCTCCAAAATTAGTGAAGCTGCAAGAATGGGGGTGACTCAAAAAAATAGGCTATGTATACTAAGCTAGTAAGCATTTCATATAGAGAATATTTAGAATTTTGTCAATTTAACTAATCTTTTAAAAGATAATAACAATTTTTAAAATTAAAAAATTAGTCAATTATTTTAAATAAATAATAATTTTATTTAATATATAATATTTATTTATTTAATATATAATCTTTATTTATTTAATATATAATCTTTATTTATTTAATATATAATATTTATTTATTTAATATATAATATTTATTTATTTAATAAATAATATTTATTTCATAAATAATATTTATATAATAAATAAATTTTACATACACTTATTTTAAAAAAAAATTAAATATATGTATATATATAATTACTAATATTTTAAAAATTAAAAAACCAAGAAAATGATAATGAGGTGGGTGTTTTGTCATGTGGTAAATATTTGCTAACATGGAATCTCCACATGGTCATTTCTTATGCTTAAAGGTGTGGTGGCAATGCCATACATATACCTGATGTGGCATGCTATGTAAACAAGAGATAGTCAACCAAGTTGACATGGAACCTCCACCTTTGGGCATTCCTCATACTCAAAGGTGTGGTAGAAATGCCATGCATGCAGCTGATGTGGCATGCCATGTAAACAAGAGGTAGTCAACCAAGTTGACATGGAACCTCCACCTTTGGGCATTCCTCATACTCAAAGGTGTGGTGGAAATGCCATGCATGTAGCTGATGTGGCATGCCATGTAAACAAGAGGTAGGCAACCAAGTTGATTGTGCTAAGGTGGTGAGATAATATAGACATTCTTCATTGTGTGGTAATGATATGTATGCATGTGATGTGGCATGCCATGTAGGCTTTAGGAAGTTAACCTTGTTGGGGTATCATCCACATCAATCCACATTATCCACACATCCATCCATATCTTCCATACATCCATCCACATCAATCCACATCATCCATACATCCATCCACATCAATCCACACGTCAATCCACATCATTCACTCATCATACACACCAATCTACATCATTCACTCATCATACACACCAATCTACATCATCCACATCTAGGATCCTTCGTCGCAGGTCACCTAGCACTTCACTCATAGGTCGCTTCCTTGGTCCCTCATCCACTGTACCGGAAGCTCACCGTTTAATCAAACCGAGGCTGGTCAAGACCTCGGCCGACCTTGCTACGCGAGACGTCCTCCGATGCCATCTCAGCAGTTCCAACTTTAATAGATAGGTCTCCACAACCTCATTCACAAGACGGTCAAAATGCTTCCCCAGCATTCTTGACATAAAACAGTCATTTAAAAACAGATCTCACAAACAAATACAATTCCAACAATATTAAAACAGATCTCACAAACAAATACAATTCCAACAATATTTATATCTTTTCTCTTTACTCCGCATCCTTTCACATTAGACCCCATCTTTTTTTTCATCTTACCACAATTTTATTTTCGTCATCGATCCCTATCACATTACATCATTCCTACATCAAATCACATCCAATCACATCATCCACACATCAACCCACATCATCCATACATCCATCCACATCAATCCACACGTCAATCCACATCATTCACTCATCATACACACACCAATCTACATCATCCACATCAATCCACATTATCCACACATCCATCCATATCTTCCATACATCCATCCACATCATCCATACATCCATCCACATCAATCCACATCATTCACTCATCATACACACACCAATCTACATCATCCACATCAATCCACATTATCCACACATCCATCCATATCTTCCATACATCCATCCACATCAATCCACACGTCAATCCACATCATTCTGCACATGAATCCACCTCATTTCATAAGCATTCCCATTCTCATCTAATCACATCTTTTTCTATCTCATCACTTATTTCCTCATTTTTCCTCATCAGATCTCACCCACTTGCATCTACCCATATATCTCATGACTTCACATACATGAACATCTATCCATCTTTTTCTATCTCATCACTTATTTTCTCATTTTTCCTCATCAGATCTCACCCACCTGCATCTACCCATATATCTCATTACTTCACATACATGAACATCTATCCAGTTTATATCGCATCTTATCACATTCATTTCACATCACATCTCATTCATTCACATCCTGATTCACATGCTAACACATTCATTCATGTCCCTTATCGTTCATTCACATTCCAATTCACATCACATCCCTTATCATTCATTCACATCCCGATTCACATCACATCACATCCATTTACATCCCTTATCATTCATTCACATCCTATAGCATTCATTCACATCCCGATTCATATGCTATCACATTCATTCACATCCTATATCATTCATTCAAATTCCTTATCATTCATATCTATCCAATTTACTTCACATCTCATGGCTTCAATTCTCGTTCATATATCCATCACATTTACATCCACATATATTCTCCCACATACATCCACATCCATACTTATCACATACACATCCCACATCTATCCTTTCATATACATCCACATCCATACTTATCACATACACATCCACATATATCCACATCCATATTTATCACATACACATCCACATCTATCCTTTCACATACACATCCACATCCACATCTATCCTTTCACATACATCCACATCCATATTTATCACATACATTCACATCCATATTTATCACATAAACATCCACATCTATCCTTTCACATACATCGACATCCATATTTATCACATACACATCCACATCTATCCTTTCACATACACTCATCCACATCCATTCTTTAACATACATCCACTTCTATTCTTCACATACATCCACATCCATACTTATCACATACACATCCACATCTATCCTTTCACATACACCCATCCACATCCATTCTTTAACATACTCCACTTCTATTCTTCACATACATCTACATCCATACTTATCACATGCACATCCACATCTATCCTTTCACATACATCCACATCCATACTTATCACATACATCCACTTCTATTCTTCACTTAATGAAAATAGCTCTTTTGAAATAAAAATAAATTTCTTTATGCATCTTCCTATGCATAAAATGAAAATTGGTGAAAATAACTCTTTTGAAATAAAATTTTTTTAATGCATCTTCTTAAGTGAAACATTGCTCCTTGGAAGCCCATTTGTTACTAGATCACCAAGAGGATGCTTATCCATCCTCTCTAAGTTATGTAAACAACTTGCAATTGAGCCAATTGTTAGATTAGGATCAGATGGCCATAAACCATTCAAAATAAAGTGTCCATAATGACCTTCTGCATGGCCATGAGTGATCATACCAATCAATGCAATTGGTAAATTATATCCCGAATCCACACCCTTAGGAAGGACCCGTAGTCTGGGAATGGCTGTTTTCTTTTGATCCATCTTGTCATGGATGATGCATACATACTTTTGTGGTTGGGTTTCCGAAAATATGCGCCATGCATAGTATAAGCTCCTGCAACTTTGTTGTTGTCGCATGTGAATATCTCTTTCACTGAGGAGCCTTGCTCTTTCTTCTAGACTAGGTTTGGCTTCTAGTTTTGCCTTGAGACCACTACACAAGGTGCACTTGGAGAACTCACTTGCCTTTGTTAGGGACACTTGTGGGTACTCTTTATTCCAAATTCTACTAAATGATGACTTTGATAGCCTCTTCTCATGTCCCAACTGCTCAAGTGTTGCGTTGATTTCATTTAAAATGTCAACTTGCTTGAATATTGATGGAATCGACAACCTGGTTTCCCTTGAGCCATCTAGCATTGTTCTACTTTTGTGTGGCGCAGGCTCGGAGTTCATGTTCACAAATTCATCAAGTAGTGCTCTTGCCTCACTAGCATGTTGTAGGCCTCTCCTCAATACCCCTGTGTTTCCATGCAGATATTGACACACACCGGACTCAAACTTTTCCCTGTAACGGTAAAAGGATGTCTTTGGTATACCATGCATCTCATACCATGCTCTGCAACAAACAATCACCCCATTTAACCTAAATTCATATTTAATTTTTTGAGCTGAATCACGATGCCAAGCTGTAGAAAGCACATCATATACATAATTTGTACGAGACTCCTGAGATTGTCCCCAAAAGTCTTGTCGTATCCTCATTAGTACATCACGATCGATTAGCTGACAACATTTTTTTGCACAACAATCAATGGATGAAATCCTTTGAACTGATTCACGTGACATATATAATGTAGATGCTGGTTGTGGTCTCTGCTTCGGAATCCTGTTTATGAAAGTGTAGCGTCTTTTTGCAGAGGTTTGGGCAACAATAACCTCATTAGTTACATCTCCATCATTATCCTCATTACATACATCAGCATGTTCAACATGCATGCCATTAAGCGGAACATAGCGTTGCAATGGGCTCCCATCCAGCATTGTCAGCTGTTTAATAGGCCATTTAACTAGGGTGATACTATCCACTTGCGGCATAGTTTGAAATTCATTTGCACTTTCAATAGCCACACCCACACAATCATCACCAAGTTGTTGAAAGTTGACACATTCAAATGGAAACACATATAAGATAGTCCCTTGATAGATAGTTTGCATCATGCTCTCATCCTTTAGAAGAACCATCTCATTCTTCCAAGATTGTCGGATTTGCATGTCAAGTTCTGGAGATGTTATCGGTATTGCATCTATAATTGGAGGTTCCACAGACTCTTCTTGATCTGCATCACTGCATCTTTCACTCCACTCTCGAAATTCCAGCTCCCTTGTGAAAGGCCTTAAAAGCATTTTTGGCCAACGAACATTACTCCATAATGCATTTTTTAGATAAATGGTATCCATTGTAGGGAATGGTAGTTCCACATCCTTCAAGCATTCCTCCACAAGTAATGACACATTTCCTTGACCAATCTTTGTTCCACTACAAGTGGAATTTGGATCAATTCTACACACGCAGCCAATACCAACAGAATCATTGTTCAACATCATGTAGACCCTCCCTCCAGATTGGAAATCCATCCTGCACATAATCATGTTGGACTTGTTAAACTAGTAATCAAATCTAGTAACCATTTTTTTTAGATTGGAACCTACATCAGACTCTACCATGAAGTATAGCTCTACCATGTGGCCGAGGTAGAACTAGAGCTAGAACTAGATCTATCATTAATGGTAGAGATAGAACCCATTGAAGACTATCTCTACTATGTAGTGGAGTTAGACTTCAAAGCATTCTAGCGATACCATGGTGTCTAGATAGATTATTTTGATATAGCTCTACCACATGGTAGAGCTAGATCAATGAACTCTAGCTCCGTTACATGATATAGTTACATTAATGCATTCTAGCTCCACCACATGATATAGTTACCAGATAGTAGAGCTAGTTCAATGTATTCTAGCTCCACCACATGGTAGAGCTAGACCTCTAGCCATTCTACCACGTGGTAGAGCTAGACCTTAAATACAATTGTAGCTCCACCACATGGTAGAGCTATACCTTAAAGTATTTGGTCTAGCTCCACCACATGGTAGAGCTAGACCTTACATGCAATTCAAGCTCCACCACATGGTAGATCTAGAGTCTGACCTTAAAGTATTTGATCTAGCTCCACCACATGGTAGAGCTAGACCTTAAATGCAATTCTAGCTCCACCACATGGTAGAGCTAGACCTCAAAGTATTTGATCTAGCTCTACCACGTGGTAGAGCTGTATTCTACCTAGACCACATCGTAGAACTTGCTCTACTATCTGGTAACTATATCATGTGGTGGATCTAGAATGCATCAATGTATTCTAGCTCCACCACATGGTAGAGCTAGACCTCTAGGCATTCTAGGTCTACAACATGGTTTATGGTACAGCTAGATTGATGCATTCTAACTCCACCACATGGTAGAGCTAGACCTTAAAGTTCTACGATATGGTACAGCTAGATTGATGCATTCTAACTCCACCACATGGTAGAGCTAGACCTTAAAGTTCTACGATATGGTCTAGGTAGAATACAGCTCTACCACGTGGTAGAGCTAGATAAAATGCAATTATTGCTTGTAAGATCCCTGTTCCCACCGAGCAACGGATTCGGGGTACTAGCAGCGGAAGTAGCACTTTTCGCGCGGGACAGGGGTCCCACACTCGGGGCCTCGCCCACGGATATCCGGACAAGAGACTAATCCGTCGGTTTGTCCAAAACCGAAACCGGAAAAACTTCCTTTACCCGGAAAGCACAGGCGATTCCACCAGGATAACTCTTTACTCTAACGTAGTCAAGATCATTACTGATCAAACTGATCTGACTGCACCTTTAACGGTACTTGGTCAAATCAAGGAAGAACTTGCACTTGGATCATTGGGATCAACGCTTTTTTCCCCATCAAGAGGCACAGCCGTTGATTCCTATCCATAGAACAATTTCTATCCGGGATTTACTTCATCTATCGTAATAATAGAAATTAAATCTCGATTTACGGATCCATCAGTCCAGCCTAACCCCATCCGATCCCATGGGTTAGCCAACCGCCCAACCACTGTAGTGATGGGATCCAATTTGGAATTTGGTTAGGTTTTGTCCCGGGTACCAAGGAAAAGAGTTCCAAGGCCCCCTAGCCGGAAGTTCATGCAAATATAAAACTAGTCATACCACTTACACACCCAATATGAAATTGCCTTTTTCTTAGCATCAACTAGCTTTAAAACAATCCTTTAATAAAACCATTATGTCACTGATGACAATCCTCAAAGTCTCTGATTGAATCCTTATTTCCAGTCATTCTTTCATCGGTATACTTATGGCATCATTGGCAACCAAAACGCTCACCACCTGTTCTCTCAGGGGCCTTTTCCATGGTTCCTAGCTCATAGTAACCGGCAATATATTCATATAATAGAATGGAGTCTCCGTGGAAGATCAGCAAGATCAACCCACAGATCCATATAAAAGAGCCATGGACTCATCTGTTGAGGACCAGCAAGGTCAATCAACCAGATCCATGCCCGGTTTCAGAAAACAACTCTTACTCCTTGTTCCAATATCTTCCACGACGCACGTGTGGGTATCTTCGGCGACCCAGAGCCCGAGCACCGTATGGTCAGCACCCTCTAGGATCCTTCGCAGGTGACCTAGCGCTTCACTCATAGGCCGCTTCCTTGGTCCCTCATCCACCGTACCGGAAGCTCACCATTTAAATCGAGTCGAGGCTGGTCAAGACCTCGATCGACCTTGCTACGCGAGACGTCCTCCATTGACTCTCCGTCAGCAGTTGCAACTTTAACAGTTAGGTCTTCATGACCTTAATTCCACAAGACGGTCAAAATGCTTCCCCAGCATTCATGACATAAAACAGTCATTTACAAACAGTCACAAAATACAGTTTCTAAATCGAACTCTTGTCTTTCCATATTATCCACTCTCGGACCACATTACTTATTCCACATTCCATTCAGTGTGTACTCGTTCTCATCCATTCACTCATATAGACTACATTATCTCACATACATCTTCATATTCATTATTCTACATACATATCCATGTTCGTACGTCCACATCATACATCCAATTTCACATTCATACATACGCATCTACATGCATACATCCACATCTACATTCATACATCCATACCTCCATTTCCACATCCACACATCCACATTCATATTCATACATCCACATTCACATGTATACATCCATTTTCGCATCCTCATTCATACATCCACATTCACATACATACATCCACATCCGTATCTACATCCATACATTCACATCCACATCAACATTCACATTCATACATATACATCTATATACATACATACACATCCGTATCTACATCCATACATCCACATCCACATCAACATTCACATTCATATATATACATCTACATGTATACATCCACATCACATTCATACAACCATATTACATCCATTCTCGTCCTAACACATCCCATATAAATCTTAACACATCCTAACTCATCTTAACACATTCTATCACATCTCATACACATCTTATCACATCTTTTTACATCTCATACACCTCTTATCACATCCTATCACTTTCCATACGCATCTTATCAAATCTTATCACATCTCATACACATCTTATCACATCTTTTTACATCTCATACACCTCTTATCACATCCTATCACTTTCCATACGCATCTTATCAAATCTTATCACATCTCATACACATCTTATCACATCTTTTTACATCTCATACACCTCTTATCATATCTTATCACATTTCATATCTTTTTTTTTTAAAAGAGAATTCTTATATTTGATATAAGATTTCTCTACACATTTATTTATACATAAATTCCATCAATCTTTTATGCATCTTCTTATGCATAATTTCAATTTGGTAGGGAATTATACTTTTAGAATAAAAGAATTTCTCTTATGCATCTAAGTTAAGCATAAAATCCATTTATGAGGAAAATCACACTTTTAGTATAAAAAGAATATCTTTTATGCATACCTATATGCATGAAATCCAATATGATAAAAGTAACACTTTTGATATAAAAATTTTTCCTTTATGCATACTTCTATGCATGAAAATTAAAAATGATAAAAGTAACACTTTTGATATAAAAAATTTTCCTTTATGCATACTTCTATACATGAAAATTAAAAATGATAAAAGTAACACTTTTGATATAAAAATTTTCTTTTATGCATACTTTTATGCATGAAAATTAAAAATGATAAAAGTAACACTTTTGATATAAAAAATTTTCCTTTATGCATACTTCTATGCATGAAAATTAAAAATGATAAAAGTAACACTTTTGATATAAAAATTTTCTTTTATGCATACTTTTATGCATGAAAATTAAAAATGATAAAAGTAACACTTTTGATATAAAAAATTTTCCTTTATGCATACTTCTATGCATGAAAATTAAAAATGATAAAAGTAACACTTTTGATATAAAAAATTTTCCTTTATGCATACTTCTATGCATGAAAATTAAAAATGATAAAAGTAACACTTTTGATATAAAAATTTTCTTTTATGCATACTTTTATGCATGAAAATTAAAAATGATAAAAGTAACACTTTTGATATAAAAAATTTTCCTTTATGCATACTTCTATGCATGAAAATTAAAAATGATAAAAGTAACACTTTTGATATAAAAAAAATTCCTTTATGCATACTTCTATGCATGAAAATTAAAAATGATAAAAGTAACACTTTTGATATAAAAAAAATTTCCTTTATGCATACTTCTATGCATGAAAATAAAAATGATAAAAATAACACTTTTGATATAAAAAAATTCCTTTATGCATACTTCTATGCATGAAAATTAAAAATGATAAAAGTAACACTTTTGATATAAAAAAAATTTCCTTTATGCATACTTCTATGCATGAAAATAAAAATGATAAAAATAACACTTTTGATATAAAAAAAAATCCTTTATGCATACTTCTATGCATGAAAATTAAAAATGATAAAAGTAACACTTTTGATATAAAAAAAATTTCCTTTATGCATACTTCTATGCATGAAAATAAAAATGATAAAAATAACACTTTTGATATAAAAATTTAACCATTATGCATACTTCTATGCATGAAATAAAAATGGTAAAAATAACACTTTTGATATAAAAAAGTATCCTTTATGCATACTTCTATGCATGAAAATAAAAATTGATAAAAATAACACTTTTGATATAAAAATTTATCCTTTATGCATGATATTAAAATTCAATGTCTCCATGATTATAATGAAATTCTTTCAATTAATCTAGGATGATAATTCCTAGAATATGGTAGGAAGTCCTCTTTTTATGCTTTGAATGAAATTATTTTATGCATAATTTTTATAAAAATTTTGCCATAGCTCCGCTGCTATGACTGATAAATCTCAATTTTTCTAAGGAATAATGCTTATCATTAAGGAAATAATTAAAATAATCTCTAATTGGATTATTAATTCATAATGGATTGAATCATTAATATACATAAACTAAAAGCATAGAAAAAAGCCATTAATTTGGCCTCAAGCATAGCTTAATCTTGGTTTAGGAAAAGCTTTATGAAAAGCTTGATTTGGATTGAGAATGGGTCATGAGTATGACCATTTCTTGAGTGAGAGAGAGAATTTACATAAAAATCATTAGAATTTAAACATAAATGAAAATTAACTTCAATAGCATTATGTAACTCTTCACTACTATTCAAACTTCAATAGCATTTAAAAAAAAACCATACCAATTAAACTTCTCAAGCTTGAGAGGGGTTGAGAAGAGAGAAACATTGAGAAATTATAGAAAGATCAATATTCACTAATTACCTTACAACTTGCTTGATTCTTTGTTCACGGTAGAGGCCCCCAACCAATCAATTGGTTAAGTATGTTGATGGAGCCACTAATGGGGATTGAAGAAAGAGGGAAGCTCCAAAAACTAGTGAATTATTAAATGAATTCACAGTTCTTGGCTTAGGTGGAGTAGAGTAACGATGCATAAACACTATCTATTTTTCAACAAGGGGGAGGCTTCTATTTATAGGAAAAATTGAGCTCCTAACCAAACAAACTGATTCTAGAATTTTCTAAATCAGTTTGGTCAATATTTGACCATTTTTAGGTCAGTTAAGCTAACTTTTTGGAACTAGACTTAAATGAGGAGAGAGGAGAGATGAAATATCTCAATTTTTATGAGTTTAAAACTCATTCAAGCATGTGAAATATGCACCTCCTTTAAAGAACTCCCCTTCCTTACATATGTGTCAAAATGGAATCATTATACCCAAAATATCTCATATTTTTAATATTGCTCATAGTTTTTTTACTAATAAACCTTGTACATTTTCAACTCTTCATCTTATGTGAAATATGCACCTCCTTTAAAGAACTCCCCTTCCTTACATATGTCATACTTTTAATATTGCTCATAATTTTTTACTAATAAACCTTGTACATTTTCAACTCTTCATCTTATGTGAAATATGCACCTCCTTTAAAGAACTCCCCTTCCTTACATATGTCATACTTTTAATATTGCTCATAATTTTTTTACTAATAAACCTTGTACATTTTCAACTCTTCATCTTATGTGAAATATGCACCTCCTTTAAAGAACTCCCCTTCCTTACATATGTCATACTTTTAATATTGCTCATAATTTTTTTACTAATAAACCTTGTACATTTTCAACTCTTCATCTTATGTGAGCATTTACTCATTTTTGGGTATCTTCTTTTACAAAATTGGATTTATCTCCTCTCTACACATGGATTGATGCTATTGGCCCATAGGAACCTTAATTGGACCATAATCCAAAAATTTCTGAAAATCTAGACCCTTAGGCTAAGGTCCTTTATACACATTTCCGATTAATTCCAATTGCACATTGGAAAATTCTTTTTGAATTTCTGTTTCAGGGGAACTTATTTTAATAGGATGAGATATTTTTCTATCCAAAAATATTCAAAATCTGAATATTCTCTTTCTAGAATATTTTCTCTCTCTAGGTTAAAACAGTTAGAAACAAGTCTTTTATATTTCTGAAGAGGGATTGATTACAGGGGAAGATGCTGGACATTTTGAGAGGCTGGGGAGGAATCTTACATTCTCTCCCACTTAAAAAAACGCGAGATGCCCTCATCTCGCAAATTGGGGGTAATTTCGCAAGATGCATAAGTTATGAGACTGAGAGAAAATTTTTTAATTTAGATTAACCACCAATTAAAAAAATCTCAAGAGAGCAAGATTCAAGATAAGAACAAGATTTAAACTTTATTCATTCACGGAACTTATACAGTAAAGATAGAAGAACTCTTTACACTTCCATAAGCCCGTCCATCATATGATCACAAAAGCAGTCCTCACAAGCTGCACAAGTATAAGGTAACTCATCTATGGGAATGATTCTGTGGGTTATTGCTGCGCCTATCTCAGTGGTATGAGGTGTTCTAACAAAAGGACCTCTGAGAGGCAAGCCAAAAACGGGGTAAAGGCATATCTTCTCATGAGGAAGAAAACACGCCAATAAGAAGACCCGCTCAGAAAACCCAGGATGTCTTGATCTCATGACGCAGTAGTATCGGGGACCCAAACCCAAGGCTTCAATAACCATGGCCAAGCGGACATTGTTGCGAAAGTGCTGCTGACCCCAGGGTGTTACCCTAGTTATGTCTTGATAGGTCCGCCATTTGGTCTGCGCTACAGAAGTTCCCAAGTGAGGGAAAAGTGAGCGCTCATACTGTTCTATAAAATCCTTCTTCACAGACTCACTTGCGTCTTGAAGGTGAGGAATCATTATGGATAAAACTAATTCTTGTTGCCAAGCCATGAAGGAGATTAGGAAGAAAGGAGATCGATGGGAGTAAGATTACTGTGAGCGACAAGTAAAAGTTACGACTTATATAAAGGAAGGAGCTAGCGTAACTTAGAAGCCAACGGTAGCTTGCCGCTGAAGTTTTACCGTCTTTCCATGATTTGGGTTTGGCACAATTTTCTATAGAAGGCATTAAGAACTTTGAGATGAGGAGATAAAAGAAGTACGTAAGTTAAATCACCTACTTTCTTTGGTCCACAATATCTGGGAGATAACTTCTTATACTTCCCAAGAGATAAAGAACTTCTTTTGGGTCGTACTCGAGACCAAAACCTTGATATCCAAAACATCGATTCTCACTTCTGAACTCGTTGTTCTGAATCCTTAAAACAGGTGGGACTCTTGAGAAGTATTCAGGAAAAAGGTTCTTCCTTTTTTAAACAGAATCTTTCTTTTATTTTAGAGAGAGAATAATTATAAGATCAGAAAGGGAGATTCTTACTCCTGTATACCTCTAAGGCTGGGGGAGGAATCTTACATTCTACCCCACTTAAAAGGTGCAAGATGTCCTCATCTCGCAAGTAGAGGACAACTTTTTTGCTTAAGATCCAATTTATTCTGGGGTTCCTTATATTCCGGTCAACCCAACAGAATATGGGGATAAATTCCCTTATATAGAATTCATCATTAAATAACAATTCATTCAAATCATATCATTCATATCTTTAACACGATAATGGTCCATTAGACCGAAAAATTTTCTTCTGAACATTCCTCCATAGGAATTTTAGTCAAGCAAGTTCTCAATTTGTCATCCCTTAACTTGATCCGCCAAGTCAAGTATTAATAGTAGCAATCTGATAGCACAATCCACTAATCTCATAGTGATTTGCTGAAATCATTATCATCATTCCAGTTATGAATATCATCACAGGGACTCATCCCATTCATCCTCATTGAAGCTTATTACATTTCAACCAAATTTCAAGGATCATCATTTTTCAATCAGAATCCAAATCAATTCATCAATTCTCAAACAGAATTAAAAATCATATCAACCACATTCGAAATCATCCTCTGGATAGCATTAACGCTTATAATTTCAAGTCTTAGATTTACTCGTATATACTGTCGGTAAAGAGCTGCAGTTATACCCTCGGTATATACGGATAGTCATGATACTCGAAACTATAAGGTAAATACCATCATGTCTAGGTCTCAAGCAAGTCAGGGTTCCATACAATTGCGGTACTTCCAATTGAAGACCCAATTACTAATTTACGAATTTCAATTTGAATTAACAATTTGTATGAATTATATCAAACAATTACAACCTTTTTGTGCGTCTTGATAAACTTTTGACATAATTTGCTCCTCAGTTGATCTTATTGGAGATCTATGACTTAAGTCTGATAAATAGATTTTTCTTTATCCGATCGTCCGTAAAAAAAACATTTGTATATTTATATACAAGTTGCAATAATTACATAGAGTGGCTCGGCTCCAAAACTCAAAATCTCTTCGAGAGACGCATAAGACGACGGTACTGGGCCATAGTCATGCCCTGTTACATAAGTTCTCTAACTGCGAAGGGAGTTATTATTTTCTCCTTAGGGATAAATCGACTAAGGAGTCTATAAATTCGACATGAAAGTCTAAAATTTCGAGGTGTCGAATGATATAGAATGACACCACGCACCATTTTCAGCTTTAACAGGATCATAGTCAATGAGAGATTCTGCCACAGCATTGTACGGCGGTTGCAATGGGCGTGGACATATTGCCCTACAAACCACTTATGTTGTATTCTCTCCGCTGGGGTAGGAAAATATAAATCCGCGAAATGGCGTGCGAGTCTTGCTCGGCTCGTTTGAGTTGAAGCGGAAGAGATGAGATGCTCGAAGGCAAATGCAATCATATCTTGAGACTGGGTGAGGTCGAAAATACCAGATAAATGTGGAACTTCCATCTATAAAAATAATTTCTTTGATTAGAATTTCTCCATTAAAGAAGCTTACGGAATGAAAATACATTATGAAAATGCTGTTTCTAAATTCTTATTACCAATTTCAGATAAGAATTTAATTATCCTTATTAGCTTTCAATTTCGCTCTGATACCAACTGTAAGATCCCTGTTCCCACCGAGCAACGGATTCGGGGTACTAGCAGCGGAAGTAGCACTTTTCGCGCGGGACAGGGGTCCCACACTCGGGGCCTCGCCCACGGATATCCGGACAAGAGACTAATCCGTCGGTTTGTCCAAAACCGAAACCGGAAAAACTTCCTTTACCCAGAAAGCACAGGCGATTCCACCAGGATAACTCTTTACTCTAACGTAGTCAAGATCATTACTGATCAAACTGATCTGACTGCACCTTTAACGGTACTTGGTCAAATCAAGGAAGAACTTGCACTTGGATCATTGGGATCAACGCTTTTTTCCCCATCAAGAGGCACAGCCGTTGATTCCTATCCATAGAACAATTTCTATCCGGGATTTACTTCATCTATCGTAATAATAGAAATTAAATCTCGATTTACGGATCCATCAGTCCAGCCTAACCCCATCCGATCCCATGGGTTAGCCAACCGCCCAACCACTGTAGTGATGGGATCCAATTTGGAATTTGGTTAGGTTTTGTCCCGGGTACCAAGGAAAAGAGTTCCAAGGCCCCCTAGCCGGAAGTTCATGCAAATATAAAACTAGTCATACCACTTACACACCCAATATGAAATTGCCTTTTTCTTAGCATCAACTAGCTTTAAAACAATCCTTTAATAAAACCATTATGTCACTGATGACAATCCTCAAAGTCTCTGATTGAATCCTTATTTCTAGTCATTCTTTCATCGGTATACTTATGGCATCATTGGCAACCAAAACGCTCACCACCTGTTCTCTCAGGGGCCTTTTCCATGGTTCCTAGCTCATAGTAACCGGCAATATATTCATATAATAGAATGGAGTCTCCGTGGAAGATCAGCAAGATCAACCCACAGATCCATATAAAAGAGCCATGGACTCATCTGTTGAGGACCAGCAAGGTCAATCAACCAGATCCATGCCCGGTTTCAGAAAACAACTCTTACTCCTTGTTCCAATATCTTCCACGACGCACGTGTGGGTATCTTCGGCGACCCAGAGCCCGAGCACCGTATGGTCAGCACCCTCTAGGATCCTTCGCAGGTGACCTAGCGCTTCACTCATAGGCCGCTTCCTTGGTCCCTCATCCACCGTACCGGAAGCTCACCATTTAAATCGAGTCGAGGCTGGTCAAGACCTCGATCGACCTTGCTACGCGAGACGTCCTCCATTGACTCTCCGTCAGCAGTTGCAACTTTAACAGTTAGGTCTTCATGACCTTAATTCCACAAGACGGTCAAAATGCTTCCCCAGCATTCATGACATAAAACAGTCATTTACAAACAGTCACAAAATACAGTTTCTAAATCGAACTCTTGTCTTTCCATATTATCCACTCTCGGACCACATTACTTATTCCACATTCCATTCAGTGTGTACTCGTTCTCATCCATTCACTCATATAGACTACATTATCTCACATACATCTTCATATTCATTATTCTACATACATATCCATGTTCGTACGTCCACATCATACATCCAATTTCACATTCATACATACGCATCTACATGCATACATCCACATCTACATTCATACATCCATACCTCCATTTCCACATCCACACATCCACATTCATATTCATACATCCACATTCACATGTATACATCCATTTTCGCATCCTCATTCATACATCCACATTCACATACATACATCCACATCCGTATCTACATCCATACATTCACATCCACATCAACATTCACATTCATACATATACATCTATATACATACATACACATCCGTATCTACATCCATACATCCACATCCACATCAACATTCACATTCATATATATACATCTACATGTATACATCCACATCACATTCATACAACCATATTACATCCATTCTCGTCCTAACACATCCCATATAAATCTTAACACATCCTAACTCATCTTAACACATTCTATCACATCTCATACACATCTTATCACATCTTTTTACATCTCATACACCTCTTATCACATCCTATCACTTTCCATACGCATCTTATCAAATCTTATCACATCTCATACACATCTTATCACATCTTTTTACATCTCATACACCTCTTATCACATCCTATCACTTTCCATACGCATCTTATCAAATCTTATCACATCTCATACACATCTTATCACATCTTTTTACATCTCATACACCTCTTATCATATCTTATCACATTTCATATCTTTTTTTTTTAAAAGAGAATTCTTATATTTGATATAAGATTTCTCTACACATTTATTTATACATAAATTCCATCAATCTTTTATGCATCTTCTTATGCATAATTTCAATTTGGTAGGGAATTATACTTTTAGAATAAAAGAATTTCTCTTATGCATCTAAGTTAAGCATAAAATCCATTTATGAGGAAAATCACACTTTTAGTATAAAAAGAATATCTTTTATGCATACCTATATGCATGAAATCCAATATGATAAAAGTAACACTTTTGATATAAAAATTTTTCCTTTATGCATACTTCTATGCATGAAAATTAAAAATGATAAAAGTAACACTTTTGATATAAAAAATTTTCCTTTATGCATACTTCTATACATGAAAATTAAAAATGATAAAAGTAACACTTTTGATATAAAAATTTTCTTTTATGCATACTTTTATGCATGAAAATTAAAAATGATAAAAGTAACACTTTTGATATAAAAAATTTTCCTTTATGCATACTTCTATGCATGAAAATTAAAAATGATAAAAGTAACACTTTTGATATAAAAATTTTCTTTTATGCATACTTTTATGCATGAAAATTAAAAATGATAAAAGTAACACTTTTGATATAAAAAATTTTCCTTTATGCATACTTCTATGCATGAAAATTAAAAATGATAAAAGTAACACTTTTGATATAAAAAATTTTCCTTTATGCATACTTCTATGCATGAAAATTAAAAATGATAAAAGTAACACTTTTGATATAAAAATTTTCTTTTATGCATACTTTTATGCATGAAAATTAAAAATGATAAAAGTAACACTTTTGATATAAAAAATTTTCCTTTATGCATACTTCTATGCATGAAAATTAAAAATGATAAAAGTAACACTTTTGATATAAAAAAAATTCCTTTATGCATACTTCTATGCATGAAAATTAAAAATGATAAAAGTAACACTTTTGATATAAAAAAAATTTCCTTTATGCATACTTCTATGCATGAAAATAAAAATGATAAAAATAACACTTTTGATATAAAAAAATTCCTTTATGCATACTTCTATGCATGAAAATTAAAAATGATAAAAGTAACACTTTTGATATAAAAAAAATTTCCTTTATGCATACTTCTATGCATGAAAATAAAAATGATAAAAATAACACTTTTGATATAAAAAAAATTCCTTTATGCATACTTCTATGCATGAAAATTAAAAATGATAAAAGTAACACTTTTGATATAAAAAAAATTTCCTTTATGCATACTTCTATGCATGAAAATAAAAATGATAAAAATAACACTTTTGATATAAAAATTTAACCATTATGCATACTTCTATGCATGAAATAAAAATGGTAAAAATAACACTTTTGATATAAAAAAGTATCCTTTATGCATACTTCTATGCATGAAAATAAAAATTGATAAAAATAACACTTTTGATATAAAAATTTATCCTTTATGCATGATATTAAAATTCAATGTCTCCATGATTATAATGAAATTCTTTCAATTAATCTAGGATGATAATTCCTAGAATATGGTAGGAAGTCCTCTTTTTATGCTTTGAATGAAATTATTTTATGCATAATTTTTATAAAAATTTTGCCATAGCTCCGCTGCTATGACTGATAAATCTCAATTTTTCTAAGGGATAATGCTTATCATTAAGGAAATAATTAAAATAATCTCTAATTGGATTATTAATTCATAATGGATTGAATCATTAATATACATAAACTAAAAGCATAGAAAAAAGCCATTAATTTGGCCTCAAGCATAGCTTAATCTTGGTTTAGGAAAAGCTTGATTTGGATTGAGAATGGGTCATGAGTATGACCATTTCTTGAGTGAGAGAGAGAATTTACATAAAAATCATTAGAATTTAAACATAAATGAAAATTAACTTCAATAGCATTATGTAACTCTTCACTACTATTCAAACTTCAATAGCATTTAAAAAAAAAACCATACCAATTAAACTTCTCAAGCTTGAGAGGGGTTGAGAAGAGAGAAACATTGAGAAATTATAGAAAGATCAATATTCACTAATTACCTTACAACTTGCTTGATTCTTTGTTCACGGTAGAGGCCCCCAACCAATCAATTGGTTAAGTATGTTGATGGAGCCACTAATGGGGATTGAAGAAAGAGGGAAGCTCCAAAAACTAGTGAATTATTAAATGAATTCACAGTTCTTGGCTTAGGTGGAGTAGAGTAACGATGCATAAACACTATCTATTTTTCAACAAGGGGGAGGCTTCTATTTATAGGAAAAATTGAGCTCCTAACCAAACAAACTGATTCTAGAATTTTCTAAATCAGTTTGGTCAATATTTGACCATTTTTAGGTCAGTTAAGCTAACTTTTTGGAACTAGACTTAAATGAGGAGAGAGGAGAGATGAAATATCTCAATTTTTATGAGTTTAAAACTCATTCAAGCATGTGAAATATGCACCTCCTTTAAAGAACTCCCCTTCCTTACATATGTGTCAAAATGGAATCATTATACCCAAAATATCTCATATTTTTAATATTGCTCATAGTTTTTTTACTAATAAACCTTGTACATTTTCAACTCTTCATCTTATGTGAAATATGCACCTCCTTTAAAGAACTCCCCTTCCTTACATATGTCATACTTTTAATATTGCTCATAATTTTTTACTAATAAACCTTGTACATTTTCAACTCTTCATCTTATGTGAAATATGCACCTCCTTTAAAGAACTCCCCTTCCTTACATATGTCATACTTTTAATATTGCTCATAATTTTTTTACTAATAAACCTTGTACATTTTCAACTCTTCATCTTATGTGAAATATGCACCTCCTTTAAAGAACTCCCCTTCCTTACATATGTCATACTTTTAATATTGCTCATAATTTTTTTACTAATAAACCTTGTACATTTTCAACTCTTCATCTTATGTGAGCATTTACTCATTTTTGGGTATCTTCTTTTACAAAATTGGATTTATCTCCTCTCTACACATGGATTGATGCTATTGGCCCATAGGAACCTTAATTGGACCATAATCCAAAAATTTCTGAAAATCTAGACCCTTAGGCTAAGGTCCTTTATACACATTTCCGATTAATTCCAATTGCACATTGGAAAATTCTTTTTGAATTTCTGTTTCAGGGGAACTTATTTTAATAGGATGAGATATTTTTCTATCCAAAAATATTCAAAATCTGAATATTCTCTTTCTAGAATATTTTCTCTCTCTAGGTTAAAACAGTTAGAAACAAGTCTTTTATATTTCCGAAGAGGGATTGATTACAGGGGAAGATGCTGGACATTTTGAGAGGCTGGGGAGGAATCTTACATTGCTCCTTGGTTCTTGTCATGTGAAGTTGGTCTCTTCTTGGAGTAATTGGTTTAAATTTGTTGATGTGTATGGAACACAGCTAGATCGATGCATTCTTGCTCTACCACATGGTAGAGCTAGACCTCAAAGCTTTCTACCTCTACGACTCTAGCTCCACCACATGGTAGAGCTAGACCTGAAATGTAATTCTAGCTCCACCACATGGTAGAGCTAGACCTTAAAGTATTTGGTCTAGCTCTACCATGTGGTGGAGCTAGAATTGCATGTAAGATCTTCCCTAGTCCTTGATACCTAACAATCTATGGTAGGAATCAATGTTTCAAATTCAGGACTTGTTATAGGAATTGCATCTAAAATTGGAGGATCAGAATGATCCCCTTCTTCATCACTGCTATAGCTTTCGTTCAATGATCAAATTAAGTTTCCATTCATGATAGTAGTTTGCAAAATAATCTTTGGCCATCGAACGACACTCCATAATGAGTCTTGGAGAGATGAAGTATCCATTACAGTAGGAAAAGGTAGGACCACATCTTTCAAACATTCCTCCAGTCGTATGAAATCCGATACATTTTCTTGCCCTATCTTTGTACCAAAATTCCCTTGAATTTATACATATACTTTAACCTATAATAAAAACTATAATCAAACTTATAAGCTTAGTACAGTTATATTTATTAAATAAGCTATAATATAGTAGCATTAAAATAAGCTTTTATTAACTACAAGTTACTATAATAAGCTATATAATTATAAATATTAATATAATTTAAGTTACTGTAAGTTACATAGTTATAGTTGTAGGTTAATATATTATAGGTTAATGTACATAACTTAAGTCAGTATAGGTTATAACTTATAAACTTTAAATTATATAGGTTTATATATAAATAGGATTGATTTATATAGCTATAGAAAGTGACTGTTTATAAATAAGATATATATAGTATAATCATAAACTATAAATAGGCTAAATTAAGTTACTATAGTGAACCTATTAAAACTATAATTAATATTAAGCCAATTTATATATATCTTTAAGTCTATTTATATAATCAAATCTATAGTTACTATAGTTAATCTATGAAACCTGTAAGCCTATTTATATATCTTTAAGTTAGTAATATAGTTAACCTATTAAAGTTAACTTATTATATATCTAAATTAAGCCTATTTATATATAATTAACCTATTATATATCTTTAACCTATTATATATCTTTAAGCCTATTATATATGTTTAAGCCTATTTATATATAATTATTAAACAATCCTATAAGCTAGGCCCTACTAAATTAAAGCATGCACGGCGGCCGCGTCTCTTTGTGGCGTAAATTGAAACCTAGGTTAACCCTATCTGAGTCAGACAATTTATGGTGCAGGTTCGTTGGCGCGGCTGATTCCTGGGGAGAAGCGAGCGAACAGAATTGTTGGGCGCTCTTTGAATCAGCTTCGTTGGGCGCTCTGGCATGCACGCGGCTGATTGCCGCTCCCCGCTCTCTTCAAGGCAAAAGCTAAGCTTAGCCAAGCTTAGCTTATAGGCAGCAACTGTTACAGTAATATTGAAATCAAGCGTGCAGTGCGGTGGCGCACACAGCAGGGCAGCGCGGTGTCGCAAGAGCAAGGCAATCGGCGGAAGGTGGGTGCGGGGGAGGCAGAGCAGCACCAGGACGGATGCGTGGTCTCCTCCCAACGCCGCTCCACATCATCTTCCTCCACTTGCTGCTGCTGATGTACCCTGTCTGTGGTGATTCCCTTTCCGGCAGCCTCCTCTTCCCCACAATACCGCGTTAGCAGACGTGGGCAAGGTTTTAACGCGTGCGCCGTCTCTCTCTCAAGGTGTTGAACAAGCTCTTTTTTTTCTTATTAAAAAAAACACACACACACACACAGAGCACCTCTCTCTCTCTCCTCTGCAACAATACTGTAACAGCCATGCGCCTCCCCATAGTATGACAGCAGGACCTGGTTTTCATGTATGGTGGAGGGGGCTGTTCTCATCGACACCTTGATGCCTTCCACGATGCTCTCCAAAGCTTTTTGATCAAGAAATTCTTTGACGGATGTTCCTGCCTTGGCTGTAGGGGTCGTCTACCAGTAACTTCTCGTATCAGTTTCAATACCTTCAGAATCTCTCCCAGGGCCGTATCAATTTCAACATCACCATTCAATTTGCTAAAGAAGTGCAACCCAAATCTGTATCAGGTTTTTTCTCTTCAACCATTCCTAATTTTTTGAATTCTTGCATGCTTTTATTTTCTACATCTGAATTTTAATTGACAAATTGTTCAAAACTTTAAATCTAATCATAGATAATGATTTAATATGAGACAAAAATATGTGTACCTTGTTGTATCGTTGAATTTGATAATGGATGCGGTGTTGTCCAAGTGCTAGTTGTCAATGAAGATGGGAAAGAGAAACTTTGTATTACACAAGCGACATGGATGTTCAAGGAAATTTTGAAAAAGACCAAGACCATTTTAAATTTTAAAAGGGCGGGAAGATTTGAATTTAAATTTGGGCGGGATAATTTGAATGCTCTACCACATGCTAGAGCTGGAGAAAATTTCTAGCTCTACCACATGGTAGAGCTGGAGTTGAAATGACTTAAACTAGTGCAAGATGACTTGAAATGACAAACCATCCATCTAGTATCGTACCTCTATCTTGACTTGAAGAGATAATATCCATTGAAAAACCAGCACTAGAATACTTTGAAGTCCAGCTAGAATGCATTTATCTAGCTCACCTCTCTCTCCCTCGTGATTCTGCCCCCGTGCACACACATGGCAATCTCTCTCTCTTTGCTCCATCTTCCACCGCCATAGCTAGGCTCCTTCATTCAAATTTCAAATTTGAATTTCCCTCCCTCCAGTCAAGGGGCCATTCCCACGTGCCACTTCCACAAACACTAGGGTCTTTTCACATTACAATTAAAAAAAGACCTAACGAGGCTTGAAAAAGGTAAGTTGAAGAAGTTATAAATATCTATACGAAATAATGATCAAAACTAGGGCAATGTTCAGCCTCAATACCTGTTAACTTGAGGCTCTTGATCATCAATTAATACACACATAAGCATAAATTTGTTGGTGGTTCTAGATTTGAGATAATCTCAAAGAGCCCTCTATGCATAATTGATAACACATGTATCATAGTAAATAAAAGTATGTAAATAATTCTCTATTGTGTTATTCTCTTGACCTCACGTCCTGACCATGCTTTGGTGTTAGGTCCTCACCACCTACCAAGTTGTGGTAAGCTCTAAACCCAATGTTCTTTTTTTTATGTTGCAACCCATAAGGGTGCCATGGGAGTTTTTTATAAGAGCATTAGATATCTCATGGCTTCTAGCTCTACCACATGGTAGAGCTAGACCTCAAATGCAATTCTAGCTCCACCACATGGTAGAGCTGGACCTCAAAGCATTCTAGCTCTACAATGTGGCCTAGGTAGAATACAGCTCTACCTCATGGTAGAGCTAGATTAAATGCAATTCTAGCTTCTTGGATCTTGTCATGTGAAGTATGTCTCTTCTTAGAGTAATTGGTTTTGTTAATGTGTATGGAACACAGCTAGATCGATGCATTCTTGCTCTACCACACGGTAGAGCTAGACCTCAAAGCTTTCTACCTCTACGATTCTAGCTCCACCACATGGTAGAGCTAGACCTCAATTGCAATTCTAGCTCCACCACATGGTAGAGCTAGACCTCAAAGCATTCTATCTCTACAATGTGGTTTAGGTAGAATACTTCTCTACCAATGTCACATTTAACCTCAGCCGATTACATTCATTGAAGTCTAGCTCTACCACATGGTGGAGCTAGAAGAATGCATTCTAGCTCCACCACATGGTGGAGCTGGACCTCAAAGCATTCTAGCTCTACGATGTGGTCTAGGTAGAATACAGCTCTACCACGTACTAGAGCTAGATCAAATGCAATTCTAGCTCCTTGGACCTTTTCATGTGAAGTAGGTCTCTTCTTGGAGTAATTGGTTTTGATGTGTATGGAACATAGCTAAATCGATGCATTCTTGCTCTACCACATGGTAGAGCGAGACCTCAAAGCTTTCTACCTCTACGACTCTCATGGTAGAGCTAGACCTCAAATGCAATTCTAGCTCCACCACATGGTAGAGCTAGACCTCAAAGCATTCTATCTCTACAATGTGGTTTAGGAAGAATGCAGCTCTACCACAGTTACATTCAACCTCAGCCGGTTACATTCATTGAAGTCTAGCTCTACCACATGGTAGAGCTAGACCTCAAATGCAATTCTAGCTCCACCACATGGTAGAGCTGGACCTCAAAGCATTCTAGCTCTACGATGTGGCCTAGGTAGAATACAGCTCTACCTCATGGTAGAGCTAGATCAAATGCAATTCTAGCTCCTTGGATCTTGTCATGTGAAGTAGGTCTCTTCTTGGAGTAATTGGTTTTGATGTGTATGGAACACAGCTAGATCGATGCATTCTTGCTCTACCACATGGTAGAGCTAGACCTCAAAGCTTTCTACCTCTACGACTCTCACGGTAGAGCTAGACCTCAAATGCAATTGTAGCTGCACCACATGGTAGAGCTAGACCTCAAAGCATTCTATCTCTACAATGTGGTTTATGTAGAATACAACTCTACCACAGTTACATTCAACCTCAGCCGATTACATTCGTTGAAGCTAAGCTCTACCACATGGTAGAGCTAGAAAAATGCAATTCTAGCTCCACCACATGGTAGAGCTGGACCTCAAAACAACATAGCCCTACGATGTGGTCTAGGTAGAGCTAGATCAAATGCAATTCTAGCTCCTTGGTTATTGTCATGTGAAGTAGGTCTCTTCTTGGAGTAATTGGTTTTGTTACTGTGTATGGAACACAGCTAGATCGATGCATTCTTGCTCTACCACATGGTAGAGATAGACCTCAAAGCTTTCTACCTCTACGACTCTAGCTCCACCACATGGTAGAGCTAGACCTAAAATACAATTCTAGCTCCACCACATGGTAGAGCTAGACCTCAAAGCATTCTAGTATCTCTATAATGTGGTTTAGGTAGAATACAGCTCTACCACAGTTACATTCTTGAAACCTCAGCCGGTTACATTCATTGAGGTCTAGCTCTACCACATGGTAGAGCTAGACCTCAAATGCAATGCTAGCTCCACCACATGGTAGAGCTGGATCTCAAAGCATTCTAGCTCTACGATGTGGCCTAGGTAGAATACAGCTCTACCTCATGGTAAAGCTAGATTAAATGCAATTCTAGCTCCTTGGATCTTGTCATGTGAAGTAGGTCTCTTCTTGGAGTAATTGGTTTTGATGTGTATGGAACACAGCTAGATCGATGCATTCTTGCTCTACCACATGGTAGAGCTAGACCTCAAAGCTTTCTACCTCTACGACTCTCATGGTAGAGCTAGACCTCAAATGCAATTCTAGCTGCACCACATGGTAGAGCTAGACCTCAAAGCATTCTATCTCTACAATGTGGTTTATGTAGAATACAGCTCTACCACAGTTACATTCAACCTCAGCCGATTACATTCGTTGAAGCTAAGCTCTACCACATGGTAGAGCTAGAAGAATGCAATTCTAGCTCCACCACATGGTAGAGCTGGACCTCAAAGCATTCTAGCCCTACGATGTGGTCTAGCTAGAATACAGGTCTACCACGTGGTAGAGCTAGATCGAATGCAATTCTAGCTCCTTGGTTATTGTCATGCGAAGTAGGTCTCTTCTTGGAGTAATTGGTTTTGTTGATGTGTATGGAACACAGCTAGATCGATGCATTCTTGCTCTACCACATGGTAGAGCTAGACCTCAAAGCTTTCTACCTCTACGATTCTAGCTCCACCACATGGTAGAGCTAGACCTCAAATGCAATTCTAGCTCCACCACATGGTAGAGCTAGACCTTAAAGCATTCTATCTCTACAATGTGGTTTAGGTAGAATACAGCTCTACCAATGTCACATTCAATCTCAGCTGAATACATTCATTGAAGTCTAGCTCTACCACATGGTAGAGCTAGAACAATGCATTCTAGCTCCACCACATGGTGGAGCTGGACCTCAAAGCATTCTAGTTCTACGATATGGTCTAGGTAGAATAAAGCTCTACCACGTGGTAGAGCTAGATCGAATGCAATTCTAGCTCCTTGGTTCCTGTCATGTGAAGTAGATATCTTCTTGGAGTAATTGGTTTTGTTAATGTGTACGGAACACAGCTAGATCGATGCATTCTTGCTCTACCACATGGTAGAGCTAGACCTCAAAGCTTTCTACCTCTACGATTCTAGCTCCACCAGATGGTAGAGCTAGACCTCAAATGCAATTCTAACTCCACCACATTGTAGAGCTAGACCTCAAAGCATTCTATCTCTACAATGTGGTTTAGGTAGAATACAGCTCTACCACAGTGATATTCAACCTCAGCCGGTTACATTCCTTGAAGTCTAGCTCTACCACATGGTAGAGCTAGACCTCAAATGCAATTCTAGCTCGACCACATGGTAGAGCTGGACCTCAAAGCATTCTAGCCCTACGATGTGGTCTAGGTAGAATACAGCTCTACCACGTGGTAGAGCTAGATCAAATGCAATTCTAGCTCCTTGGTTATTGTCATGTGAAGTAGGTCTCTTCTTGGAGTAATTGGTTTTGTTGATGTGTATGGAACACAGCTAGATCGATGCATTCTTGCTCTACCACATGGTAGAGATAGACCTCAAAGCTTTCTACCTCTACAACTCTAGCTCCACCACATGGTAGAGCTAGACCTGAAATGCAATTCTAGCTCCACCACATGGTAGAGCTAGACCTCAAAGCATTCTATCTGTACAATGTGGTTTAAGTAGAATACAGCTCTACCACAGTTATATTTAACCTCAGCCGGTTACATTCATTGAAGTCTAGCTCTACCACACATGGTAGAGCTATAGGAATGCATTCTAGCTCCACCACATGTTAGAGCTAGATTTCAAAGCATTCTAGTCAATACATTTATTAATCTTGCTATGCCACCTGGTAGAGATAATATCCATTAAAAAACCAGCACTAGAATACTTTGAAGTCCAGCTAGAATGCATTTATCTAGCTCTACCATGTCGTAGAGCAAGACTAATAAATGTATAATTGAGAGCTCCAAGATGGAGTAATTAAGATACAATGCCTTGAGGTCTAGCTCTACCATGTGGTGGAGCTAGAATTGCATTTGAGGTCTAGCTCTACCATGTGGTGGAGCTAGAATCATAGAGGTAGAAAGCTTTGAGGTCTAGCTCTACCACAGTTACATTCAACCTCAGCCGGTTACATTCATTGAAGTCTAGATCTACCACATGGTAGAGCTAGAAGAATGCATTCTAGCTCCACCACATGGTAGAGTTGGACCTCAAAGCATTCTAGCTCTACGATGTAGTCTAGATAGAATACAGCTCTACCACATGGTAGAGCTAGACCTCAAATGCAATTCTAGCTCCACCACATGGTAGAGTTGGACCTCAAAGCATTCTAGCTCTAAGATGTGGTCTAGGTAGAATACAGCTGTAGCACGTGGTAGAGCTGGACCTCAAATGCAATTATAGCTCCTTGGCTCTTGTCATGTGAAGTAGACCTCAAAGCATTCTATCTCTACAATGTGGTTTAGGTAGAATACAGCTCTACCACAGTTACATTTAACCTCAGCCGGTACATTCATTGAAGTCTAGCTCTACCACATGGTAGAGCTAGAAGAATGCATTCTAGCTCCACCACATGGTAG
Organism: Cibotium barometz; assembly: GCF_041138505.1. Classification (NCBI taxonomy): domain Eukaryota; kingdom Viridiplantae; phylum Streptophyta; class Polypodiopsida; order Cyatheales; family Cibotiaceae; genus Cibotium; species Cibotium barometz. The sequence continues at coordinate 47,872,091 of NC_141048.1, read as the reverse complement.
AGCTAGATTTCAAAGCATTCTAGCTCTACGATGTGGTCTAGGTAGAATACAGCTCTACCACGTGGTAGAGCTAGATCAAATGCAATTCTAGCTCCTTGGTTCTTGTCATGTGAAGTAGGTCTCTTCTTGGAGTAATTGGTTTTGTTGATGTGTACCGAACACAGCTAGATCGATGCATTCTTGCTCTACCACATGGTAGAGCTAGACCTCAAAGCTTTCTACCTCTATGATTCTAGCTCCACCACATGGTAGAGCTAGACCTCAAATGCATTTCTAGCTCCACCACATGGTAGAGCTAGACCTCAAAGCATTCTATCTCTACAGTAAGATTTAGGTAGAATGCAGCTCTACCACAGTTACATTCAACCTCAGCCCGTTACATTCATTGAAGTCTAGATCTACCACATGGTAGAGCTAGAAGAATGCATTCTAGCTCCACCATATGGTAGAGTTGGACCTCAAAGCATTCTAGCTCTACGATGTAGTCTGGATAAAATACAGCTCTACCACATGGCAGACCTAGACCTCAAATGCAATTCTAGCTCCACCACATGGTGGAGCTGGACCTCAAAGCATTCTAGCTCTAGGATGTGGTCTAGGTAGAATACAGCTCTAGCACGTGGTAGAGCTGGACCTCAAATGCAATTATAGCTCCTTGGTTCTTGTCATGTGAAGTAGGTCTCTTCTTGGAGTAAATGGATTTGTTGATGTGTATGGAACACAGCTAGATCGATGCATTCTTGCTCTACCACAAGGTAGAGCTAGACCTCAAAGCTTTCTACCTGTATGATTCTAGCTCCACCACATGGTAGAGCTAGACCTCAAAGCTTTCTACATCTACGATTCTAGCTCCACCACATGGTAGAGCTAGACCTCAAATGCAATAATAGCTCCACCACATGGTAGAGCTAGACCTCAAAGCATTCTATCTCTACAATGTGGTTTAGGTAGAATACAGCTCCACCACAGCTACATTCAACCTCAGCCGGTGAACCTCAGCCGGTATATTCATTGAAGTCTAGCTCTACCACATGGTAGAGCTAGAAGAATGCATTCTAGCTCCACCACATGGTAGAGCTAGATTTCAAAGCATTCTAGCTCTACGATGTGGTCTAGGTAGAATACAGCTCTACCACGTGGTAGAGCTAGATCAAATGCAGTTCTAGCTCCTTGGTTCTTGTCATGTGAAGTAGGTCTCTTCTTGGAGTAATTGGTTTTGTTGATGTGTACGGAACACAGCTAGATCGATGTATTCTTGCTCTACCACATGGTAGAGATAGACCTCAAAGCTTTCTACCTCTACGACTCTAGCTCCACCACATGGTAGAGCTAGACCTGAAATGCAATTCTAGCTCCACCACATGGTAGAGCTAGACCTCAAAGCATTCTATCTCTACAATGTGGTTTAAGTAGAATACAGCTCTACCACAGTTATATTTAACCTCATCCGGTTACATTCATTGAAGTCTAGCTCTACCATATGGTAGAGCTATAGGAATGCATTTTAGCTCCACCACATGTTAGAGCTAGATTTCAAAGCAATCTAGTCAATACATTTATTAATCTTGCTCTGCCACCTGGTAGGGATAATATCCATTGAAAAACAAGCACTAGAATACTTTGAAGTCCAGCTAGAATGCATTTATCTAGCTCTACCATGTGGTAGAGCAAGACTAATAAATGTATAATTGAGAGCTCCAAGATGGAGTAATTAAGATACAATGCCTTGAGGTCTAGCTCTACCACATGGTAGAGCTAGACCTCAAATGCAATTCTAGCTCCACCACATGGTAGAGCTAGACCTCAAAGCATTCTAGCTCTAGGATGTGGTCTAGGTAGAATACAGCTCTAGCACGTAGTAGAGCTGGACCTCAAATGCAATTATAGCTCCTTGGTTCTTTTCAAGTGAAGTAGGTCTCTTCTTAGAGTAAATGATTTTGTTGATGTGTATGGAACACAGCTAGATCGATGCATTCTTACTCTACCACAAGGTAGAGCTAGACCTCAAAGCTTTCTACATCTACGATTCTAGCTCCACCACATGGTAGAGCTAGACCTCAAATGCAATAATAGCTCTACCACATGGTAGAGCTAGACCTCAAAGCATTCTAGCTCTACGATGTGGTCTAGGTAGAATACAGCTCTACCACGTGGTAGAGCTAGATCAAATGCAATTCTAGCTCCTTGGTTCTTGTCATGTGAAGTAGGTCTCTTCTTGGAGTAATTGGTTTTGTTGATGTGTACCGAACACAGCTAGATCGATGCATTCTTGCTCTACCACATGGTAGAGCTAGACCTCAAAGCTTTCTCCCTCTATGATTCTAGCTCCACCACATGGTAGAGCTAGACCTCAAATGCAATTCTAGCTCCACCACATGGTAGAGCTAGACCTCAAAGCATTCTATCTCTACAGTAAGATTTAGGTAGAATGGAGCTCTACCACAGTTACATTCAACCTAAGCCGGTTACATTCATTGAAGTCTAGATCTACCACATGGTAGATACTAGAGCTAGAAGAATGCATTCTAGCTCCACCACATGGTAGAGTTGGACCTCAAAGCATTCTAGCTCTACGATGTAGTCTAGATAGAATACAGCTCTACCACATGGCAGACCTAGACCTCAAATGCAATTCTAGCTCCACCACATGGTGGAGCTGGACCTCAAAGCATTCTAGCTCTAGGATGTGGTCTAGGTAGAATACAGCTCTTGCACGTGGTAGAGCTGGACCTCAAATGCAATTATAGCTCCTTGGTTCTTGTCATGTGAAGTAGGTCTCTTCTTGGAGTAAATGGATTTGTTGATGTGTATGGAACACAGCTAGATCGATGCATTCTTGCTCTACCACAAGGTAGAGCTAGACCTCAAAGCTTTCTACCTCTACGATTCTAGCTCCACCACATGGTAGAGCTAGGCCTCAAAGCTTTCTACATCTACGATTCTAGCTCCACCACATGGTAGAGCTAGACCTCAAATGCAATAATAGCTCCACCACATGGTAGAGCTAGACCTCAAAGCCTTCTATCTCTACAATGTGGTTTAGGTAGAATACAGCTCCACCACAGTTACATTCAACCTCAGCCGGTATATTCATTGAAGTCTAGCTCTACCACATGGTAGAGCTAGAAGAATGCATTCTAGCTCCACCACACGGTAGAGCTAGATTTCAAAGCATTCTAGCTCCACCACCCCACATGGTAGAGCTAGATTTCAAAGCATTCTAGCTCTACGATGTGGTCTAGGTAGAATACAGCTCTACCACGTGGTAGAGCTAGATCAAATGCAATTCTAGCTCCTTGGTTCTTGTCATGTGAAAAAGGTCTCTTCTTGGAGTAATTGGTTTTGTTGATGTGTACGGAACACAGCTAGATCGATGCATTCTTGCTTTACCACATGGTAGAGATAGACCTCAAAGCTTTCTACCTCTATGACTCTAGCTCCACCACATGGTAGAGCTAGACCTGAAATGCAATTCTAGCTCCACCACATGGTAGAGCTAGACCTCAAAGCATTCTATCTCTACAATGTGGTTTAAGTAGAATACAGCTCTACCACAGTTATATTTAACCTCAGCCGGTTACATTCATTGAAGTCTAGCTCTACCACGTGGTAGAGCTATAGGAATGCATTCTAGCTCCACCACATGTTAGAGCTAGATTTCAAAGCAATATAGTCAATACATTTATTAATCTTGCTCTGCCACCTGGTAGGGATAATATCCATTGAAAAACTAGCACTAGCACACTTTGACGTCCAGCTAGAATGCATTTATCTAGCTCTACCATGTGGTAGAGCAAGACTAATAAATGTATAATTGAGAGCTCCAAGATGGAGTAATTAAGATACAATGCCTTGAGGTCTAGCTCTACCACATGGTAGAGCTAGACCTCAAATGCAATTCTAGCTCCACCACATGGTAGAGCTAGATCTCAAAGCATTCTAGCTCTAGGATGTGGTCTAGGTAGAATACAGCTCTAGCACGTAGTAGAGCTGGACCTCAAATGCAATTATAGCTCCTTGGTTCTTGTCAAGTGAAGTAGGTCTCTTCTTGGAGTAAATGGTTTTGTTGATGTGTATGGAACACAGCTAGATCGATGCATTCTTGCTCTACCACAAGGTAGAGCTAGACCTCAAAGCTTTCTACATCTACGATTCTAGCTCCACCACATGGTAGAGCTAGACCTCAAATGCAATAATAGCTCTACCACATGGTAGAGCTAGACCTCAAAGCATTCTAGCTCTACGATGTGGTCTAGGTAGAATACAGCTCTACCACGTGGTAGAGCTAGATCAAATGCAATTCTAGCTCCTTGGTTCTTGTCATGTGAAGTAGGTCTCTTCTTGGAGTAATTGGTTTTGTTGATGTGAAGTAGGTCTCTTCTTGGAGTAATTGGTTTTGTTGATGTGTACGGAACACAGCTAGATCGATGCATTCTTGCTCTACCACATGGTAGAGCTAGACCTTAAAGCTTTCTACCTCTACGATTCTTGCTCCACCACATGGTAGAGCTAGACCTCAAATGCAATTCTAGCTCCACCACATGGTAGAGCCAGACCTCAAAGCATTCTATCTCTACAATGTGGTTTAAGTAGAATGCAGCTCTACCACAGTTATATTTAACCTCAGCCGGTTACATTCATTGAAGTCTAGATCTACCACATGGTAGAGCTAGACCTCAAAGCTTTCTACATCTACGATTCTAGCCCCACCACATGGTAGAGCTAGACCTCAAATGCAATAATAGCTCTACCACATGGTAGAGCTAGACCTCAAAGCATTCTATCTCTACAATGTGGTTTAGGTAGAATACAGCTCTACCACAGTTACATTCAACCTCAGCCGGTACATTCATTGAAGTCTAGCTCTACCACATGGTAGAGCTAGAAGAATGCATTCTAGCTCCACCACATGGTAGAGCTAGATTTCAAAGCATTCTGGTCAATACATTTATTAATCTTGCTCTGTCACTTGGTAGAGATATAATCCATTGAAAAACCAGCACTAGAATACTTTAAAGTCCAGCTAGAATGCATTTATCTAGCTCTACCATGTGGTAGAGCAAGACTAATAAATGTATTGAGAGCTCCAAGATGGAGTAATTGAGATAGAATGCTTTGAGGTCTAGCTTTACCATGTGGTGAAGCTAGAATTACATTTGAGGTCTAGCTCTACCATGTGGTGGAGCTAGAATCGTAGAAAGCTTTGAGGTCTAGCTCTACCACAGTTACATTCAACCTCAGCTGGTTACATTCATTGAAGTCTAGCTCTACCACATGGTAGAGCTAGAAGAATGCATTCTAGCTCTACGATGTAGTCTAGATAGAATACAGTTCTACCACATGGTAGAGCTTGACCTCAAATGCAATTCTAGAACCACCACATGGTAGAGCTGGACCTCAAAGCATTCTAACCCTACGATGTGGTCTAGATAGAATACAGCTCTACCACGTGGTAGAGCTAGATCAAATACAATTCTATCTCCTTGGTTCTATCTCTACAATGTGGTTTATATAGAATACAGCTCTACCACAGTTATATTTAACCTCAGCCGGTTACATTCATTGAAGTCTAGCTCTACCACATGGTAGAGCTATAGGAATGCATTCTAGCTCCACCACATGTTAGAGCTAGATTTCAAAGCAATCTAGTCAATACATTTATTAATCTTGCTCTGCCACCAGGTAGGGATAATATCCATTGAAAAACTAGCACTAGAATACTTTGAAGTCCAGCTAGAATGCATTTATCTAGCTCTACCATGTGGTAGAGCAAGACTAATAAATGTATAATTGAGAGCTCCAAGATGGAGTAATTAAGATACAATGCCTTGAGGTCTAGCTCTACCACATGGTAGAGCTAGACCTCAAATGCAATTCTAGCTCCACCACATGGTAGAGCTAGACCTCATGGCATTGTAGCTCTAGGATGTGGTCTAGGTAGAATACAGCTCTCGCACGTAGTAGAGCTGGACCTCAAATGCAATTATAGCTCCTTGGTTCTTGTCAAGTGAAGTAGGTCTCTTCTTAGAGTAAATGGTTTTGTTGATGTGTATGGAACAGAGCTAGATCCATGCATTTTTACTCTACCACAAGGTAGAGCTAGACCTCAAAGCTTTCTACATCTACGATTCTAGCTCCACCACATCGTAGAGCTAGACCTCAAATGCAATAATAGCTCTACCACATGGTAGAGCTAGACCTCAAAGCATTCTAGCTCTACGATGTGGTCTAGGTAGAATACAGCTCTACCACGTGGTAGAGCTAGATCAAATGCAATTCTAGCTCCTTGGTTCTTGTCATGTGAAGTAGGTCTCTTCTTGGAGTAATTGGTTTTGTTGATGTGTACTGAACACAGCTAGATCGATGCATTCTTGCTCTACCACATGGTAGAGCTAGACCTCAAAGCTTTCTACCTCTATGATTCTAGCTCCACCACATGGTAGAGCTAGACCTCAAATGCAATTCTAGCTCCACCACATGGTAGAGCTAGACCTCAAAGCATTGTATCTCTACAATGTGGTTTAGGTAGAATACAGCTCTACCAATGTCAAATTCAACCTCAGCCGATTACATTCATTGAAGTCTAGCTCTACCACATGGTAGAGCTAGAAGAATGCATTCTAGCTCCACCACATGGTGGAGCTGGACCTCAAAGCATTCTAGCTCTACGATGTGGTCTAGGTAGAATACAGCTCTACCACGTGGTAGAGCTAGATCAAATGCAATTCTAGCTCCTTGGTTCTTGTCATGTGAAGTAGGTCTCTTCTTGGAGTAATTGGTTTTGTTGATGTGTACGGAACACAGCTAGATCGATGCATTCTTGCTCTACCACATGGTATTGCTAGACCTCAAAGCTTTCTACCTCTATGATTCTAGCTCCACCACATGGTAGAGCTAGACTTCAAATGCAATTCTAACTCCACCACATTGTAGAGCTATACCTCAAAGCATTCTATCTCTACAATGTGGTTTAGGTAGAATACAGCTCTACCACAGTTACATTCAACCTCAGCCGGTTACATTCCTTGAAGTCTAGCTCTACCACATGGTAGAGCTAGACCTCAAATGCAATTCTAGCTCCACCACATGGTAGAGATGGACCTCAAAGCTTTCTAGCTCTACGATATGGCCTAGGTAGAATACAGTTCTTCCTCATGGTAGAGCTAGATCAAATGCAATTCTAGCTCCTTGGATCTTGTCATGTGAAGTAGGTCTCTTCTTGGAGTAATTGGTTTTGATGTGTAAGGAACACATCTAGATCGATGCATTCTTGCTCTACCACATGGTAGAGCTAGACCTCAAAGCTTTCTACCTCTACGACTCTCATGGTAGAGCTAGACCTCAAATGCAATTCTAGCTGCACCACATGGTAGAGCTAGACCTCAAAGCATTCTATCTCTACAATGTGGTTTATGTAGAATACAGCTCTACCACAGTTACATTCAACCTCAGCCGGTTACATTCGTTGAAGCTAAGCTCTACCACATGGTAGAGCTAGAAGAATGCAATTCTAGCTCCACCACATGGTAGAGCTGGACCTCAAAGCATTCTAGCCCTACGATGTGGTCTAGATAGAATACAGCTCTACCACATGGTAGAGTATCAAATGCAATTCTAGCTCCTTGGTTATTGTCATGTGAAGTAGGTCTCTTCTTGGAGTAATTGGTTTTGTTGATGTGTATGGAACACAGCTAGATCGATGCATTCTTGCTCTACCACATGGTAGAGATAGACCTCAAAGCTTTCTACCTCTATGACTCTAGCTCCACCACATGGTAGAGCTAGACCTCAAAGCATTCTATCTGTACAATGTGGTTTAAGTAGAATACAGCTCTACCACAGTTATCCTTAACCTCAGCCAGGTACATTCATTGAAGTCTAGCTCTACCACATGGTAGAGCTATAGGAATGCATTCTAGCTCCACCACATGGTAGAGCTAGATTTCAAAGCATTCTAGTCAATACATTTATTAATCTTGCTATGCCACCTGGTAGAGATAATATCCATTGAAAAACCAGCACTAGAATACTTTGAAGTCCAGCTAGAATGCATTTATCTAGCTCTACCATGTCGTAGAGCAAGACTAATAAATATATAATTGAGAGCTCCAAGATGGAGTAATTAAGATACAATGCCTTGAGGTCTAGCTCTACCATGTGGTGGAGCTAGAATTGCATTTGAGGTCTAGCTCTACCATGTGGTGGAGCTAGAATCGTAGAGGTAGAAAGCTTTGAGGTCTAGCTCTACCACAGTTACATTCAACCTCAGCCGTTACATTCATTGAAGTCTAGATCTACCACATGGTAGAGCTAGAAGAATGCATTCTAGCTTCACCACATGGTAGAGTTGGACCTCAAAGCATTCTAGCTCTACGATGTAGTCTAGATAGAATACAGCTCTACCACATGGTAGAGCTAGACCTCAAATGCAATTCTAGCTCCACCACATGGTGGTGCTGGACCTCAAAGCATTCTAGCTCTAGGATGTGGTCTAGGTAGAATACAGCTCTAGCACGTGGTAGAGCTGGACCTCAAATGCAATTATAGCTCCTTGGTTCTTATCATGTGAAGTAGGTCTCTTCTTGGAGTAAATGGTTTTGTTGATGTGTATGGAACACAGCTAGATCGATGCATTCTTGCTCTACCACAAGGTAGAGCTAGACCTCAAAGCTTTCTACCTCTATGATTCTAGCTCCACGACATGGTAGAGCTAGACCTCAAAGCTTTCTACATCTACGATTCTAGCTCCACCACATGGTAGAGCTAGACCTCAAATGCAATAATAGCTCCACCACATGGTAGAGCTAGACCTCAAAGCATTCTATCTCTACAATGTGGTTTAGGTAGAATACAGCTCCACCACAGTTACATTCAACCTCAGCCGATACATTCATTGAAGTCTAGCTCCACCACATGGTAGAGCTAGAAGAATGCATTCTAGCCCCACCACATGGTAGAGCTAGATTTCAAAGCATTCTAGCTCTACGATGTGGTCTAGGTAGAATACAGCTCTACCACGTGGTAGAGCTAGATCAAATGCAATTCTAGCTCCTTGGTTCTTGTCATGTGAAGTAGGTCTCTTCTTGGAGTAATTGGTTTTGTTGATGTGTACGGAACACAGCTAGATCGATGCATTCTTGCTCTACCACATGGTAGAGCTAGACCTCAAAGCTTTCTACCTCTACGATTCTTGCTCCACCACATGGTAGAGCTAGACCTTAAATGCAATTCTAGCTCCACCACATGGTAGAGCTAGACCTCAAAGCATTCTATCTCTACAGTAAGGTTTAGGTAGAATGCAGCTCTACCACAGTTACATTCAAGCTCAGCCGGTTACATTCATTGAAGTCTAGCTCTACCACATGGTAGAGCTAGAAGAATGCATTCTAGCTCCACATGGTAGAGCTACATTTCAAAGCATTCTGGTCAATATATTTATTAATCTTGCTTTGCCACCCGGTAGAGATAATATCCATTGAAAAACGAGCACTAGAATACTTTGAAGTCCAGCTAGAATGCATTTATCTAGCTCTACCATGTGGTAGAGCAAGACTAACAAATGTATTGAGATCTCCAAGATGGAAATACTCTTCATTTCTTCACAGTGTTTTCATGGATATATATTGTGATTTTTGAACATGATATTTTAAGTTTTTTTTAAAGTGTAAGAATACAATAACTATAATTAACAATTGTGGTTTTTGTTGCAGGTGAAAGATGTCTCAGAAAAGAAAAGTGGTGGAAGTTCCGAACAGTGTTAACTTTGCCTCTGCTGATCAACGACGACAGTAGTACTTAGATATTTGGGGTCTTCAGGGTTCACAATTTAACAAAATTCATCTATTTGTTGCTAGTGATGTGGGCGTGGATACTTTTGAGGATCTAGGACCAATGACTCTATCTTATATTTCTGTAGTTGATTCTCATCCCGATATTGAATGCATAAATATTGGGGTACCTGGGATCCATGAGTATCAACTAGATCCCAAGGCATTCATTATTGAACGAATAGTAAGAGATAAACAAGATACTATGTTCTCTCGAGGGTGGAAGTTAGATTGTGCAAGTCAAGAAATAACTCTTGAAGAGTTGCAAGCTTCCATTGCTTATTGTGTGAAAGGCAAACAAAAAAAAGAGAAAACGCCCTCTAAAAATCCAGTTCAAAAAAAGGCAAAAAGCAGTACAGGTATTATGGATGTAGATGAAGCAGTTCTTAAATTTACAGTAGAGAAAACAGGCTTGGAAAATTCAACAAAAATAAGATTTGTGGATCCCAAAGTTTTGGAAAATGAGGTGCAAAAGGCACAAAAGAGTGATACAGGGGGTATGGAAAAATACTCTAAGTATTTTCCATTCAAGTACAAAGAGTATGAGATCCCTGTAGATCAATGCTGGCTAGCTCCTGATCACTATAACTCCCGTCAAATAGAACCTCATCGTGTGGATGAATGCGTGTTATTTTTTGGTGCAAGTGCAAACAGGCCAGGAGCGTGTGCATACTTGATGCCTGTAAAGAATGCTGGCAAGAAGAAAGGAATTCCAATGAAACTAAGTGAGGTAACAGAGGAGAAACTCACTGAGTATTCATATTGGATTATTGATGGCCAACATTCCATCTATGCTGCAAGGTATCAAGAAATGGTAAAAGATGGTCGTGCTCAAGACCTGATACAAGTGTATGAAAAAAGAAAGGCTCGAATTGTTGTAGATCCAGAGCCACAAGTTGCGACGGCCATATCTGCTATAGCTAATGAAGAGGCCCAATCATTATATGTCAAACAGCCATACTATGATGTCTTGCAGCACTTGAGGAGTCAGTGGATCTTCAATAATTCTCCGTCAAGGCCAGCATCTGGAGTAACAGAGGGCTCATCATCTCGTGTAGACTGGGATGTATGTCCATATCCCTTGCTCTCTTATAATTATATGTTTTGAAAAAAATACTTGATTTTGATCTTTTTTTCTTTTATTTCTTTGCAGAAATTTTTACGAATGGCTAGAATTACGGTGGGAGCATCCTTCATTTCAAAGCAGTCTCACATGGTCATTTACTCTGATGAAGTTTTCAAAGGTTGGCTTGAAATCATGGAGAAGCAAAACAAGAAACCAACTGCCACAGTTTTCAGATGTCTTGCTGGGCTAGATGAACAAGAAGTCAAACAAATACAATCAGAAATCAGGTCTGGAAAAATAGTTCTTTCAAAGGGTACTAAGGATGTAGATGTGATTGACATGCCAGAGCGTATCAAGCAGCTCAAGCAAGATAAAATTATTGAAGATGCATTGCTTGTAGAGTTCAACACTCTGAACAAGGACAAACAATGTCAAGATTGGTCAGAATTGACTATCACCTATAGCATCAATGAGATTGTATACTCAGTTCTTTTGAAGTTATGTGTTGTGTATATAAAGTCAAAGCTATAGGTTGGATCAAAGAAGATTGATTTTCCAGTAGAAGCAAGGCAATATGTGGAGTGGAATATCAGCCTTAGCAAAGAAAGTTCAACCTTGTCCTTGGATCTTCCTTGGTGTATTTATGCTGTGAGTCTTCCATTCGACGGGAGTTACTACTTGAAGCGCCACCTCAACAATCCAATTTCCATTGGGTTATGTGTTCTGGATAACACTGAAGATTTGGGAAGAAATATGCATTGGGATGTGGAATCATTTTGCAATCTTTTGAACGGCATTATGATCATTACAGCAGCTGGTAGATCTTTGCCATCCCAATATGTGTTGCTTACCTTTCTAAATATTACAGATTTTATTCACTTGCAAAATGCTTTAAAAAATTTGAGTGGCATAGCAAAGGAACAATATAATGGGGCATTGCATTTTCGACGTGACAACCGATGCATTGGTGCAATAGAGTTCTTCACATCCTTAGTGTTTTTCAGCAAGGGAGATGCCTTTCAAGGACTAGCAGATGTTCCTGATCCAGGTACACAAGCGACAATATTGGATACTGGACTTCTTGATATAGATAATGAAGATGTTAAAACTATCCCAGACATTGAGTTTCTAAGAATCAAGAAGAATCTTTTGATCAAGCAATGTATTCGGAAGTATTGCAGAGAAGGCTGCAAGCTTGTTGATCTTTTCAGTAATGGCTACATCATCGAGCTAGGGCTAGCACTAAATAAGGATGTGATTTGCCTAGTGGAGAGTATTGAAGATCAAAGAAAGATGGGAACAAGGCTTCTTGACTTTGCAAAGTCAAGAAATGAGCAACCAGTACCACCTATTACTAACAATCCAAGGAATACCACGGAAAGATCGAGCCATGGTGAAGTTCATTCAGCTCAAGATTTTTTGGATTTTGAAGACAGTATGTAACTTCTTAATGGGCTTTCCTTGTATCTTCAATACTTTGATTTGGTGATGTTTTGATTTGTTATATCCTTGGTTCATTTTTTAGTAGTATTTTTGTAGCTCTCTCCAAATTGGGCAAAGCCTACTTAGTGGTCGCACAATGGCCAGTTGGTGAATCTGAAAATCTTGCTTATAAATCTAAGATGATAGAGCTAGAGATCCTCTCATTTACTTCAATCCTACCCTGTGGTAGATCTAGATTTCAATAGGTCTACAATTTGGTGGAGCTAGCTACCTCTTCAAAGTGCTGGACCAAGAATCCATTAAAGTCTAGCTACCTCTTCAAAGTGGTGGAGCTAGGCCAATGCACCCCCCCAAAGACAGTTTTTGCAGAGCAAGCATCCATTTAAGTCTAGCTCTACCATATGGTAGAGCTAGGCCAATGCATTTCTAGCTCCACCACATGGTAGAGCTAGTTCAAATGCAATTCTATCTCCTTGGTTCTTGTCACGTGCGATGAGCTAGAACCCATTGAAGTCTAGACCTAGAACCTATGGAAGTCTACTAGCTCCACCCATAAAGAGGCTATCTTGATCCCCAACTCAACCACGTGGTAAAGCAAGACTTATAAATTTCAGCTCTACCATATGGAAAATCTAAAACATCTAAAATTTTAGCTTTACCATATAGTTGAGTGGTTTTGTGTTTCTCACCTCCACCTACTCTTGGAGCTCAAGAGTGGATCTCAAGGCCTACTTCCAACAAGAGCTCCCTTGCAAACTAGCTCTACCAAATGGTAGAGCTAGAATAATGGGTGTATTTGGAAATCCATTTTCAACCCTCCAATTCTAGAGTGAGCAAGTAGAATTGAAAATTGGTATCCAAACATGATTTCCTTTTAGATTACACCAATAAACATGTGTTAAGAGTGAGTGTTACAATTGTAAATTCTTTTAGTTTGAAAGATTGTTGAGATGTTACTTTTTTTTCTTTTAGATCCCGAAATTGAGATAGTAGCACCAAGTGAAGTAGCTACGGAATGCCACAATCAAACTATGGATGAGAGCTTCTCCCACACATTTAGTGATGTCCATCCAGAAGGTTTAAAGACAAATGCTGACAATGAAATTGGGGTACCTAAATCTCCAACAAATGAAGCAATGGGTGAGAGTTTCCAGCCCGAAGAAGAAGTACCAAGAAGTACCGAGAAGTACCAAGAAGTACCGACACTGCTATCTCCAAGAAATCAGTGTTGACAATTGTGTTGGACCGGAATGGTCTACTACTGAAACGTTGTCAACAACAACCATCTTCAATACATGAAACTATTCAAATGGATTCAAAACGATATATTGTACTAAGGCCAGGATGTATCCAATTCTTGAAGATTTTATTAAAAAATATTAATGTTGGGATCTGGTCAACAGCGACGACAGAGAGTAATGTTCTTCAAATATTGAGAATATTACAAGACAGAGCAGGAGAGATATTGCCTTTTTTTGTAGTTTGGGCTCAAGAGGCTTGCGAGAAGGATAAAAGTGGCAAAATAGCTAGACCTGATAATCCAACAGTTCAGGCAATGTTCAAGCCATTGTCAAAAATTGCTTCATGTTTTGATTGTGATGCTCGTAGAACAGTTCTTATTGATGACTCTCCATACAAGGGATGTGCTTCTCCTGATAATAATTGTATATATCCTACAAAGTTTGATGAAGAAAAGATGGTCGACAATATTCTCATTGATGAGCTGCTCCCTTACTTATTGCAGCTTGATGAGAGTGAAGATGTGCGTGAGATCATTGGCTCTAATCGCTACGGACAACCTCCAGTATCCAATGAAAATGAATACAGAGGTGTGGTAGATTTTTGGAGAAAGCGCAATTTAAATTGGTCACAGAAGACAATCTACACTGATAGGCTACCACTATCAGAGATTATACAAAAGTATGTCGACAATCAAGAGGTATTAGCAAGACAATATGAAAACAAAAGAGAAGAGATAATAGAAATTATGGCAAAAGAACGAGTCAGCATTGCTAGCATGAGGGGACCACAAGTGATTTCTCTAGCTAGAAAATTGGGTTCTACCACAACGCAGTTGAAGGCAGCCAATGCAAGGGCTTTCATAAACAAGGTGTTAAATGAGTACAATCTTCTCCAACGGGATAGAAATAACTAAGGTACTACCCAACATAAATGATAATTATAACTAAATACATGATTTTATACAACAATTGTGTATTCACAATGAAGAAACTTAATTTATCATGGTTTCTTGCAGATTTATTTCAAGGATATTGTTCCAAGGAGTATTCACTTAAAGAAGCCACCATTTGTCACCAAGGATTGTATTTTTTTTTGAGGAATTTTATCTTTTTGTAATCATGAATTGACAAGAAATTTTGTCCTGTTTTTAAAGTAGTGGCAAATGTATTACTCTTCAAATAATTTTATAAATGTTGGAGTGCACTCTACTATAGGGGGTCTCCTAATTTGAAATTGTATGGAAGCTTGATCTTTGTCTTATGATTTTAATTCCTACATATATGGACTATGGGTAGAGCTAGATCAATGCCTTCTAGCTCCACCTCATGGTAGAGCTAGACTTCAAAGCATTCTAGCTCCACGACATGGTAGAGCTAGACTTGAAAGCATTGTAGCTCTACCATATGGTAGAGCTAGATCAATGCATTCTAGCTCTTCCACGTCACCACATGGTTGAGTTGGACTTCAAACCATTCTAGTTCTACCATGGGGTCTATCTAAAATATTTTGATACAGCTCTACCACGTGCTAGAGCTGGACTTCAAATATTATTTCTAATTTTGCCATGGGATCGAGCTAGAATACTTTGATATAGCTCTATCACATGGTAGAACTAGATTTAAAAATATTCTAGCCCTACCACACGGTTGAGCTAGAACAGTGGATTGATCTAGATCAATGCATTCTAATTTCACCACATTCTGATACCTGCTAGCACATTTTGTCGCGTCTTTTTAGAATCAAATGGAAAGAGTCTTTGCATCTTGGGTCATTTTGTAATGCAACTAAAGTCAACATTTTAGAACAGTATATAGTTTAATGTTAGCGTGCATAGTCACATTTGTTTTGTAATTATTTAAAATCTATCTTTGCATAAAAGTAGTTGTAACATGCCTTCCCTCACATGCCCACCTTTATCATTAAGCATGCTCATTTTTTTCCAGGTCATGTGATTGATTCTAATTGGCAGAGGCAACTTCTTCGTCACAGAGCATTAGTACGTCACTTGTCCAAGAAAATCCACAGTGTACGAAGACAGTTGGTTCAGCACCGTCTTGACCGTCTATGGGAAATTGATGCAAGGTTGCGCTTTGTGCATCCCTCTGAGGGGGTTATCATATTGACATGGTATTCGTCAGACCCAATATGCGTACCCCTACACAAAGAGGATGATAGGAGGGCTATTATTCTAAACCTTAATGGTTTGTTGTGCCATGTTGTCGAAACCCAATATGATGAGAAGGATCCTCCTTATAGCAACGAGTTGGTAAAATACCCAATTAACCAATATCGTTATGTCCTATGTCACAAGGATGCACATGAGTTCTTAGATTGGTGTATTCAATTCTTTTATGTTTTTATTTGGAGCGCATGTAGGAGAACTAAGCTCTCTGGAATAATTGACACAGTATTTCCACAACAAAAGCCCAAGTTTGCAGGTGTTCTCTCACAAGAGCATTGTTCAAAATCCACATGGGTTGTGCAGAATAGACAAGTTTTCTTTAAAAATCTTGAGACCTTTTGGGGTCTCCATCCTTTGTACAACAAGAAAAATACATTGATAATTGATGATAGCTACTATAAGGTGTTTAAGAATGAACGAGGAACCTGGTTAATAGTCCGAGAATTATACCATCAACCTTCCAAGGAAAGGTATAGTTTTTTGACAGAAGATTTAAGAAATTGGTTGTTTTTATGGCTACAGAATGAAGATCGGCAAGAGTATACATGGGATAATGCCTTTGAAGAAAAACCTAACCAATTCTCAGATGATGTGATGAAGAAATGGCTTGAAGAAGAGAAATTGGAAGTAGAGAATAGGAAAAAGACAAAGGTGTGGAAGCAACAACAGGAGGCTGATGCTGAGGCAGAGAGGCAGGAACAACTTGAAATTCAAAGAAAGCAAAGAGAGGAGGCTGAAGCTGAGGCAGAGAGGCAAGCAGAGAGTGAAAATCAAGCAAAGCAACAAGAGGAGGCATCATGAAAGTAATACACCACCATGAATCTCATTTTGTTTGTCCCTAATATAATCAAATGTAGAGGATGTGGCCTTTTTTTAATGTAATAAAAAGCCATATATTGAAATATGATATTGTAATCAGGCCTCTTATGGAGCATACTGTTCAAATGTTTGCCTTTGCAAAGCATTGAACAAATTCTAGCACAAGCAATAAATTCATGTTCATTTACAATGTCTTATTATAATTGAGTCATAAATGGAGTGCATCCTTCTCTAAGGAGACTCCTTTTATCCTTTTATCTTTTGGTCAAACTTTGCAAATTATTATTTTTTTAGTAAGAGTAGGTGAAGACTTTTAACTATCATTTTGACAAAGGTCATCCTATTGCAAGGAGACTCTTTCTATCTTTAGTAATGTTAATTTGTAGTAGTTGTGTATATAAGGAAACTTTCACCTGGCATGTCAAATTATAAATTCTTGTTTCAAATTATTTAGTCTTTGTTCATTACAATGCAGTCTTGAAATTGGAGAGTGCATCCTACTCTAAGGGGACTCTCAATATACAATCTCTTGTATCAATGTTTTTACTTGGGGGTCTAGATTGAACAAATGGTAGATCCTGGTCCTTTCAATGCATTCTTGCTCCACGTGGTAGAACTAGCATTCTATGTCTATATCTACCATGTGGTGGAGCTACCATCCATTGAAGTCTAGCTGTATAATTTCATAGAGCTAGCTAGCTCCACCATGTGGTATCTTATTGAGCTCTAGCTCCACCATGTGGTGGAGGTAGCAGCCATGGTCTCTTCATGGAATTTTGGCCTTACCACATGGTGGAGCTAGTATCCATGTGTGGTAGACCTAAACCTTTTGAAGTCATACAATACGACTAGAATTTTGAGTCTAGATCTACCGTTTGGTGGAGCTTGCATCCACTAAAGTCTAGCTCTATAATGTCCAAGTGGTGGAACAGGATCTAGAATGGATAAGTCATGGATCAAGAAATCCTTTTCAGCTCTATAATAGACAAGTGCAAGATCTAAAGTGAAGAGATAAAGTGATTGACGTTGGAATGCTCAATATGAGCAAGAAGGCAAATATCTCGCTACATTGTCCATTTCAGGTAAATAACTACACGAGTTTTCTTCAAAAAAGTTCATTTCTTTTGGGGTCTCCATGTTTTGTACAACAACAAGAATACATTGAAACTCGATGATAGCTACTACAATGTGTTCAACAATCAAGATAATAATTGAGAGAATAATCTAAGTGTATAATCTTGTGAGTACACAAAATGAACATGCTTAAAAAGAAGCTCAATATCTCATTCAACCAATACACCCCCATGACACTAGTACATTTTGTTACTCCCTTTTGTAATTGAATGTGAATGGTCTTTGTAAATGGTCTCTATTATAATAAAATATAAAGGGTCTTTGTAATCTGGCCATCTTTGCGAGCGTGCTGTTCAATTGTGTGCCTTTTGCAAGGCATTGAACATATTTTAACACAAAAAAATAAATTCATTTTCATTTACAATGTTTTATTATAATGGAGTCGTAGATGGAGTGCATCCTAATCTAAGGAGACTCCTTTTATCTATTTACAAAGTGCATCATACTTTAAGGGGACTCTTTAGTAGAATAAGCTTCATCAAAATGAAATCTTTTAACCGTAATTTTGACAAAGTGCATCCTACTCAAGGAGACTCTTTCTATCTTTAATAATGTTAATGTGTAGCGATTGTATATATAAGTATAATACCTTCACCACCTCAATTTATAAAATCTTGTTCATTTTGTCTTGTTCATTACAATGAAGCTTTAAAATTGGAGAGTGCATCCTACTCTAAGGGGACTCTCAATATACAATCTCTTGTATCAATGTTTGTAATTGGGGGTATAGATCAATCAAATGTTATATCTTGGTTTCTTATGGACTGTAGAATGGCCAAGTGGTGGATCTAAAAATCTTTAAATCCTCCTCAATGTGTTGTAGCTCCACATGGTAGAGCTAGCTCAAAATTCTAGCTCTACCATGTGGTGGAGCTAGAACCCCTAAAAATCAAAATTACACCCCCATGATACCAGCACATTTTGTTACTTCCTTTTATAATTGAATGTAAATGGTCTTTGAATATGGTCTCTATTATAACAAAATATAGAGGATCTTTGTAATTTGGCCAACTTTGGGAGTAGACTGTTCAATTGTGTATCTTTGCAATGCATTGAACAATTTTTAACACAATAAATAAATTCATAGATGGAGTGCATCCTAGTCTAAGGAGACTCCTCTTATGCATCCACAATGTGCATCCTACTTTAAGGGGACTCCTTTTATCCTTTTATCTTTTGGTTGTTAATGCAAAAGTTTTATTATTTCTTTAGTAGAATTAGCTTCATCAAAATGAAAATTTATAATCGTAATTTTGACAAAGTGCATCCTACTCCAAGGAGACTCTTTCTATCCTTAATAATGTTAATTTGTAGTGGTTGTGTATATAAGGATACCTTCACCATGTCAATTTTTAAAATTCTTGTTCATTTAGTCTTGTTCATTACAGTGGTCTTAAATTGAAGAGTGCATCCTACTCTAAGGGGACTCTCAATATACAATCTCTTATACCATTGTTTTTAATTGGGGGTCTAGGTTGACCAAATGGTAGAATCTGATCTTGGGTTCTTATGGACTGTAGAATGGCCAAGTGGTGGATCTAAAAATCCTCTTCAATTGTAAAATATACAAGTGGTGGATCTGAAAAATCTTGAAACCTTTCTATTTCTAAGATCAAGCTAGGTTCGATCTAGCATCACTTGATAAAGCAAACCATTTTAAATTTTTTATACTAGGTTGAAGAAGGTAGATTCTAGATTAAATGCATCAAATTTTTCAATGTGGGAATGGGATTTTTCCCACTTTACCTAATACGGTCTTTAAAAATAATCCATTGACAAAACAGATATGGTCAGAGATTTCATAACTCAAAATTTCCATTCAATCCCTTGTTTCACAAAAAGAGTACCACTCTGGACTCTCCGTTGGGACCAGCTGGTCAGCAACGAGATCCAATTAACAGATTACAATAATCATTTCGTCAACCTTCATATATATATCTTCCACGACATACGCATGGGTGTCCTAAGCATCGCGAGCCCGTGCATCGCTTGGTCAAAACCCTCCAGGATCCTCCTTAGGTGTCCTGGTACTTCACTCAGGGACCGCTTCGTCGGCCCTCGCCCATCGTACCGGAAGCACACCATTTTTCACCATACCTAGGCTGGTCAAGACCTGGGCAGGTTTTTGCCGCGTGAGCTATCCCTTGAACACTCCCCGCTAGCTGTTGCAACCGAACTTCCCTTAGATAAACACATATGCCAAATGCTCCCTCCAGCATTCTGGCGTAAGACAGTCCTTTAAGAAAACAGGGTTTCTATGCAAATTTTCAGTTTTGATTTTGTTTTTGAATACAATGGTTATATCTTAATTCCGTATCCGAATACTTCTAGATCACAGGTCTGGATTCCCAAGCAAAACTTCTCGAATTCTGTAATCTTGATCCTCGGATCAAAATCAAAGGTCTCAACTTAGTTTCAGATTCGTGAGTGCATTTTTCCTGAACTGGGCAAATCGTCATTGATTGAAATTGACGAAGGAATTAGGTGTTGGTCAATAGCCTGAATCAAAGTTTGGGTCTGGAAAGGTTCTTCCTAAACTATCTTTCTTGAAAGGTAATATTTCAATTTCTCTTTTTCTCAATTTCGTTCATTGAATATTTAAGATAATATTAGATAATTTGGAAAAAATCTCATACTTTGGAAGTTACCTTTTCAACATAGTTTTGGCCATATGTTGAGCATATTAACTCCAAATTTGTCGGACATTATAGATTTAGATCCTACTCTTCAAGATCTTTCTAATGATATGTCACATGATGGGGTTTTGACAAAAGCTTGGATAGGTTCACCATGAATGGGAATGGGATTTTTCCCAAATTATCTAATATGGTGCTATTTGCTTACAGATTTCTAAACTAAACATGAATTCCTATGAGGAATAAAATAATCATTTATCTCGATCTCTGACTTTGATAGTTTATTTGAATTTTCTCATTACCATGAATATGAAACGGTAGAATTTCCTCTCACAGATTATCTACTTATTCATTTTTCCAATTTTACGAAAATCAAACAGAGAATTAAAGAGAACCCTTATTTAAATATAAAAATTTCTTTTATGCATCCATTTATGCATAAAATCATTTATGATGAAAATCACACTTTTAATATAAAAATATCTTTTATGCATATGTTTATGCATACAAATCATTTATGACAAAAATCACTCTTTTAATATAAAAGAATTTCTTTTATGCATCCATTTATGCATAAAAGAATTTCTTTTATGCATCCATTTATGCATAAAAATCATTTATGATGAAAATCACACTTTTAATATTAAAAAAATATCTTTTATGCATATGTTTATGCATACAAATCATTTATAATGAAAATCACTCTTTTAATATAAAAGAATTTCTTTTATGCATAAAAATCATTTATGATGAAAATCACACTTTTAATATAAAAAATATCTTTTATGAACTTTATGATGAAAATCACACTTTTAATATAAAAAAATATCTTTTATGCATAAAAATCTTTGATGGGTGAAAATCACACTTTTAATATAAACAAATATCTTTTATGCATATGTTTATGCATACAAATCATTTATGATGAAAATCACTCTTTTAATATAAATCTTTTATGCATCCATTTATGCATAAAAATCATTTATGATGAAAATCACTCTTTTAATATAAAAGAATTTCTTTTATGCATCCATTTATGCATAAAAATCATTTATGATGAAAATCACACTTTTAATATAAAAAATTATCTTTATGCGTATGTTTATGCATACAAATCATTTATGCTGAAAATCACTCTTTTAATATATATAAAAATATCTTTTATGCATCCATTTATGCATAAAAATCATTTATGATGAAAATCATACTTTTAACATAAAAAAATATCTTTTATGCGTATGTTTATGCATACAAATCATTTATGTAGAAAATCACTCTTTTAATATAATAGAATTTCTTTTATGCATCCATTTATGCATAAAAATCATTTATGATGAAAATCACACTTTTAATATAAAAAATATCTTTTATGCATCCATTTATGCATAA
Organism: Cibotium barometz; assembly: GCF_041138505.1. Taxonomy (NCBI): domain Eukaryota; kingdom Viridiplantae; phylum Streptophyta; class Polypodiopsida; order Cyatheales; family Cibotiaceae; genus Cibotium; species Cibotium barometz. The sequence goes on along the minus strand of NC_141048.1, from coordinate 47,850,353 downwards.
AAATCATTTACGATGAAAATCATACTTTTAATATAAAAAAATATCTTTTATGCATATGTTTATGCATATAAATCATTTATGATGAAAATCACTCTTTTATGAAGGTCAAAATAAAATTTTAATAAGCTTCCTTCTATACATAGAATTTAATTCTAAAGAAAGTAACACTTTTTTTTTATAAAATATTTTTAGTAAGCATTTTTCTATACCTAGGATGAAAAATAACACTTTAAGAATACATATACGATGGGAATTACTCTTTTTGAATAAAAAAAGTAAAACTTATTTTTCACAATTTTAGTAAATTTCGCCATAACCTCCTTTGTATGGCTGATCATTTTTCAATTTTTCACTCTCTAAAATTAATATGAAATTCACCAAGAGTATTTAAATAATTCTAATGTAAAGATTTTCTATGTATCAAAGAGAAACATTATGAAAATCTTGATTTTATCCATTAATCATTCATCTAAGATAAAGAATGGTTGGATTTACTAAAGAAGAGAGGGGAATGCCTTTTTTCAATGAGGCATAACATCATATTCATATTAGAGAAGACAAAAATCATAAAAAACCATAAAATGAAATAGAAAAGAGAAGAATCTCCAACTTACAAGGAGAATTTGAGAGCTTTCCTTTGGTTTGATGGTTTAAGGGATCTACTCTTGTTTGAAACAAGAGTGGCCACCAATCTTTAGAAGAGGGAAGGTCAAAAACTAATGAATTATGAGTAAATTCACACTTTTTGGCTCTTGGGAGAAGTAGGGTAACAGTGCAAAAACACTATTGAGCTTCAACAAAGGGGAAGGCTACTTTTTATATAAAAAAGTGAGCTTCTAACCAACCCAACTGATTCTAGAATTTTCCAAATCAGTTTGGTCAGTTTTTGACCATTTTTGGGTCAATTTAGTCCACTTTTTGGATCTAGTTGAAACAGGAGAGAGGAGAGATAAAAATATCTCATTATTTGGGAGTTTAAAACTCTCCCACACATGTGAAATAGGTGCCTCCTTCATGAGGGAAATTCCCCCATACTGAGGTGTCAAAAATGTATCATTTCTTCTAAATATCTCTCTTTTTTAACTATTAACCTTGTCCTTAGTCAACTATTCATCTTATGTGAGTATTTACTCATTTTTGGGGGATTTTTATTTTATTCTTCCATTTATCTCCTCCCTACATTTGGATGAATCTTATTGGTCCATAGGAACCTTAATTTAAAATTTCAAAGAAATCTTGACCCCTAGGAGGATAAGGCCTCTTGAACAGATTATACTTGACTTCTAATGCACCTTCTGAAAATCTTTTTGAACTTCTATTTCGGGGGAACTTATTTTAATAAGAAGAGATATTTTTCTATCCAAAAATATTTAAAAACTGAATTACCACTCTCTAAAAGGTTTTCTCTCTCTAGGCCTGGTAGAAACAAGATCTTTTATATTTCTGAAGAGGGATTTGATTACAGGGGAAGATGTTGGACATCTTGAGAGGTTGGGGAGGAATCTTATATTCTCTCCCACTTGAAAAACACGAGATGCCCTCATCTCTCAAACTGGGGGTAATCCCGCAACAAATCGGCTTCATTCTCCCATGTGGCATCTGCAAAAGGATAGAACTTTCATTTTACCAATAATTCTCTGAGAATTCTGTTCCCTCTTGAGAATCTTTTCTCGAACATCAAGAATTTCTTCAGGTTGGAGTTCCATCTGCCCTTGGGTTGTAGAGGTCAGGATTTCATCATAATAAGCACATGATTTGGGCTTGGCACATATTTCTTTACAAGGCTTACATGAAATACATTATGAACTTTGAGATGAGGAGGCAAAAGAAGTTCGTAGTCTAAGTCACCTACTTTCTTTGTAATCAGATATGGCCCACAATATCTGGGGGATAACTTCTTGTACTTCCCAAGAGATAGAGAACTTCTTTTGGGCCGTACTCTAATGAAGACCATATCTGCTTCTTCAAACTTTCTGTCTGTCCTCTTCTCATTTGCATACTGCTTCTATCGATCCTGGGTAGCTTTAATATCTTTACGAATTGACCGCATCTGCTGCTCCATGTCGTCAAGCATATGTCTGGACATCTCGACCCTAATCAATGGGTCAGGCCAAGTTAATGGAGTTAAGCAGTCTTGTTCATACAGAGCTTTAAAAGGTCTCATCCCAATACTTCTGTGATAAGAAGCATTGTAGGCGAACTCAACCAGGTGTGCAGATAGCTTAGCTACTTCTTGGGTTCTCGGCCACAGCATGACCGAAGTATATCTTCGATTACCTAGTTTACCCTTTCAGTTTGACCATCGGTCTCAGGGTGGTAAGCTGTGCTGAGATCCAAGGAAGTTCCCACTGCTTTGAAAAATGAAGTCCAGAACCTTGAAGTAAACTTGGGATCTCGATCACTTACTATTCTCCTGGGTAGGCCATGCAATCTGAAGATTTCTTTGAGGGCTTACGCAAGCATCCACCAGGGGAAATGAATGAATGAGAACTACCTGAATCAATCAAAAGCTTAGAAGGTTTACCTTGATACTCTGCCGGAGTATGGATGACTGAGAACTGACGGTTAGGCCCTTGGTTTTCAATTGCAGCATAGATCTGCCCTCTTTCCTCTTCTACTACATCTGAAATTGTGACTGCTCTGGCTACTGCAGTTTGAGGCAAAACTCTTTCTCTTTGGTTGCCCCAATTCTGAGAAGGAGTTCTGAGGTTACTCTGGACAGAGGCAGATGGCTAACCTGGAGTTCTTCTGGGATTTCCTTGGCTTGGGCGAGACGGACCCTGATTAGATTGGTATGAAGGAGTTGGTCTCTGAACTCGGGGTCCTTGACTTCCCTGTCCTCTTGACATGGCAGGAGTCGGGCAGTCTTTCAGCTGGTGACCAAAACCTTGGCATCCAAAACATCGGTTTTCACTTCTGAGCTCGTCCCTCTGATTTCTTGAAAGAGGTGGGGCTCCTGAGAAAGTATTCTGGGGGAAGGATCTTCCTTCACTTTGGAATCTTCCTACATCTTGATTTTGATTCGGGCCTTGCTGCCTCTTCGGGGGTGGAAAGTTTGAAGTACTTCCCTGGGTTTGGAATCTTTCTTCAGCGGGACCTTTACTACAAAGGCTTTGGCAAAATCCTTTGCCATTCTTACGGCTTTAGCCATGGACACTGGCTTGGCATTTTTGACCAATGTGTCCAAGGGTTCGTTCATTCCCCGAATACCTGGCCATGAGTTGTTCTTCATCTAGAGGTGGTGAATATTTGAGTAGAAGAGCAAAGGCCTGGTGATATTCCTTGATGGTTTTACTCCCCTGCTTTAGCTCTAAGAATTCGTTCATTCTGATTTCCAAAAATCTAGGGGGACAAAATCTCTTCCTCAAATAGTTTTTTAGGTCGTTCCAAGACTGAGTATTTCTGTCCAGACGGTTGGTGTCACAGTGGTTCCTCCATGCTACCCTAGCTATTTCCACTATTTTCAGCCTGGCAAGAGCCATTTTTCTCCGCTCATTGTAGACTGTGAGGTCAAAATATTCTTCCATGGCTTCCACCCATTTCTCCACAGCCTCGCCTAGGTTCTCTCCTTCTCCTTTTGAAGGGTCCTGGCTGACTCCTATGAAGAGCCTTGCGAACATCAAGGTCAAGCTCGTCATCTTCAGAGAGAGGGTCTGGCTGACGGCCACGATTTCCTCGTCTCATGATTTTGCCAAAAGTTTATATATTATTGAATTTTTATTTTGATATCATCCATGAGATCCTAAGATTTATGAGGTTCGGAAAACAATTTCTTAAACAAGACAATGATCTTATTGGAGATCTACGACATATGTCCGATAACAGATTTTTCTTTATCAGATCGTCCATAAACAATCACTTATACAATAGGGAATTTTTCTCTGGAAAACATTTCTTTATTTATATAAAAGTTGCAATATGTACATAGAGCAGCTTGGCTCCAAAATTCAAAATCTCCTCGAGAGTCGCATAAGATGACAGTACTGGGCCATAGCCATGCCCTCATACAAACGTTCACTTACTGAAAAGGGAGCTATTATTTTCTCCTTAGGAATAAAACAACTAAGGAGTCTATAGACTTGGCATGAAAGTCTAAAATTCTGAGGTGTCGAATGATATAGAATGACGCCACGCACCATTTTCAACTTTAACAGAATCATTGCCAACAATGAGAGGTTCTACCACAGCATTGCACGGCGGTTGCAAGAGGCATGGACATACTGCCCTGCAAACCACTTATGCTGTTGTCTCTCCGCTGGGTTAGCAAAATATAAATCCTCGAAATGGCATGCGAGTCTTGCTCGGCTTGTTCGAGTTGAAGCAGAAGAAATGAGATGCTCGAAGGCGAACGCAGTCATATCTTGAGACTGGGTGAGGTTGGGAATACCAAATAAATAGAGAACTTCCATCTATAAAAATAATTTCTTTGATTAAAAATTTTTCATTAAAGAAGCTTACGGAATGAAAATGCATTATGTGAAAATGCTTTTTCTGAGTTTTTACTATCAATTTCTAATAAGAATTTGTTTATCCTTATATTAGCTTTCAACAAAGCTCTGATACCAGCTATGAGATCCCTCTGCTCCCTCCGCGGACTCCCGGTAGTAGCTGACAGCGGAAGCAGCCCCCTCATGCGCAGGGCAGGGTTTCTCACTCAGGGCCTCGCCCACGAATATCCGGGCACAAGACTAGGCTGGTGGTCACTCCAAAAACCAAAACCGGGAAAATTTCCCATGCCCGGAAAGCGGGGACGATTCCACCTTTTTGAATTTCTTAACAAATTTTTCTAACGAGATCAATCTAAACTATCCTTCACCTGAATAAACAAGATAGAAGGAACTATCACTGAATAATTTGATCATCTGAGCAATTTCAACGCTTTTTTCCTAATCAAGATCAGGCACAGCCGTTGATCCACTCAATTGAGAAAATTTATCAGGGAATTAACTAACTACTCGAATCCTAGCGTAATCCTAAGATTTTTTAGTTTGATTATTAAAACTCCACTGATTCCAGCCTAACCACATCCGGTCCATGGGTTTAGCCACCACCCTACCAGTGGAATCGGTACAACCAAACAAGTACTCACCCACCCATAATTGAATGCCTTTCTTAACTTTAGCTTTAGAAAACAGGTACGCACACACTCCTCTTTAAAACTTTAATATAAAAATAATCCATTGACAAAACAGATATGTGTTGAAAGAACGGTAGAGGGGGAGGAGACACACACACAGGAGCAAACCCTAATGTATATTGCAAACCCTAACCATAGAGGGAAGCCATGTCCACTCTCACACAAAGCATAATGCACTAATCCATAATCCACACAACACACAATGAGTTGTGTCCACACTCTACTAACCCTAGCTAATGTCCACACACTATGACCAGCTGGACACGCGGTCATTTATGTCTCACACATGTTCCTACCTAATCTGCCAGCACATAGCATAGCTGGCTCACATCGAGCTTGAATCTCAACAGCCCCTCTCAAGCTCATGATGTACTGCTGATGAAGATGTAGATGAGCTTGGGATATCAAGACTCTCAACACTCCCCCTCAAGCTCATCCCATGTACTCCCAACATAGTCCGGAAGTACTCGAACTTCTCCCTGCTAAGTGGCTTCGTAAAGATGTCTGCCACCTGCTCATTAGTCTTCACATACTGAAGATCAACTGTACCATCCAGCACCTTTTCTCTGACAAAGTGATAATGGACCTCTATGTGTTTGGTCCTCGCATGAAATACTGGATTCTTTGCCAACTGTATACTGCTCATGTTGTCACAATGTATGACAACTTTGCCACCAATAGGCTCACATAAATCTGTCAAGAGACTCTTTAACCATATAGCCTCACAAGTAGCAATGGCTGCTCCTCTGTACTCAGCCTCTGTACTGGATAAAGCAACTGTAGGTTGCTTTTTGCTACTCCAACTCACCACAGCACTTCCAAGTGTAAAAGCATATCCACTAGTAGACCTCCTGTCATATGCGCTACCTGCCCAATCAGCATCTGTGTAGCCATGTATGTCCAAGCTTTTACCACTCTCATAAAATAAACCATAATGTGCTGTGGTTTTCACATATCTCATGATGCGTCTCACTGCATCCAAATGTGGTTTCCTGGGGCTCTGCATAAACTGGCTGACTAGCCCCACCGCATAACTCAGATCCGGGCATGTGATAGTCATATATATGAGACTACCAACCATCTTCCTGTACATAGAAGGATCATCCAATTCCTCGCCATAATCAGCCCGCAACTTCACATTTTGCTCCAATGGTGTACTCATAGGCTTACAACCTGTCATGCCATACTTTGCCAACATATCCAATGCATATTGGCGCTGTACTAACCAAGTACCTGCATGATCTTTCACCACTTCAATGCCAAGGAAATATCTCAACTCACCAAGATCTTTCATGTCAAATTGCCCACTCAAAGCTTTCTTGACATGCATCACATCTGCACCATGATCACCTGTGATAATCAAATCATCCACATAGATGACTAGTAAAACAATCCCATGCTGTGTCTTCTTCACATAGAGTGAAGAATCTGCTGTAGAAATCTGAAAACCAAGTGAGATAAGATATCTGATCACCTGTGATAATCAAATCATCCACATAGATGACTAGTAAAACAATCCCATGCTGTGTCTTCTTCACATAGAGTGAAGAATCTGCTGTAGAAATTTGAAAACCAAGTGAGATAAGATATCTGCTCATCTTATCACTCCAAGCACGAGGTGCTTGCTTTAGACCATACAATGCCTTTTTCAACCTGCATACGTGAGTGGGATATCTAGGGTGTACATACCCTTCTGGCTGTGCCATGTATACTTCCTATTGTAGATCTCCATTCAGAAATGCATTCTTAACATCCATCTGATGCATTTCCCAGCCATTAGCTGGAGCCATAGCAATGACTGCTCTCACTGTGCCCATCTTAGCCACTGGACTAAACGTCTCATCATAATCCAATCCTTGGGTCTGTGCATAACCCTTTGCTACCAATCTTGCTTTATGTCTCTCAATAGATCCATCAGCCAGATTTTCACTTCACTTTGTAAACCCATTTACATCCAATAACATTCTTGTCCTTTGGTAGTGCAACCAAGTCCCATGTATCATTATGGACCAATGCGTCCATCTCTACATCCATTGCTTTTTCCCATACATGCTCTCCAATAGCCTTTGTATAGCATGTAGGTTCCACATGCTTCACCATAGATGTCATGTATGCATAGTGCATAGCAAAATCTCTATATGTCAACCTGTCAATAGGATATCTGACTCTCTGGGATCTCCGCAATGCCTGCGGGTCACTCTGTACACCTGTAACTCTAGCATGTGGTGGCACATATCTGTCCTGTCTAGCACCAGGTGTGCGTAAAACAGGTATGCCAAGCTCCTCATCCAAACTCTCAGAACTAGATGACTCATATCCTGTGATTCCAATTCCTTCGACTTTCTTTTTGCCTTTATCCATAGCACTACTCCCAGTGCTTACACTCTCATGCCTCAAACGTCCTGACCATGGACGTACACTGCTACTCTCAGCTTCTGCTGTCTGCTGGCCCAGACATAGTAGTAGAACTAGAACTTGCTTGTGATGGCAAGTTCACAGGCACATCAGCCTCAAGTGACTCAATAACACCCTCATCTTTTGCTTTGTACCAACTAGCAAGCTCATCAAACACCACATCTCGTGAGATGACCACTTGTCTAGTCTGTGGATTATAACACTTGTAGGCCTTTCGATCCTGTGCATATCCAACAAATACACATTTCTCTGCTTTAGGATCCAACTTCCTTCTTCTTTCATCAGGCACATGTACATAAGCTATGCATCCAAAAACTTTAAGATGTCCAATGTCTGGCCTGTAACCTGTAAGCCGCATCTCTGGCGTGCTTCCATGAATGGCTGCTATAGGTGTTTTGTTCAATATATACACTGCAGTAGCACATGCTTCTGCCCAATAGTAATCTCACATGCTCTTTTCATTGAGCATTGCCCTTGCCACTTCACATATGACTCTATTCTTTCTTTCAGCCATACCATTCTGCTGAGGTGTATACCTGCAAGTCAACTGTCTCCTTATTCCATGCTTCCTCAAGAAATGCTCAAAAGCCTTTGAGGTGTATTCACCACCTCCATCTGTCCTCAGAAATTTAATCCAACAGCCATATTGCTTTTCTGCAAAAGCTTTGAAATCCATGAATTTTTCCAACACTTCACTCTTCTCTTTCAGAAAGTATATCCATGTCATTCTGCTGAAATCATCTATGAATGTAACATAGTATAAACTGCCTTTGATAGATGGGTTTTGTGCAGGACCCCATACATCACTGTGTACTATCTCAAGTGGCCTGTTACTCATATTTCCTTCTCTAGGAAACCTCAACCTTGCCTGCTTCCCAAACTGACAGGCTTCACAAACATGCATATCTCCATCATATTTGAACCTAGGCAATCCATTGACAATGCCTCTTGTTTGCATGTTCTTTAATCTCTGTATATTGACATGGCCAATCCTCTTGTGCCACATATCAATGTCCTGTACCACATTCCTGCTCTTTGAGAACATGGCTGATTTTAGCTCAGGAATTCCAGCATCCCCAGCTTAAACAGTCTTCCTTCTTTCTTGCCTTTAGCAATCACTCTAGTTACCACCATGTTGTGCATAGTTTCCACCATAATGACCACCACGTTGTGCTCTTCCCCCTCTCAAATCATTCTGTTTGCGGAAACAATCTCTCGCCATATGACCATATTTGCCACAATAATGGCATTCCACATCTTGCATAGAATTTTGTTGGCCTTGCCAACGTCTGTGAGATCCCTGTTCCCACCGAGCAATAGTTTCAGGGTGCTAGCAGCGGAAGTAGCACTTCTCGCGCGGGACAGGGATCCCACATTCGGGGCCTCGCCTACGGATATCCGGACAAGAGACTAATCCGTCGGTTTGTCCAAAACCGAAACCGGAAAAACTTCCTTTACCCGGAAAGCACGGGCGATTCCACCAGGATAACTCTTTACTCTAACGTAGTCAAGATCATTACTGATCAAACTGATCTGATTGCACCTTTAACGGTACTTGGTCAAATCAAGGAAGAACTTGCACTTGGATCATTGGGATCAACGCTTTTTTCCCCATCAAGAGGCACAGCCGTTGATTCCTATCCATAGAACAATTTCTATCCGGGATTTACTTCATCTATCGTAATAATAGAATTTAAATCTCGATTTACGGATCCATCAGTCCAGCCTAACCCCATCCGATCCCATGGGTTAGCCAACCGCCCAACCACTGTAGTGATGGGATCCAATTTGGAATTTGGTTAGGTTTTGTCCCGGGTACCAAGGAAAAGAGTTCCAAGGCCCCCTAGCCGGAAGTTCATGCAAACATAAAACTAGCCACACCACTTACACACCCAATATGAAATTGCCTTTTTCTTAGCATCAGCTAACTTTAAAACAATCCTTTAAGGAAACCATAGTACCACTGATCACAATCTTCCAATTTATCCAGTTGATTCATAATTTCCCATCATTCCTTCATCAGAGTATCTATGGCATCATTGGCAACTAGAACGCTCACCACCTGTCCACACAGGGGCCTTTTCAATAGTTCCTAGCCCATAATACTCGGCAATATAATCACTTAAAAAAAATCAAGATGGACTCTCGTTGAAGATCAGCAAGATCAACCAACAGATCCATATAAAGAGCCATGGACTCATCCATTGAAGACCAGCAAGGTCAATCAACCAGATCCATGCCCGGTTTCACAAAACAACTCTTACTCCTTGTTCCAATATCTTCCACGACGCACGTGTGGGTATCTTCGGCGACCCAGAGCCCGAGCACCGTATGGTCAGCACCCTCTAGGATCCTTCGCAGGTGACCTAGCGCTTCACTCATAGGCCGCTTCCTTGGTCCCTCATCCACCGTACCGGAAGCTCACCATTTAAATCGAACCGAGGCTGGTCAAGACCTCGGTCGACCTTGCTACGCGAGACGTCCTCCATTGACTCTCCGTCAGCAGTTGCAACTTTATCAGTTAGGTCTCCACGACCTTAAACACAAGACGGTCAAAATGCTTCCCCAGCATTCTTGACATAAAACAGCCATTTACAAACAGCATTTACAAACAGTTTACAAATACAATTTCTATATTAACTCTCATTTTTCCACATTATCCCTCATTAATCCACATTACTTATTCCACATTCCATTTATATGTGTACTCATCCAATCACATCATTTTTCATCTCTTCACTTCAGATTCCTTCACATCACATATCATATATTCACATCCATATCCACATCCATACATCCACATCCACATCCACATTCACATCTACATGCTTACCTCCATTTTCACATCCTCATTTATACATCCACATCCCATATCCACATTCATACATACACATCCATAAATCCACATTCATACATCCACATCCCATATCCACATTCATACATACACATCCATATCCACATCCATAAATCCACATCCACATGCATACATCCACTATCACGTCCTCATTCATACATCCACATCCACATCCACATCCATATACATACATACATCCCATATCCACATTCATACATACACATCCATATCCACATCCATAAATCATAAATCCACATCCACATGCATACATCCACTATCACGTCCTCATTCATACATCCACATCCACATCCACATCCATATACATACATACATCCCATATCCACATTCATACATACACATCCATATCCACATCCATAAATCATAAATCCACATCCACATGCATACATCCACTATCACGTCCTCATTCATACATCCACATCCACATCCACATCCATATACATACATACATCCACATCCACATTCTCATTCACATCTATACATCCACATCTACATCCACATACATACATACATCCACATCCACATTCCACATTCACATCTATACATCCACATCTACATCCACATTCACATACATCCATCCACATTTCCATTCACATCTATACATCCACATACATACATACATCCACATCCACATCCACATACATACATACATCCACATCCACTTTCCACATTCACATCTATACATCCACATCTACATCCACATTCACATACATCCACATCCACATTTTCATTCACATCTATACATCCACCTCTACATCCACATACATACATACATCCATATCCACATTCCACATTCACATCTATACAACCACATCTACATCCACATTCACATCTATGCATATACATCTTCATGCATACATCCATTTTCACATTCATACATCCACACTCCCATCTCCACATCCACACATCCATATACATACATCCATTTCCACATTCCCATTCATATAACCCCATATGCCTTCACATCTAATCTTTTACATCACATCCATTCTTGCCCTATCATCACAACCCATATACATCTTATCCTATCACATACACTTCTTACCTCATCTCATACACATCTTATCACATCTTAATTCATCTTATTACCTCTTATCACATCTTATACACCTCTTATCACATCCTATCACATCTCATATCTATTTATAGAATACAAGAGAACTCTTATATTTGATATAAGATTTCTTTACACATTTATTTATGCATAAATTCCATTTAAGGAGATTAATACTTTCGAAGTAAAAATCAATCTTTTTTTTTGCATCTTCCTATGCATAAATTCATTTTAAATGAAAATGATACTTTTGAATTAAAATTCAATCTTTTATGCATCTTCCTATGCATAAATTCAATTTAGATGAGAATGACACTTTTGAATCAATCTTTTATGCATCTTCCTATGCATAAATTCAATTTGGTAGGAATTACACTTTTAGAATAAAAGAATTTCTCTTATGCATGTAATTTATGCATAAAATCCATTTATGAGGAAAATCACACTTTTAGTATAAAAAGAATATCTTTTATGCATACCTATATGCATGAAATCTAATATGATAAAAGTAACACTCTTACAATAAAATAATCAACTTTTATGCATACCTCTATGCATGAAATTCAATTATGATAAAAGTCACACTTTTATAATAAAATAATCAACTTTTATGCATACTTCTATGCATGAAAATTAAAAATGATAAAAGTAACACTTTTGATATAAAAAAAATTTCTTTTATGCATACTTCTATGCATGAAAATTAAAAATGATAAAAGTAACACTTTTGATATAAAAATTTTTCCTTTATGCATACTTCTATGCATGAAAATTAAAAATGATAAAAGTAACACTTTTGATATAAAAATTTTCCTTTATACATACTTCTATGCATGAAAATTAAAAATGATAAAAATAACACTTTTGATATAAAAATTTATCCATTATGCATACTTCTATGCATGAAATAAAAATGGTAAAAATAACACTTTTGATATAAAAATTTATCCATTATGCATACTTCTATGCATGAAATAAAAATGGTAAAAATAACACTTTTGATATAAAAATTTATCCATTATGCATACTTCTATGCATGAAATAAAAATGGTAAAAATAACACTTTTGATATAAAAACTTATCCTTTATGCATGATATTAAAATTCAATTTCTCCATGATTGTAATGAAATTCTTTCAATTAATCTAGGATGATAATTCCTAGAATATGGTAGGAAGTCCTCTTTTTATGCTTTGAATGAGATTAGTTTATGCATAATTTTTATAAAAATTTTGCCATAGCTCCGCTGCTATGACTGATAAATCTCAATTTTTCTAAGGGATAATGCTTATCATTAAGAAAATAATTAAAATAATCTCTAATTGGATTATTAATCCATAATGGATTGAATCATTAATATACATAAACTAAAAGCATAGAAAAAAGCCATTAATTTGGCCTCAAGCATAGTTTAATCTTGGGTTAAGGAAAAGCTTTATGAAAAGCTTGATTTGGATTGAGAACGGGTCATGAGTATGACCATTTCTTGAGTGAGAGAGAGAATTTACATAAAAATCATTAGAATTTAAACATAAATGAAAATTAACTTCAATAGCATTATGTAACTCTTCACTACTATTCAAACTTCAATAGCATTAAAAAAAAACCATAACAATTAAACTTCTCAAGCTTGAGAGGGGTTGAGAAGAGAGAAACATTGAGAAATTAAAGAAAGATCAATATTCACTAATTACCTTACAACTTGCTTGATTCTTTGTTCACGGTAGAGGCCCCCAACCAATCAATTGGTTAAGTATGTTGATGGAGCCACTAATGGGGATTGAAGAAAGAGGGAAGCTCCAAAAACTAGTGAATTATTAAATGAATTCACAGTTTCTGGATTAGGTGGAGTAGAGTAACGATGCATAAACACTATATATTTTTCAACAAGGGGGAGGCTTCTATTTATAGGAAAAATTGAGCTCCTAACCAAACAAACTGATTCTAGAATTTTCTAAATCAGTTTGGTCAATATTTGACCATTTTTAGGTCAGTTAAGCTAACTTTTTGGAACTAGACTTAAATGAGGAGAGAGGAGAGATGAAATATCTCAATTTTTATGAGTTTAAAACTCATTCAAGCATGTGAAATATGCACCTCCTTTAAAGAACTCCCCTTCCTTACATATGTGTCAAAATGGAATCATTATACCCAAAATATCTCATATTTTTAATATTGCTCATAGTTTTTTTTACTAATAAACCTTGTACATTTTCAACTCTTCATCTTATGTGAAATATGCACCTCCTTTAAAGAACTCCCCTTCCTTACATATGTCATACTTTTAATATTGCTCATAATTTTTTACTAATAAACCTTGTACATTTTCAACTCTTCATCTTATGTGAAATATGCACCTCCTTTAAAGAACTCCCCTTCCTTACATATGTCATACTTTTAATATTGCTCATAATTTTTTACTAATAAACCTTGTACATTTTCAACTCTTCATCTTATGTGAGCATTTACTCATTTTTGGGTATCTTCTTTTACAAAATTGGATTTATCTCCTCTCTACACATGGATTGATGCTATTGGCCCATAGGAACCTTAATTGGACCATAATCCAAAAATTTCTGAAAATCTAGACCCTTAGGCTAAGGTCCTTTATACACATTTCCGATTAATTCCAATTGCACATTGGAAAATTCTTTTTGAATTTCTGTTTCAGGGGAACTTATTTTAATAGGATGAGATATTTTTCTATCCAAAAATATTCAAAATCTGAATATTCTCTCTCTAGAATAATTTTTCTCTCTCTAGGCTAAAATAGTTAGCAATAGGGTCTTTATATTTCTGAAGAGGGTTGATTACAGGGGAAGATACTAGACATCAAAAAGGGTTGGGAGAGGAATCTTACATTCTACCCCACTTAAAAAACGCGAGATGTCCTCATCTCGCAACTTGTGATAATTTCGCAAGATTCACGAATATGAGACTTAGAGAAAAATTTTAATCAAGATTAACCATCAAGATAAGTCTTAAAGAGAGCAAGATTCAAAATACGAACAAGATTTAAACTTTATTCATTCTCGGAACTTATACAGTAAATATAGAGGAACTCTTTACACTTCCATAAGCCCGTCCATCATATGGTCACAAAAGCAGTCCTCACAAGCTGCACAAGTATAAGGTAACTCATCTATGGGAATGATTCTGTGGGTTATTGCTGCGCCTATCTCAGTGGTATGAGGTGTTCTAACAAAAGGACCTCTGAGAGGTAAGCCAAAAACGGGGTAAAGGCATATCTTCTCATGAGGAAGAAAACACGCCAGTAAGAAGACCCGCTCAGAAAACCCAGGATGCCTTGATCTCATGACGCAGTAGTATCGGGGACCCAAACCCAAAGCTTCAATAACCATGGCCAAGCGGACATTGTTACGAAAGTGCTGCTGACCCCAGGGTGTTACCCTAGTTATGTTTTGATAGGTCCGCCATTTGGTTTGCGCTACAGAAGTTCCCAAGTGAGGAAAAAGTGAGCGCTCATACTGCTCTATAAAATCCTTCTTTACAGATTCACTTGCGTCTTGAAGGTGAGGAATCATTATGGATAAAACTAGTTCTTGTTGCCAAGCCATGAAGGAGATTAAGAAAGAAAGGAGATCGATGGAAGTAAGATGACTGTGAGCGACAAGTAAAAGTTACGACTTATATAAAGGAAGGAGCTAGCGTAACTTAGAAGCCAACGGTAACTTGCCACTGAAGTTTTACCGTCTTTCCATGATTTGGGTTTGGCACAATTTTCTATAGAAGGCATTAAGAACTTTGAGATGAGGAGATAAAAGAAGTTCGTAAGCTAAATCACCTACTTTCTTTGGTCCACAATATCTGGGAGATAACTTCTTATACTTCCCAAGAGATAAAGAACTTCTTTTGGGCCGTACTCGAGACCAAAACCTTGATATCCAAAACATCGATTCTCACTTCTGAACTCGTTGTTCTGAATCCTTAAAACAGGTGGGACTCTTGAGAAGTATTCAGGAAAAAGGTTCTTCCTTTTTTTAAACAGAATCTTTCTTTTATTTTAGAGAGAGAATAATTATAAGATCAGAAAGGGAGATTCTTACTCCTGTATACCTCTAAGACTGGGGGAGGAATCTTACATTCTACCCCACTTAAAAGGTGCAAGATGTCCTCATCTCGCAAGTAGAGGACAACTTTTTTGCTTAAGATCCAATTTATTCTGGGGTTCCTTATATTCCGGTCAACCCAACAGAATATGGGGATAAATATCCCTTATATAGAATTCATCATTAAATAACAATTCATTCAAATCATATCATTCATATCTTTAACATGATAAAGGTCCATTAGACCGAAAAATTTCCTTCTGAGCATTCCTCCACGGGAATTTCAATCAAGTAAGTTCTCAATTTGTCATCCCTTAACTTGATCTAACGGTCAAGTGTTAACAGTAGCAATTTGACAGCACAATCCACTAATCTTATAGTGATTTGCTGAATCATTTTCATCATTTATCATTACAGGGACTCGTCCCAATCATCCACATTGTGGTTTCGCTCAGCTTATTACATTTCAACCCATTTTCAAGGATCATCATTTTTCAATCAGAATCCAAATCAATTCATCAGTTCCCAAACAGAATTAAAAATCATATCAACCACATTCAAAATCATCATCTGGATAGCATTAACACTTATAATTTCAATTCTTAGATTTACTCGTATATACTGTCGGTAAAGAGCTGCAGTTATACCCTCGGTATATACGGATAGTCATGATACTCGAAACTATAAGGTAAATACCATCATGTCTAGGTCTCAAGCAAGTCAGGGTTCCATACAATTGCGGTACTTCCAATTGAAGACCCAATTACTAATTTACGAATTTCAATTTGAATTAACAATTTGTATGAATTATATCAAACAATTACAACCTTTTTGTGCGTCTTGATAAACTTTTGACATAATTTGCTCCTCAGTTGATCTTATTGGAGATCTATGACTTAAGTCTGATAAATAGATTTTTCTTTATCCGATCATCCGTTAAAAAAAACATTTGTATATTTATATACAAGTTGCAATAATTACATAGAGTGGCTCGGCTCCAAAATTCAAAATCTCTTCGAGAGACGCATAAGACGACGGTACTGGGCCATAGTTATGCCCTGTTACATAAGTTCTCTAACTGCGAAAGGAGCTATTATTTTCTCCTTAGGGATAAATCGACTAAGGAGTCTATAAATTCGACATGAAAGTCTGAAATTTCGAGGTGTCGAATGATATAGAATGACACCACGCACCATTTTCAGCTTTAACAGGATCATAGTCAATGAGAGATTCTGCCACAGCATTGTATGGTGGTTGCAATGGGCGTGGACATATTGCCCTGCAAACCACTTATGTTGTATTCTCTCCGCTGGGGTAGGAAAATATAAATCCGCGAAATGGCGTGCGAGTCTTGCTCGGTTTGTTTGAGTTGAAGCGGAAGAGATGAGATGCTCGAAGGCAAATGCAATCATATCTTGAGACTGGGTGAGGTCGGGAATACCAGATAAATGTGGAACTTCCATCTATAAAAACAATTTCTTTGATTAAAATTTCTTCATTAAAGAAGCTTACGGAATGAGAATACATTATGAAAATGCTGTTTCTGAATTCTTATTACCAATTTCAGATAAGAATTTAATTATCTTTATTAGCTTTCAAAACCGCTCTGATACCAACTGTGAGATCCCTGTTCCCACCGAGCAATAGTTTCAGGGTGCTAGCAGCGGAAGTAGCACTTCTCGCGCGGGACAGGGATCCCACATTCGGGGCCTCGCCTACGGATATCCGGACAAGAGACTAATCCGTCGGTTTGTCCAAAACCGAAACCGGAAAAACTTCCTTTACCCGGAAAGCACGGGCGATTCCACCAGGATAACTCTTTACTCTAACGTAGTCAAGATCATTACTGATCAAACTGATCTGATTGCACCTTTAACGGTACTTGGTCAAATCAAGGAAGAACTTGCACTTGGATCATTGGGATCAACGCTTTTTTCCCCATCAAGAGGCACAGCCGTTGATTCCTATCCATAGAACAATTTCTATCCGGGATTTACTTCATCTATCGTAATAATAGAATTTAAATCTCGATTTACGGATCCATCAGTCCAGCCTAACCCCATCCGATCCCATGGGTTAGCCAACCGCCCAACCACTGTAGTGATGGGATCCAATTTGGAATTTGGTTAGGTTTTGTCCCGGGTACCAAGGAAAAGAGTTCCAAGGCCCCCTAGCCGGAAGTTCATGCAAACATAAAACTAGCCACACCACTTACACACCCAATATGAAATTGCCTTTTTCTTAGCATCAGCTAACTTTAAAACAATCCTTTAAGGAAACCATAGTACCACTGATCACAATCTTCCAATTTATCCAGTTGATTCATAATTTCCCATCATTCCTTCATCAGAGTATCTATGGCATCATTGGCAACTAGAACGCTCACCACCTGTCCACACAGGGGCCTTTTCAATAGTTCCTAGCCCATAATACTCGGCAATATAATCACTTAAAAAAAATCAAGATGGACTCTCGTTGAAGATCAGCAAGATCAACCAACAGATCCATATAAAGAGCCATGGACTCATCCATTGAAGACCAGCAAGGTCAATCAACCAGATCCATGCCCGGTTTCACAAAACAACTCTTACTCCTTGTTCCAATATCTTCCACGACGCACGTGTGGGTATCTTCGGCGACCCAGAGCCCGAGCACCGTATGGTCAGCACCCTCTAGGATCCTTCGCAGGTGACCTAGCGCTTCACTCATAGGCCGCTTCCTTGGTCCCTCATCCACCGTACCGGAAGCTCACCATTTAAATCGAACTGAGGCTGGTCAAGACCTCGGTCGACCTTGCTACGCGAGACGTCCTCCATTGACTCTCCGTCAGCAGTTGCAACTTTATCAGTTAGGTCTCCACGACCTTAAACACAAGACGGTCAAAATGCTTCCCCAGCATTCTTGACATAAAACAGCCATTTACAAACAGCATTTACAAACAGTTTACAAATACAATTTCTATATTAACTCTCATTTTTCCACATTATCCCTCATTAATCCACATTACTTATTCCACATTCCATTTATATGTGTACTCATCCAATCACATCATTTTTCATCTCTTCACTTCAGATTCCTTCACATCACATATCATATATTCACATCCATATCCACATCCATACATCCACATCCACATCCACATTCACATCTACATGCTTACCTCCATTTTCACATCCTCATTTATACATCCACATCCCATATCCACATTCATACATACACATCCATAAATCCACATTCATACATCCACATCCCATATCCACATTCATACATACACATCCATATCCACATCCATAAATCCACATCCACATACATACATCCACTATCACGTCCTCATTCATACATCCACATCCACATCCACATCCATATACATACATACATCCCATATCCACATTCATACATACACATCCATATCCACATCCATAAATCATAAATCCACATCCACATGCATACATCCACTATCACGTCCTCATTCATACATCCACATCCACATCCACATCCATATACATACATACATCCCATATCCACATTCATACATACACATCCATATCCACATCCATAAATCATAAATCCACATCCACATGCATACATCCACTATCACGTCCTCATTCATACATCCACATCCACATCCACATCCATATACATACATACATCCACATCCACATTCTCATTCACATCTATACATCCACATCTACATCCACATACATACATACATCCACATCCACATTCCACATTCACATCTATACATCCACATCTACATCCACATTCACATACATCCATCCACATTTCCATTCACATCTATACATCCACATACATACATACATCCACATCCACATCCACATACATACATACATCCACATCCACTTTCCACATTCACATCTATACATCCACATCTACATCCACATTCACATACATCCACATCCACATTTTCATTCACATCTATACATCCACCTCTACATCCACATACATACATACATCCATATCCACATTCCACATTCACATCTATACAACCACATCTACATCCACATTCACATCTATGCATATACATCTTCATGCATACATCCATTTTCACATTCATACATCCACACTCCCATCTCCACATCCACACATCCATATACATACATCCATTTCCACATTCCCATTCATATAACCCCATATGCCTTCACATCTAATCTTTTACATCACATCCATTCTTGCCCTATCATCACAACCCATATACATCTTATCCTATCACATACACTTCTTACCTCATCTCATACACATCTTATCACATCTTAATTCATCTTATTACCTCTTATCACATCTTATACACCTCTTATCACATCCTATCACATCTCATATCTATTTATAGAATACAAGAGAACTCTTATATTTGATATAAGATTTCTTTACACATTTATTTATGCATAAATTCCATTTAAGGAGATTAATACTTTCGAAGTAAAAATCAATCTTTTTTTTTGCATCTTCCTATGCATAAATTCATTTTAAATGAAAATGATACTTTTGAATTAAAATTCAATCTTTTATGCATCTTCCTATGCATAAATTCAATTTAGATGAGAATGACACTTTTGAATCAATCTTTTATGCATCTTCCTATGCATAAATTCAATTTGGTAGGAATTACACTTTTAGAATAAAAGAATTTCTCTTATGCATGTAATTTATGCATAAAATCCATTTATGAGGAAAATCACACTTTTAGTATAAAAAGAATATCTTTTATGCATACCTATATGCATGAAATCTAATATGATAAAAGTAACACTCTTACAATAAAATAATCAACTTTTATGCATACCTCTATGCATGAAATTCAATTATGATAAAAGTCACACTTTTATAATAAAATAATCAACTTTTATGCATACTTCTATGCATGAAAATTAAAAATGATAAAAGTAACACTTTTGATATAAAAAAAATTTCTTTTATGCATACTTCTATGCATGAAAATTAAAAATGATAAAAGTAACACTTTTGATATAAAAATTTTTCCTTTATGCATACTTCTATGCATGAAAATTAAAAATGATAAAAGTAACACTTTTGATATAAAAATTTTCCTTTATACATACTTCTATGCATGAAAATTAAAAATGATAAAAATAACACTTTTGATATAAAAATTTATCCATTATGCATACTTCTATGCATGAAATAAAAATGGTAAAAATAACACTTTTGATATAAAAATTTATCCATTATGCATACTTCTATGCATGAAATAAAAATGGTAAAAATAACACTTTTGATATAAAAATTTATCCATTATGCATACTTCTATGCATGAAATAAAAATGGTAAAAATAACACTTTTGATATAAAAACTTATCCTTTATGCATGATATTAAAATTCAATTTCTCCATGATTGTAATGAAATTCTTTCAATTAATCTAGGATGATAATTCCTAGAATATGGTAGGAAGTCCTCTTTTTATGCTTTGAATGAGATTAGTTTATGCATAATTTTTATAAAAATTTTGCCATAGCTCCGCTGCTATGACTGATAAATCTCAATTTTTCTAAGGGATAATGCTTATCATTAAGAAAATAATTAAAATAATCTCTAATTGGATTATTAATCCATAATGGATTGAATCATTAATATACATAAACTAAAAGCATAGAAAAAAGCCATTAATTTGGCCTCAAGCATAGTTTAATCTTGGGTTAAGGAAAAGCTTTATGAAAAGCTTGATTTGGATTGAGAACGGGTCATGAGTATGACCATTTCTTGAGTGAGAGAGAGAATTTACATAAAAATCATTAGAATTTAAACATAAATGAAAATTAACTTCAATAGCATTATGTAACTCTTCACTACTATTCAAACTTCAATAGCATTAAAAAAAAACCATAACAATTAAACTTCTCAAGCTTGAGAGGGGTTGAGAAGAGAGAAACATTGAGAAATTAAAGAAAGATCAATATTCACTAATTACCTTACAACTTGCTTGATTCTTTGTTCACGGTAGAGGCCCCCAACCAATCAATTGGTTAAGTATGTTGATGGAGCCACTAATGGGGATTGAAGAAAGAGGGAAGCTCCAAAAACTAGTGAATTATTAAATGAATTCACAGTTTCTGGCTTAGGTGGAGTAGAGTAACGATGCATAAACACTATATATTTTTCAACAAGGGGGAGGCTTCTATTTATAGGAAAAATTGAGCTCCTAACCAAACAAACTGATTCTAGAATTTTCTAAATCAGTTTGGTCAATATTTGACCATTTTTAGGTCAGTTAAGCTAACTTTTTGGAACTAGACTTAAATGAGGAGAGAGGAGAGATGAAATATCTCAATTTTTATGAGTTTAAAACTCATTCAAGCATGTGAAATATGCACCTCCTTTAAAGAACTCCCCTTCCTTACATATGTGTCAAAATGGAATCATTATACCCAAAATATCTCATATTTTTAATATTGCTCATAGTTTTTTTTACTAATAAACCTTGTACATTTTCAACTCTTCATCTTATGTGAAATATGCACCTCCTTTAAAGAACTCCCCTTCCTTACATATGTCATACTTTTAATATTGCTCATAATTTTTTACTAATAAACCTTGTACATTTTCAACTCTTCATCTTATGTGAAATATGCACCTCCTTTAAAGAACTCCCCTTCCTTACATATGTCATACTTTTAATATTGCTCATAATTTTTTACTAATAAACCTTGTACATTTTCAACTCTTCATCTTATGTGAGCATTTACTCATTTTTGGGTATCTTCTTTTACAAAATTGGATTTATCTCCTCTCTACACATGGATTGATGCTATTGGCCCATAGGAACCTTAATTGGACCATAATCCAAAAATTTCTGAAAATCTAGACCCTTAGGCTAAGGTCCTTTATACACATTTCCGATTAATTCCAATTGCACATTGGAAAATTCTTTTTGAATTTCTGTTTCAAGGGAACTTATTTTAATAGGATGAGATATTTTTCTATCCAAAAATATTCAAAATCTGAATATTCTCTCTCTAGAATAATTTTTCTCTCTCTAGGCTAAAATAGTTAGCAATAGGGTCTTTATATTTCTGAAGAGGGTTGATTACAGGGGAAGATACTAGACATCAAAAAGGGTTGGGAGAGGAATCTTACAACGTCCTCTTCCACGGGGGTTACCTCTGCCTCGCTGAGGTGCATATCCACGACCACCTCGAGCACCATATGAAGGCTGAAAATTCTGTTGTGGAGACCCGTCCTGCCATCCACGACCATTACCACCACATCCACGTGATGCAAATCTCCCCCTGCCTCTAAAGCCTCTCTGCGAGTAGAAAGCCTGATTTTCTGCCATCATCATGGCTAGTAGATGCATCCAGAAATGAATCACTGAGCTTGATTTCCTCAACCAATAAGAGTGAAACCAACTCATCGAAGTCGAGTAGACCTGTACTCCTCACTGAGATAGATGTATCAAAGGATTTGTATTCCTTGCCAAGACCACGCAAGGTAATATCCACCAAATCATCATCAGGCATGGGGGCATTTATTGTGGCCAATGCATCTGCAAACTTCATGATTTCTTGCACATAATCATGTACATCTTGACCAAAGTATCCCATGAATCTTTGGGATTCTCAGCATCCTGAATGTGTATGAGCATAGCATCAGAAATACATATAGACAAATAATGCAGCACTTTGAATGCTCTCTCTGACCATTGCTTATGAGCAATAAGCTGCTGCTGTGTAGGTTGCCGAGGTAGCTCAGGCTCAGGCTCAGCACCTGTAATGAGATTCCAAAATCCTTTCCCTTTCAAGAAACTCTTTATCCTGTACTTCCATGCCTGGAAGTTCTTCCTATCCAGCTTTTCACCAACAATCTGAACTGGATTGTCCGACATGTTTCTCAATGCATACACCTTCCGCACACTTAAAATCTGTAAATGAGCCTTCCTCAGCTCAACCACACTCCAATTAATGTTCCAGATACTCCAAGGTAGCCAACAAACTCCAATTTTGATGTAGAAAATCAACCTGTAATCATCCAAGATGAACTGACTCACTCAGTGCGGGATACCCTGAATTGACACGCCTTCCAAGGCTCCAAATCACAATGTAATGGTGAAATCAAGTATGGGCAACTTGCATTGACACCTAATGAACCTCAATGTTGACCCCTTTCTCTGTTTTTGGAAAAACCAGAAAAACTAGAAAAACCAGTAATGATTTGGCCCTAATTTCTTCAATATTTCACCAAATTGAGCAACCAGGCATTCATTGGCTTAGAAATAGTGTCCATCAACTCCATGTAAGAGGAATTTGTCCAATTGTAAAACACCAAAGATTAATTGCTCAATTAAAATGCTCTTTTTCTCTGCAACCACTGGACAGCTTGTTTTAATCAGCTCATTCCCAGCTCAATGAAGCATCATTGACCAAACAAATCATGTAGCCCTCTTCCCTCTTCTCCAAGGTGTAAAGCATCCAATTGATAAAGAAGTTGTGGAAGATATCAAGCACCAAGTGAGAAATCAATCTCCTCGTAGGCAAAAAACAGAAAAATGCTCTGTTTTCTCTGTATGGACTGTGCCGCCTGCTGTAGGGCTCTTTGGGAGAGGTTGTAATGCTATTTGATGATGTAATCAAGTCCCTAACACTCCTAGGTAGGTGTGTAATCCACCAATGATTGGATTTTTGCCAAATACATGCTCCAAATGCTTCAATTTTGGGCTTCTTTTTCACTATTTTGTGAGAGCTCAAAAACCAGAGTTTTCCACTCAATTAAATGCATTCAAATTGCTCCAAAAGTTGTTCAAGGCTTGCGCATGGGTTGCTAATACATCCCTCTTTGATAAATGCATATGTCTTTTGCCAGAATCACACGTATCTCCACCATACATCAATGTTGTCAAGCTTTAATGGAAAGCTTCAAAAACCAGAATTTTACTTTGCTTTGATTTGCTCTAAAATGCTTTGCTTTTGCCTGTTTCACCTGCAATCCGCTCAAGGATGTTTAGAAGACCTTACCCGGTAGGCCAAGCTTTCAGATCTGATAAGATTTCGGTGTGCTCCAAGCTTCACAGCTCCAATGGCAAGCTTCACAGCTTCTCTTCACAGCTTCTTCTTCCCTCTTCACTCACTCACTCATAAACCCTAATAAACAGCACAAGGCTCTGATACCATGTTGAAAGAACGGTAGAGGGGGAGGAGACACACACACAGGAGCAAACCCTAATGTATATTGCAAACCCTAACCATAGAGGGAAGCCATGTCCACTCTCATACAAAGCATAATGCACTAATCCATAATCCACACAACACACAATGAGTTGTGTCCACACTCTACTAACCCTAGCTAATGTCCACACACTATGACCAGCTAGACACGCGGTCATTTATGTCTCACACATGTTCCTACCTAATCTGCCAGCACATAGCATAGCTGGCTCACATCGAGCTTGAATCTCAACAATATGGTCATAGATTTCATAACTCAAAATTTCCATTCAATCCCTTGTTTCACAAAAAGAGTACCACTCTGGACTCTCCGTTGGGACCAGCTGGTCAGCAACGAGATCTAGTAATAGATTACAATAATCATTTCGTCAACCTTCATAAATATATCCTCCACGACATACGCATGGGTGTCCTAAGCACCGTGAGCCCGTGCATCGCCTGGTCAAAACCCTCCATGATCCTCCTTAGGTGTCCTGGTACTTCACTCAGGGACCGCTTCGTCGGCCCTCGCCCATCGTACCACCGGCGGAAGCACACCATTTTTCACCATACCCAGGCTGGTCAAGACCTGGGCAGGTTTTTGCCGCGTGAGCTGTCCCTCGCCAGCTGTTGCAACTGAACTTCCCTTAGATAAACACATATGCCAAATGCTCCCTCCAGCATTCTGGCGTAAGATAGTTCTTTAAGAAAATAGGGTTTCTATGCAAGTTTTCAGTTTTTATTTTGATTTTGAATACAATGGTTATATCTCAATTCTGTATCCCAATATTTCTAGATCACAGGTGTATATTTTTGACTCAAATCAGACTTTCACTAAACCTAATTCGGATTCATAGAAGTAAGATTGAAATCAGAATACACATTCAGATGACAGAAATGAGTCCGAATGCCATTACAGAACGCAGACGGAACTCCTTAATTCATCATATCAAAAACACAATAGTGCGGCTGATTAAAAGCCCGCATCAGTTATTACAAGTAGTTATAACCGCATTCCTTCATCGGAATGTCCCCAAGACAGAATGAAAGTCCGACTATGGTATTTTGCAAAAAGACTTACAAAAAGGAATTGCTAAACTTGAAAACTGAAACAAAGTAAAGTAATCTATGGTACTGTAAGTAGAGCCCTAACACTGGCACAGCCCGGTGGCCTGAGCCTAACTAGGCGGACCCGTTTTCCATAATCCCTTGATCCGACAAAAATTCTCTTCCGTCTCCTCAGATGTACTAACCATCAAATTCTGACCCTTAGCCATATCACCTCCTGCTGCAACCACAGGCAACAATGCCTCTTGTCCTCCTATCTGCATATCCATTGCAAACACACCGGGATTCCACTGGAACTGCATCCTTAACCTCTTGCAATGTCTGCTGTAACAATTGATTAGACAGCTTCATATTCTCTGCTTCAAGCTCTTTAATCCGCATGACATATTCCTCATCCACTTCAGAAGTAAACATAGCCTTCACCTCCTAATAAGGCTTTGAAATCCATTCCTCCATTTTCAACAGCAAATCTTCCCACAATTCTAATGCATGCTCTGTCACTGCTTTCTTCATCACTTCAACATCTTTAGTTGCTATTATCACTCCTTGAACCTGATTCTTTTCCAAGATTTCCCCTTCTAACTCTGATAATGCAGCAATCCGAGACTGTAAAAACGCGTTCTCTGCTTGAACTGCTGCCACTTTGTCCATTGTCTGAGTCCACTCAGACCTGCATTCTTGCTTAAACACCTCTGTCCACTATCTGAAAAATGTTGTGGAATTTCGCACACCCAACAACTCCTCCTTATGTTGCTTAATGAGCTGAACATTCTTCTCCTTCAAGTCCTCTATTTCCTTGTGCATGTCATCCAATCCTGCTGCTTCATTGTCAGCTACCTGCTTTTCCAAAGCCTCCATAGCAGCCTTCTGTCTCTCTCCATGCTTAGCTTGCTGCCTTATACAATGCTGTACTGAGTATAAATTTGTGATGGCCTCTTCAGACCTCATGGCTACATCCAACCCTGTGGATATGATCATCTGAATTGCTGGTGCTACGAGAGTAGATGGTACAGAACTCCCTAAAGCATGTAATGCCAATCTGCTAGTGCCCTTTTGTTTTGGCATCTTTAACTTATGTCTGACGATAGCCGATTCAGGCTTGCTATCCCCTGCTTTATCTCCATCAAACACCACTAAAGAAGGCTTTATCTCCATCAAACACCACTAAAGAAGGCTTCTTTTTAGCCACTGTCTCTAATACCTCCTACTTTGAATATCCGACAGCAAGCAGATCCGCTTCATTAGTTGCCTTCATACTTGACCCTGCCATGTATTGCAGCTTTCTCTTGAGGTTTCCACTATCCACAGGCTCCTTCATCGACGCCTTCAGCTCTGCATGAATAGGATTGGAATGAAGCCAATCCCTATATGTAAATAACCCGGCCATGTATGGGGCTAAACGGTCCACCGAAACTTGCCTTCTTTTATCCTGAAGCCCTGCATAGAACTGCAGGGCTTCGGGATAAGAACTGCAATTTCTCATGGAGAAGAGAACCCCAATCAATACTCAATCCTTTTTCTGCACTGTGCAGCACTGCATAAGATTCCTTACTCATATACAAACTTTTCACCAACATGCACACCTTGGATAAAAACCAGGTACACTGCACTTGCCTCTGTGGAGATGCATTCCTGACCATGAAATACCCCTTTGTACCTTCGGGAGAACCAAACTCCACCCTCATCATCTAGTCAGTCACTTTTAGAAGGTAAATGAAATGCTGCTGCTACATAGTCTGGTGTGTGACAAACCCGCCTGTAGATTTCAGGTAGTCGAACTGCTCCTTTGCATGCGGATTCTTCTCCCACTCCGACCGTGGAAGATTTGCAAATTCCCACAGCTTTATCCGCTTCAGCCAAGCTTCTGTCTCACCATTAGTCAGGTCTAGACAAGCCTCCTGCTCATCACCATCATCCTCATTAATATCCACAAGACTATTCTGACCCTCAACTAGCCCTATCTGAACTATCTCGTCCCCCGTTTTCTTAAAATGTCCTTTCCCTTTCTTCATTGCCGTCGGGACATAATTACTACGGGTTTGGGGAATGTCTAGCAGCGCTAAGCTTCTCCTAAGCTCGTTCAAGCGGTCCAGCTTTTCTATGGCTGCATTCTGCATTCTGCATGGCCCGCTCAAAAGTAGGACACTTACTAATTTCTATGGCTGCATTCTGCATGGCCCACTCAAAAGTAGGACACTTACTAATTTGAAACTGCGTCCCGTCTACCCTCTCAAGAGATTCAAGTAGATATTCTATTCTTGCAACTTGAAAACCCCCAATCCTCATTTTGATGTGATTTAGACATTTCACACAAATCAAAACCATCATGTTGAAATTTAAAAATCCCGAATGCCACATCAGCACAAAACACTCCGATGCCTCGGATCCTCCCTTCAGAATCACCCCTTCACACATTGCGGACATGATCTCCACTTCATTCCGCTGTGTATCCGTTGAGTCATTGTCGAACCTTCTATCCCGACTTGTTTCATGAATGCCCTTCTGGCCTGGGATAGCTCCATAAAATTTCTTGACCCTGAATCCATTAATTGGTTTCAACACCTCCGTTCTAAAATAGTCTGTCAGTCGGAACGTGCCTTGCCCTAAATCCTCTATAATTTTATAAGGACCCAACTACCTAAGTTTGAGCTTACCAGGATGTGGTCCCAGCTTTGAGTTATACATCATAACCTAATCGCCCTTCTGAAAAATTTTAAACTTGATCTGCCTTGCCATCCATGCTTGTCTCCTCTTTTGTATCACCTCCACTGTAAGAGCACTAAGTAATCTATCTTCATCCAACTGTAACAGCTGCTCTTGCCTGTGCTTCAATGACTCCTCTGGTGACAATCTATATTCTGAAGAAATCCTCAGTGTTGGAACCACAAACTCCATGGAAACAACCGCTTCTATCCCATACACTAATCGGATGGCATCATGCCAGTGGACACTTTGAACAGAGCTGAATCTAATTTATCATCCTAATCCTTATAGTGATCTGCCACTATTTTCTTCAAAATCCTGAGCAAAATCTTGTTTGAACTCTCTGCCTGTCCATTTGCCTGCGGATGATACGGGGATGATTTCTTGTGTACCATCATGTGAGTCCTGGTCAGCTCCTGAATTACTGAATTTAAAAAATATGTCCCCTGATCAGAGACCAACTAACACCATATTAGTGAATTTGGGAATTTCCCAATTCCCATTTTTGAATACTTAAAAAAGGGGACATGGATAACATGTTTGTAAGTTTCTCAAAACCCTATCATATGACCTATCGTTGGAAAGCGCTTGGAAAATGGAATCTAAAGAGCTATAAAGCGCTCATTTTGGATTAGTGGTGTTCAAGTTATGGTTAATCCAAACTTTTGACCACGTGTCCCAAACTTGTAGGAAATTCCCATATTCCCCAATATGGTGTTAACTCCATAGGACATCCAAACCTAGTCATTATGTTCTTGTATAGGAACCTTGCTACACTAGCTGCCTTGTTGTCTCTCAAAGCCACTGCCTCTACCCATTTTGCGGCATAATCAGTAGCCACGAGTATATACCTGGCACTTGTTCTGCTAGCTCTTGGCTTAATTGGTCCTACAAAGTCAAGCCCTCATTTCTGAAATGGTTCCAAAGGCATTATTGGATGATCTTGCATTCTATCCGATGATCCTGGCTGTCCCATTTTCTGACACTGTAGACACTCTCTGGAGAACTTATGAGCATCTTTAAGTACAAGAGGCCACCATAAACCAGCCTGCAAGATTTTCCGGCCTGTAATCTCTCTTGAGAAATGTCCGCCAGCATTGCCACTGTGAGCCTCCTTCAATACAGCTTCCTGCTCTTCATCAGGCACACACCTGCGTATAATCTGATCAATACCTCTTCTCTGCAATGACTAGAAAAGGTCTGCTCTTCAAAGAAAACTTCTTTTTCTGATCCGCTGTCATCTGTGTTGGCAGCATTCCATCTAACAAAAAATTCAGCATTTCATCATACCAGTTTTCAGCTTGAAAAGTCCTAACAGCATAGAGACTGGCATCAGGTGACTGGTTTGAAACTCCAACTGCTGCTTCACCATGCTCAATCATGACTCAAATAGTCTGCAATTGCATGTAACTTGCCTGGAGTATGAATAATAGTAAAATCAAATTCCTGCAAACAAGAGCATCCACCGTGCCAGCCTCCCTGTCAACTGGGGCTTCTTCACCAAATACAGCAAAGCTTGGTGGTCAACATGGAAAACCACTTTGTTGCTCAATAGATAGTGTCTGAACTTACTTAATGCATAGACCATGCCCAAAGCTTCTCTCTCAGTCAATGTGTAGTTCTTCTTAGCTGGTGACAACATTTTACTTGCATAATAGATAGGCTGGTACCATCCTTTCTGCTTTTCCTGCATTAAAACAGCTCCGATTGCAACATCTGATGCATCTACAAACACATGAAAAGGTAAAAGCCATTCTGGTGGCTGTAATATTGGTGCTACCACCAATATTTTCTTTAGAATTTCAAATGCATTCTTTTGTGCCTCTCCCCAGACATATGGAATGTCTTTTTTGGTGAGATGAGACAATGGGGCATAAATATCTGCCAGATAGCGCAAGTATCTTCAATGCCATTTAATCTGACCCAAAAACCTCATTAACTCTTTCAGATTCTTTGGAGGTTGAGCTTCTTGAACTGCTCGGATCTTGTCGAAATCGACCAACATTCCTTAAAATAATATGTCCTAATAGCTTTCCTCTGCGGAGGACTGCTATTGCGCATTTGAATGGATTCAGGGACATTCTAAACAGCCTGCATCTTTGCAAACATTTCCTCAAATGCTCCAAATGCAATGACTGTTCCCCAAACACTGAGAAATCATCCATGAAAATCCTCACGAAATCTGTAAGATATGGCTCAAATGTTCTGAATGCTGCTTTTGTTAAAGACGGGGGGCCATTCTTCAACCCAAAACTCATCACTGTATACACAAATGCTCCCCACTCTGTTATGAATGCAGTTTTCTCCATGTCTTCTTCTGCCATGCTAATCTGATTATAACCTGAGAATCTGTCCAGAAAACTATACATTTCATGGCCAGCAACATCATCAAGCAATGTGTCTACAAATGGCAGGGGAAATGGATCAGTTATAGTAGCTGCATTCAGCTTCCTTTAATCCACACAAACCCTCAGCTTTCCTGATTTTTTCAGAACTACTACAATGGGGGAAAGCCATGCTGCCTGATCCAGTGGCTTAATAAACCCTACTTTTAGGAGCTTATCCAATTCCTCCTTCACTTGTCGGGCATAATTCAGATTCATGCGGTAACGCTATTGCACCACTGGTACAGTATCCTCTTTAAGATTAATCTGATGCTGATGAATCTGTGGATCCATCCCTTTCATATCAGTGTAGTCCCAAGAAAACACATCAATAAATTCCTGTAGCAACTTCTTCAACTGCTCGTTAAAATTGGAATCCAGGTGCACACTAACCTTGACAATCCTTGGATTGTCCACTGTACCCAGATCTAAATCTTGCAATTCATCTTCTTTTACTCTAGAACTCTTTCCCAGAGTATGTTCATACAATGCCTCTGCCTGCTTAATAGCTTGACAATCTTTGGATTGTCCACTGTACCCAAATCTAAATCTTGCAATTCATCTTCTTTTACTCTAGAACTCTTTCCCAGAGTATGTTCATACAATGCCTCTGCCTGCTTAATAGCTTCTCCAGCATCCTTTTCGGAGTCCTTACTTTGAACATCCAAAATCTGAGGAGTTGTTTCCTCCCTTGATATTTCCTTCAGGTCGGACCCTTTTGGGCCTTCCAACTCCACTTGAGCCCACACTGAAGTTTAGATTTCCCTGTGAACCAGTACCTATCCATAATGTCAATGACGTCCACTTCAAAAACAGGCACTACTGTCGGATTTGCTTTAAGATAATCCTCTTCCATCTGTGACTTCCGATGCCAAGTTGATTGCTTGAGCATATAATTTCCTTTGCTAAAACTGCTTTATCAATCATGCTAACCTTCACTGTTTTGGAGCCTTTCTTAAGAGCAATTTCATCCTTCTCCCAGTCTTGCTTAATTTTTGCTGTGCAGAACCAAGGTCTCCCCAATAACATTGGGTAAGCTCCTCGTATGTCTTCCAATTTTAAGACCACAAAATTTACTTTGAATGACAAACCAGAAATCAGTACCTCTTGGTGTCGTAACATCCCGATAGGCTCGACCATCCTCTGATCCGCCATCCGCACTTGGAAAGGAGTTGGTGGCAACTCCATCTGCTTCAATTTTAGAAACTCCCCTTCAGGTAAGATGTTCACTCCAGAGCCTCCATCTTGCACCACTGCTGCCTGAGTCTCCTGTCTTTGCTTCTGAATCCGATCTGGAACTGGACCTCTGTACCGTGGATTATACCAACGTTTGATGTTAAATGACCATCCCTCTCACAAATATGACAGTGAGGTTTATCAGATGATGAAATCCCCATTTCTTTTATCTTTTTGGATACTAACTTATCCAATTCTCGAGTTCCTTTGTCTTGCTTCTTCCTCTTTGTCTTGCTCTTTTCCTCCTCTTTTTTCTTCTTCTTGTCTTTCTTCCTCTTTGTCTTTTTATTCTTCTTTTTAGATTTCTTTTTCTTTGATTTGCTTTTTTCATCATCAGAGCTATCTGAATCTGAATCTGAATCTTCATCTGAAGAGCTATCTGAAGAGCTATCTGAATCTGAATCTGAATCTGAATCTTCAGAATCATCCGAATTAGAATCCGACTTGGAATCTGAATCACTGTCCGAATCACTATCGGAGTCATCCTTCGATGTACCATATCTCTTCTCCACTCTAGCAGCTGTTTCTACTAGATCATCCATTCCTGCAGAGCAACGACATCCACACTGGCTACTGCAGACCTTGTGGTTTTCCTCAAACCCTTCAAAAAGTATCCAGGTAACATTTCTGGGATTGGTCTTTCTGCCACCTCCAATCTATTTACTAATTGGGTAAATTTCTGAGCATAATCCTGCACACCAACATCTTCTTCTGTTCAATTCTCTTTATCTTGCGCAACACATCATTCGGTGTCTTCTCCTTTCTGAACCTAGCCAAAAATGCTCCCTTCAAATCATTGTATGTTGCAAAGTGATTTGGGGCAAAATGACTAAACCATTCAATAGCTTTTCCTCCAAAAGTAGCCTCGAACTGATGCATCTTGTCAGCATCACCATATACTCCAGCCAATCCGCTAGCCTACCAAGCTGCTTCAAATTCAGCAACATGACAATCGGGGTCCTTCTTTTCCGGCCCCTTGAACTTTTCGAACTTGACTTTGAGATCAGCGATTGCCCCTCGATGTGCCATTCCGAGTGCTGTTGGAACTACCTTAGGTTTAGGTTTTCCTTTTACCAGAAGAGGATCAAACTGTAATCGCTTTCTTGAAATCAATGGTCGTACCACAGTGACACCCACCAATTGAGCAACACCCTTGCCCAATCCTCCGGTGTTCTTGCGGACTATCCTCCTAACTGACTTGAATCATTGTCCTCTGAATCATTTTCTTGTTGTCCACCTCTGGACCGTGATCTTGTGAAATAAACCCTAGAAGCCCTTCTGCCTTCTTCACTCATTCATTCCGTGCATCACCCCAAGCTTCAAGAATGCCTTGATAAAAACAAATACTCATAATGAGCATTCAGGACATACTGCAAACCCCTAGATACGATTCTCCTTCTACCTATCAAATCCCTAGATATGATTCTCCTTCTGCCTATATCAAATCCCGAAACTAATGAATCCAGACCTTCTTCCTGATGATGGAGATAATATCTCTAGGAAGGTCAGAGAAATTCTGGTTGAAGAATATTTCTGCATAAGCATTTACTTCCTCCTCATTTGTTACCCAGTTTCAGAAATCATATAGCAACCCATCCATATAGAAAAAATCATCTTATCCCCGAAAAACGCTAGGTTTGTTCCTAATCTACCCTTTTCAAAGTAGAAACCCGTAGGATCGCTAGTGTATATTCTTGACTCAAATGAGACTTTCACTAAACCTAATTCGGATACATAGAAGTAAGACTGATATCAGAATACACATGCAGATGACAGAAATGAGTTCGAATGCCATTACAGAACGCAGACGGAACTCCTTAATTCATCATATCAAAAACACAATAGTGCGGCTGATTAAAAGCCCACATCAGTTACAAGTAGTTATAACCGCATTCCTTCATCGAATGTCCCCAAGACATAATGAAAGTCCGACTAAGGTATTTTGCAAAAAGACTTATAAAAAGGAATTGCTAAACTTGAAAACTAAAACAAAGTAAAGTAATCTATGGTACTGTAAGTAGAGCCCTAACAACAGGTCTGGATTCCCAAGCAGAATTCCTCGAATTCTGTAATCTTGATCCTCAGATCAAAATCAAAGGTCTCAACTTAGTTTCAGATTCGGTGGGTGATTTGAGTGCATTTTTCCTGAACTAGGCACATCGTCATTGATCAAAACTGACGAAGGAATTAGGTCTTGGTCAATAGCCTAAATTAGAGTTTGGGTATGGAAAGGTTCTTCCTAAACTATCTTTCTTGAAAGGTAATATTTCAATTTCTCTTTTTCTAAATTTCGTTCATTGAATATTTACTTACAGATTTCTAAACTAAACATGAATTCCTATGAGGAATAAAATAATCATTTATCTCGATCTTCGACTTTGATAGTTTATTTGAATTTTCTCATTACCATCTTAGTGAATATGAAACAGTAGAATTTCCTCTCACAGATTATCTACTTATTCATTTTTTCAATTTTTGCGGAAATCAAACAGAGTATGCATCCATTTATGCATAAAATCATTTATGATGAAAAGCACACTTTTAATATAAAAATATCTTTTATGCATATGTTTATGCATACAAATCATTTATCACAAAAATCACTCTTTTAATATAAAAGAATTTCTTTTATGCATCCATTTACACATAAAAATCATTTATGATGAAAATCACACTTTTAATATTAAAAAAATATCTTTTAAGCATACAAATCATTTATGATGAAAATCACTCTTTTAATATAAAAGAATTTCTTTTATGCATCCATTTATGCATAAAAATCATTTATGATATACTTTTAATATAAAAAAAATTCTTTTATGCATCTATTTATGCATAAAAATCATTTATGATGAAAATCTCACTTTTAATTAAAAAAATATCTTTTATGCATCCGTTTATGCATAAAAATCACTTATGATGAAAAACACGCTTTTAATATAAAAATATATCTTTTATGCCTATGTTTATGCATACAAATCATTAATGATGAAAATCACTCTTTTAATATAAAAAAATATCTTTTATGCATCCATTTATGCATAAAAATCACTCTTTTAATATAAAAGAATTTCTTTTATGCATCCATTTATGCATAAAAATCATTTATGATGAAAATCACACTTTTAATATAAAAGAATTTCTTTTATGCATCCATTTATGCATAAAAATCATTTATGATGAAAATCACACTTTTAATATAAAAAAATATCTTT
The DNA here is from genome assembly GCF_041138505.1 of Cibotium barometz. NCBI lineage: Eukaryota > Viridiplantae > Streptophyta > Polypodiopsida > Cyatheales > Cibotiaceae > Cibotium > Cibotium barometz. The sequence continues at coordinate 47,815,025 of NC_141048.1, read as the reverse complement.
TATGCATATCTTTATGCATACAAATCATTTATGATGAAAATCACTCTTTTAATATAAAAAAATATCTTTTATGCATCCATTCACGCATAAAAATCATTTATGATGAAAATCACACTTTTTATATAAAAAAATATCTTTTATGCATATGTTTATGCATACAAATCATGAAAATCACTCTTTTAATATAAAAGAATTTCTTTTATGCATCCATTTATGCATAAAAATCAATTATGATAAAAATCACACTTTTAATATAAAGAAATATCTTTTATGCATCCATTTATGCATAAAAAATATTTATGATGAAAATCACACTTTTAATATAAAAAATATATCTTTTATGCATATGTTTATGCATATAAATCATTATCACTCTTTTATGAAGATCAAAATAAAATTTCAATAAGCTTTCTTCTATACATAGAATTTAATTCTAAAGAAAGTAACACTTTTTTTTATAAAATATTTTTAGTAAGCATTTTTCTATACCTAGGATGAAAAATAACACTTTCAGAATACATATACGATGGGAATTACTCTTTTTGAATAAAAAAAGAAAAACTTATTTTTCACAATTTTAGAAAATTTCGCCATAACCTCCTTTGTATGGCTGACCATTTTTCAATTTTTAACTCTCTAAAATTAATTAGAAGTTCACCAAGAGTATTTAAATCATTCTTATGTAAACATTTTCTACTTATCAAAGAGAAACATTATGAAAAACTTGATTTTATCCATTAATCATTCATCTAGGATAAAGAATGGTTGGATTTACTAAAGAAGAGAGGGGAATGTCTTTTTTCAATGAGGCATAACATCATATTCATATTAGAGAAGACAAAAATCATTAAAAAAACCATAAAATGAAATAGAAAAGAGAAGAATCTCCAACTTACAAGGAGAATTTGAGAGCTTTCCTTTGGCTTGATGGTTTGAGGGATCTACTCTTGTTTGAAACAAGAGTGGCCACCAATCTTTAGAAGAGGAAAGGTCAAAAACTAATGAATTTATGAGTAAATTCACAGTTTTTGGCTCTTGGGAGAAGTAGGGTAATAGTGCAAAAACACTATTGAGCTTCAACAAAGGAGAAGGCTTCTATTTATAGAAAAAAGTGAGCTTCTAACCAAGCCAACTGATTCTAAATTTTTCCAGATCAGTTTGGTCAATTTTTGACCATTTTTGGGTCAGTTTAGTCCACTTTTTGGATCTAGTTGAAACAGGAGAGAGGAGAGATAAAAATATCTCATTATTTGGGAGTTTAAAACTCTCCCACACATGTGAAATAGACGCCTCCTTCATGAGGGGAATTCCCCCATACTGAGGTGTCAAAATGCATCATTTCTTCTAAATATCTCTCTTTTTTAACTTTTAACTTTGTCCTTAGTCAACTCTTCATCTTATGTGAGTATTTACTCATTTTTGGGGGATTTTTCTTTTATTCTTCTATTTATCTCCTCCCTACATTTGGATGAATCTTATTGGTCCATAGGAACCTTAATTTAAAATTTTGAAAAAAACTTGACCCCTAGGATAAGGCCTCTTGAACAGATTATACTTGATTTCTAATGCACCTTCTGAAAATCTTTTTGAACTTCTGTTTCGGGGGAACTTATTTTAATAAGAAGAGATATTTTTCTATCCAAAAATATCTAAAAACTGAATTACCACTCTCTAAAAGATTTTCTCCCTCTAGGCCAAAACTGGTAGAAACAAGATCTTTTATATTTCTGAAGAGGGATTTGATTACAGGGGAAGATGTTGGACATCTTGAGAGGTTGGGGAGGAATCTTATAACTAAAGTCCATATTAGGGAATTTGGAAAAATCCATGCGTTTTGGAAAAAATGAAATTGATATCTTTAAATTAATTTTGGTAATTTTTATGAATTTGGTAGTTTCACTAAATTTGAAAGAGAAAGTGTTGCTACTCAAGGTTGCTAATAACACATATGGGGTGTTTATAAATATCATTTAAGCTACAGTGTAGCCAAGAAAATATCCATAAAATTTTAAAGAAAAGTATAAAAAACAATCAAATTATAAATAGTAGGAGACTAACATGTATTAACTTATAAAAAAAAGGTGGCCAACATAGATCTAACTAGTAATGTAATGATCTAAACTCGTTGGCCTTCATTGAGTCCTCGTCGGCCTCTCCTTTGCCTTAGCACACACATTTGATGGAATCTTAATCTTTTGTGGCACTTTTTTCCCCTTAGTGACCCACGCAAAAACTATCGTGTTTTATACTTCCCAATGCATAGGATCCTTCTTGTTACACATCCAAATTTTATTCCAAAAATCTCTATAAACCTCAGCATCACTAACATTTCTCTTTTTGCATACTGGTGACGGAAAACTCTCTCACTTGTAGCAAGAGTAGTATGATCCACATGTAGCTCAATCTAATGGGATTTGTATCCCTTTCGGAGCTAGGGATTCAACCCGTACCGGTGCACAAAAGCTTATCCATTTGATGGAGAGAATGCTAGGAATACTACTACTATTGACATAGACTTAACACACACACAAGCTCAATCTTGCTATTGCTCACTCAACTCCACATTCCACTCATCCATGCATCCAAACGAGAAGAAAGCTTAGCTATTGCATACACAAGATCAAAGCATTCTTCATTCTCAAATACTCATTTCCCTAGCATGCACAAAAAAACCTTGAAACTATCAACCATGAAACATGCACACTAGAGAATAGACATGAGAAGAGAGACAAACATCACTCATTGCATTGCATTGAATTAAAAAAGAACTTACAATAATGTAGATGGGGAGAGAGAAGAGCTTGCACCTCTATGGGAAAAGAGGGAGAGCTAGTCTCAAGAGAGCTCAAACATGAGTTTGCCCAATGTGTCCAGAAGCTCTCAAATGAGCCACTTTTTATACAAAAACTCTAAAACTCCCAAAAGTTCCCATGTGGGATTATTGTCAAGACCACTCCCACACTCATCTACAACTTGGAACTCTTTACAAGAGTCCTAAGCATCTTTTTGTTGCATCCTTGCATTGATCTTCACTCGTCACCACGCAACACTCCCCCCTTCCTATTTTGCGCACGTCCTCGAGCGCGGTAGAAGCAAGAGCTGCAAAAAACAATGGATACAAGTAAAGCCTTTTATTGAAAAAAAGAAAAGAAAGGAAAGAAAAAAACCAGCAATGATAATTTCACACGTGAGTATACAAGTGAAAGGCTGATTAGAGTTTTAAAGAGTACTAAAATAGGTGAGTAAAGACTAGTCAAAGTGAGACTAAGTGGTAGATAGTGCTATGCAAAGGCAAGTGTGCTTGCACACCACAGGTTATGACCGCAGTCTCAATGTCCTACAAGTATTTAAGTTATTCCTAAGTGGCAAGCCTACTCCTAAATATGAGCAATGGTGATTGGACCTCTTCTTCTTATCTCCTTTTTTTTTTGTGTGTAAAAGATGAATAAAGAGGAAGGTTCCATCCCAATGAGACCCAAGCAATGGCCAAGAGACCTCTGCCAAGAGAATCTAAACTGTGTGTGAACATGCAAACAATGTATCCAAAAGTTAAAAGCACATAAAGAACAAAAGATTATGATTTGAATACACCTGTTGTAGTGCTCGTTGATGTTGTGTGTTTGCATTGATTCATTGTTGATGCTGATTGCTTCTCTTTGCTTCTTGTAGGCATTGCATGTCTCCCCCCTTCCTAATTTGTGTGCACGGTAGGTGGACTATTGGGGCGTGGTTGATGCTCTTGTTTAGCTGAGATCTCTGTAAAATGTTTATTAACAAACAAGAAAAGAAAAGAAAGGAATAAAATTTGTTATTGGTGCCAATCACCGAATATAGCCGAGGGGAAAAACCCAGTGGGAGAAAAGTGTCCTGGCTTGTTGATCTTATTGTGGAGTCGTTGAGCTTACCCTTGCGCTGGTGGTGGATCCGTGTCCACTTCTGCTTGAAAGATGGTATCAATTTCTTCAGGATGCAGGGACAACCCTTCACAAAAACCGGTCTCTAGAGAAGGTGGTAGAGGAAGGAGTGCTTCCTCGCTAAAATATGACAGTGGTTCTATGGGAAGGTTAAGCAGACAATTTCGATTTTGGAACTGCGCAATATAGGTACTCATATCCAAAATTGACATGTTGATGCTTGGGGAAGTAGGGCTTGCAAGATAGGTGGTTGCAAGTCATTTAAGCATGTATCCCTCCATTGTTGTGCTTGAACCTCCTTAGGTAATCTACGTTGATTTGGTCCTCTCTCTGACTGGTATTCTCACATTAAGAAGATTATGGCGTTGGGGTGTAATTCCCACAATTTGTTTCATTAAGCCCGTGCCATATCGTCTAAAGTAAGAGCAGCATATCCAACAAATGTGTGAAGCTTCTCCTAATACGAGTCGTGCACACTCTTGACAATGTGGAAATGGGTGATGCTGTTGATAGAATAATGTGACAAAGTGATGCCCACAGCAATTTTCACCTAAGGGAGCATAGAAGTACCTAGAATGAGTTTGAAAAGGAGGAGCACTATAACCCCCACAATGATCAGGTCGAGTACTATCACGGTCAATGCATGGTGGACATGTATTTCGCCAAATATCCATCAGGAGTTATCTGGACGTAGAACAATGAAATTTAGAACACTCATATCCATCATTACAATTCCAATAAAAAACAAGATTATCTCAAAAAGAACACAATCCTCTAAAGGCATAAGGAACCACATTATGCAAACACTGATCTACCAAATAGCTTCAATTGTAGTGTTAATGCTTTATCTTTGGTTTTGGGTATGTCCTTCTTAAGAGGTGGGAATTTTAGCAATTGTCTTGGAATTTCAGCAAGATAAGAGGATTTAGGCATTGAAGTGCTAGAATCTATGCTCAAATGAGACTCATTTGGACTTGTCTTAGGTACACAAGTTGATGGTGGAATTGTATAACAAGGAGAAATTGGGACACCTGGTGTTTCAATGCATGTTTTAGGAAGATCAACACAAGTAGATTTGTAGGTGCTATCGCAGCCACCTATCCTATCTTGAAGAGGTTGTGTTGATTTCTTTTGCACCCACTGATATGGAAAACCAAGGGTGGCTTTTGGAATCTTTCTGATACACTCTTTTACCCCTAGCAAACCATGGCATTTGGGAAGCAAAAGTGCTGTTGCACCCTCATAATAGCCTTGTGCTTTAAGAACATGCTTGGGGACCCAACGAGTAACAATCTGAGGTTTAGGCTTGGAAAAGATGTGCTTTTTAGGAGGCTTAGAAACTAGGCTAGATGGTACCAGTTTGTACGCATCTTTGGGTAGCCAAATTGATAATTCCTTCTTGCCTGGCCTTCTTTGAGCAGTGACTAAAGTAGTTGGAACATGCCAAGTGTTGGTTGTGCCAAGGCTATCCATGTGTCAAACGAGAGAACATTATAATCTGCACCAGAGTCAATTAAGGCAGAGACAAAGTAGGTAGTCTCATGAAGATGAAGGCACACTTGAATATTGAAAGGATCGACATATGGTTCATCAGTAGCCAACTGTAAGGCCAACATAGAAGCCTTGCGATGCTCCTTGGCTTTTGTAACTCTAGCTTTAGCCTCTTCTTGAGCCTGACGTTTAAGTAGGTCAAGTGCTTCTTTCCGTGTTTCTGCAACATGCATTTGTTGAGCATGGCTTCAGTTAATGGTTCATTGTATTTCTTGAGACGACTTCCATTAATGAAGTTAGGCATTTGCTCACCTTCTAGTGTCTCTAAACGCACTGCACCACTTGGAGTAAGCTCATTAATCACAAACGGTCCTAGACCACGTTTCTTGAGCTTTCATTTATGCTTCTTAAGTGTGTACAAGAGCACAAGGTCTCCTTTTTTGAATCGGCCAGTTGTTACATTTCTATCATACCATTGCTTCTGTCTCCTCTTCTCGGCATACATCCCCATTACCGCCAATAAGCGGGTTTCATCAAGCTTTTCCAATTCATCAATGCGTTGTGAAAGCTCATGACCAGTCCAGTCCAATTGTTTAGCTACTCGTAGAGTAGGTACAAGAAATTCAATGGGAAGAATTGCATCTAGCCCAAACGCAAGCTCAAATGGGGTTGTGCCCACAGATGTTTTATAGGCTGTCCTATATGCCCAAAGAACTGAGTGCAACTTTTGCTCCCAATCAGTCCTATGTCCCTCAACAATCTTTTGTGAGTGCTGTGTAGAGAATCTTGTTAGTACTCTCAACTTGTCCATTGGTCTGGGGATGATAGGGTGCAGAACGCATTACCATAAATTCTTGAAGCAAAAACTCTATGACCTCATTCACAAAGTGCACACCTTGATCACTAACGATTTCAATGGGTAAGCCATAGCGTGTAAACACGTACTCATACAAGAACTTGACTGTGGTTCTGGCATCATTTTTGACTATAGCCTTTGCCTCTACCCATTTGGTCAAATAGTCAGTTGCGACTATAATATATTATGCATGCGTGTGACGAGCTGGAGGTTTAATGGGACCGACAAAATCAATACCCCATTTTGCAAAAGCACGTGTGCTTAACATAGGCCGCAATGGCATATTGTCTTTTGTGATGGGAGGTTTGGTCCTTTGACAATCGTCACAATGTTTTACATATTCTTCGGCATCCATTTGTAAGGTTGGCCACCAAAGCCCAGACCACCTAATCAACTTAGCTGTGGTATTGCCCGAAAAGTGTCCACCCCCAACACCTGCATGTGCATGAGTCAAGATTTTCAAGTAGTCAGCTTCACATACACACATGCGTAAGTTGCCATCCTTGCCCCTCCTGTAGAGTTGGTTCTAGATAGTTGGCTGCTTCAACTTCAATAGCATGCTTTTGATATCTAGGAATTTTTTGATCCGTATGACCATGCTGAAGATAGTCCACGATATACTTACTCCAACTTGGTGTAGTTGAAATTTGGAATAATGTGACATTATGAATTGGCTGTTGAATTTGACATGAAGCACAGTTACGAACAAATTTTTCAGCATCCGCATGCATGGTAGGCCACCATTGCCCATCCTGAGATATACGTCGTACACAAGTAGTAGCTGATGCATGGATTCCATCGATACCTACATGTGCCCATTCCAAGATGTCCTCATATTGGTCAGGGTTAGGTATAAGTCGCAACACTCCATCATTACCCTGACGATATAATCTCCCTGAGATTAACTTGAATGGTCGCCATAGGTCCACATTAGGGCCCGCTAGTTGTATCTGCCCACTTGTCAAAATTTCTAAGATGGGTTCAGACCATTTAGGAGCTGTCTACAAGGAAAAGTGTTGAATCTAACATATCATCATCCACACCCACAAGAGCTTTGCCAGAGGTGATTCGAGACATATAAAAGAGCCATGGACTCATCCGTTGAGGACCCTTTCGACATTCTCTTTTGAATCGGTTTTAGACTTGAGTTTTGGTTTTTGTTTCTTCGTTTTTTTGTTAATAAGTCAATATTAGGTAATTTGGGAAAAATCTCACATTTTGGGAATCAATTACTCCATATAGTTTTGGACATATCTTAAACATACTAACTCCAAATTTGTCGGATATCATAGATTTAAATTCTACTCTTCAAGATCTTTCCAATGATATGTCACATGAGGGGGTTTTGTGACAAACTTTTGGACAAGTTCACCATGCTCCCATTTTTCAAATGGGAATGGGATTTTTCCCAAATTATCTAATATGGTGTTTAATAGTTTTTAGCTTTTCTCCTGCTTGGAATCCATCTGATCATTTTACTTGGTCTTTGATACTATCTTGTGCTTGGACATAGTATAGATATCCGTTCTTTCCTGAGAAGTGAGGTGGTGGTCGAGAGTGTTCATTCTTAACCTCCTCCTTTTCTTTTTGTAGTTTCTCACGTAGTTCCCTCTCATCTTGTTTACAGTTTCTCTTATGGCTCTTACAGCATTTACGTTTAGGTCGGCTTCGAGGGATCTCTACTTGAACCTCCCTTCCTCTCAAGAGTAGGCGTGCCTTTCCTAACTCTTCCTCAGGGATTATCATATTATTATAAAAATCAGAGTCCCATCCATCTTCCTTATCAGCATCATTAGCAGATTCGAGTGTTAAATCCTCCACTGAGACTTCCTCTACCTGCAGAGCTGTTGTGGATGCATCCCTATAGTACAAATCATCTAGAAGGTCACGTGGTTGTACCATTCGTATAGGAATAATGTCATATCCATCTGAGTCGCAGAATTGAATTGGCTTAGGTAAAGCACAGGTTGATAATGTTGCAAGGACATGACTCCATTCTAGTGGATCAATTAAGTGCTCAGGGAAGGGTTGTGGAATGTATGCCTCGTCTGATACACTTCGATTACCCTTAAGTCTCTCAGTGTTGAAATCCATTCTAGTGCTCAGGGAAGGGTTGTGGAATGTATGCCTCGTCTGATACACTTCGATTACCCTTAAGTCTCTCAGTGTTGAAATCCCTACATGAGGCTCCACACATCCATAGATCTTCTCGCCCATCTGACAATGTAACTCTTGAGCCCTCAGATGAAGCAAAATCAAACTCATCTATTGGAGACCTTATTACATCACGATATGAGTGATTCCTTAGGTTGACTCTTGTGCTGACAGAATCATGTCGGAGGTACAAATAATTGTATCCCCAATCTTGAATCATTTGAAATTGTCGCATGAATGGTCTACCCAATATCACTTCATAGTTTGGATGTTTTTCAAAATCCACTACTGCAAAGGTGTGCTCATATTCAATCCCACATGTGGTGACCAATATGTTCTCAAGCAGCCCAAGGGGATGTTCTAAGCTTCCATCTGCTAGCTGCAAGCGCATCCTGGTACTCCTAATAGCTGGTTTGCCCCACTTTTCCCAAATGGACCTTGTCACAATGCCCACTCCTGCACCACTATCAAGTATTGCAGTTGAAGCTACTTTTCGCACTTCTAATGGGAGGGTAGCATTTCCCTGATCGTCCTCACAAAATTTTCCTACTTTGTTGATAGGAACTGGCAAAACATGCTTTGTCTCAGGGTGTATAGTACACTGATGGTGACGCTTTTGTAGCAATACCTGCTGTGACAAACATGTGGCAATATCATTCCACAACTCAGGTCGAAGCTTTATCAAATCAAGCAAAGGTAAGGTACAAGCCACTGGTGCTGACAAAATAGCTTGCACGATACCCATATCCATCTCCTTTGTCAACCTTCTATGCATGGAGGGTATCCTCAAGGTTTGAGAACAGTTCTCATATTCTCCCAAATATGATGGTATGGTTTTCATTGTATGCTTACTTCTAGGAGAAACAATTGTTTGAACTTCCTCCTGGATGCTTGGGCGTCTAAAGTTGTTTTCTGTGCCCCTGGTAAAATCCACCTCAGAGAATGGAGGTGAAATAATAGAGGACATATTCTCATTAACTTTCTCATGAACTGCTGCCCACATCTCATTTGCCATGTCCTCGTTAGCATCAATAACTCCATCATTGCATGGGAAGACAAGGCTAGGTGGTGGCAGAATACCTCCTTTCAATTGGGTGTCAATTGGTGCAGACCTCTCACCACTATGAGCTTGTGAAATGAGCTTACTTTTCATTTCCCGACTTGATGACACTTCTGGTATGGTTTCTAATGTTGGCTTAAGAGAGGTTGGGCCCCGAGGAATAGGTGGAGGTGGTCCCTCAAGTATTGATTGAGCTTCCCTAATGAGTTGCTAATGTACAGCTAGATTGATCTTCTCCTCACGAGGGTTTGGGTATTCTTGAAGCTTCTTGGGTAGCTCAGATAAAGCTACAATGCGACTTCTATGAGCATCAATGATGGCATCTAAAGTCTCATTCACCTTATCCACAAAAACAGAACCCCCAGAACTATCCTCGGTTGTACTAGCCTCAGTTTGTTTAGCACTAGGCCTAGGTTGAGGTTGATGCTCCTCATGCACTTCTTGGGATGTAAAAGTTTTATCCCTCATGTTTTGTTTAGAGATTTCTTGAGAACTAGTGGATGCACTTTTAGTTTGCTTGTTGCGGTTCTTTTTCCTCCTAGTGGTCCTTTTTCTATTGGAATGTAGGGTCTTGTCCACTAGATTTGCCTTTGCATCCCTAGTTCGAGGTGTCTCATCAGTTTGCATTTCGGCATTTCGTGTCTATGATCTAGTCATGACTTTAAGTGGCACAACATCCTCATTCTCAGATGAAGGTGGCGATGGAACTACCCCTACAAGGTTGAGTGAGACCTTTGGTTGAGAGGTGCCTTCCTCATGTGGTTTCAGCAGACAATCCTTTGGGAAGTGTTCTACACAATACCCTAGACAATATCTTTCAATTGGTGGAAACTGTGGTACTGTTGTATTGGATCGAGATGCTTGCCTTGAGCGATGTGGACAATCACGAGCCCAATGGGGTTCTCCGCACTCATAACAGCAGGGACCCATTAGTTTGGCTTCTACTTTCCTTTGCTGCCATTGACCTGAGGGGCCTAGAGTCCTAGGTTGGTAGCTACCTAGCAACATTAAAGAATTTTTGTTCCCCTGGTTGAGCCTCCAACAGTGCTTGGCTTGGGTATGCGGGACTTTCAAAGAGATTTTCCTTGGAGGAATATGATGCATATTCCTCCTCCACATAGCCTGGGTTTACCAAGTCTCTACACATATTTGAATTGTCGTAGTCAACAACCCTCACAGGAGCAGTCCCAGGAGCAGGAGGTTGAGCACCAAGAACAGGTCGTGCTTGCTCTTGTGCCATCGGTGGCTTACGTTCAAAATTAGTATATTGTTGATGCATTTGTGGAGCCACTCCACCCCTTTGCTGCTCACGCTCCTGTCTCATTCTTGCAATGCGAGTACATTCCTGTGTGGTGTGGGTAAAGTTCCAAACATAGGCTTGGCACCACTTCTTTGTGGGTTGGTTTGTGACTAGAGGAAAAAAGGTATTACATTCTTCGGTTTTATGGTTACCGCCACATGCTCCACAAAGATGAGGACCTGTAGGTAGGACACTCCTCTTTCGCTGTTGCTGTTGTTGTGGCTACATGGGTGGGCGATAGGTTTGTCCCAATCTCCTTAGTACTAGGTTAGCTATCTGGTCTGGATTTACTAGCGCACTAGACCCTGAACTTTGGTCATCACCCCACTGATCTCTAGGTTTCACCTCAGGGCCATAACCATCTTGGAATTTGAAGTTATCTGTGAAATCCATAGCATCATGGCAACACTCATTGAAATTTGTATACTTCTTTGCATAGAGATGTGTATGCAGTGTTGAATTTTTGAGTCCTTTTAAGAAGAGAGAAATTAATCGACTCTGGGCGCGGGCTTCTCATCTTCTGGGCAACGATTAATGTACTGCTTCATTCTATTTACACAGTCTCTAACACTCTCATTCTCGCCTTGCTTGAAAGAGTAGATGTTTGCTACCGTGTCATGTTGAATCCCCATCAAGGAAAAAGCAGCAATGAATCTCTCTTCCAAAACTCGTAAAGAAGATTTGTCTGAAGCCTCTAGTGCTTGTAACCAAGCAAGGGCCTTTCCCTCAAGAGTGAGCCCAAATCCTTCAATTTGAGTATGCTTGTCAGCCACTTGCTCAGCTCGAACTGCTTGCCTAAATGCCTCTCACTCTCAGTGGGAATTGTTCCTCTCTTTGGTGAGATGGTCCACATGCATCCCAAATTGGTGTGGGTCCCCTATTACCTGCTTCACCAACCCCCTCCAAAGATCTTGTCACCCGCATTTCAGGAGGTGCATTTATGGGAGGCCGAGTTGGCTCCCCTACCCTCCGATTGTCATACTGAGAGAAACGTTGTTGTGGTGTGATCTGTGGTCGCACTTTTGGTGTAGGATAATGTCTTGGTGCTAGAGTTGGGCTACTTGCAGTGGTCCACTTTGATGTTGAGGGTCCCTCTCTAGTGAACTCTCGTAGGGGAGGAGCAACAGTTTCTCCAAGAAAGGCTGTCTCTCCTGGTTTAGCTGTATTTGTTGAGAACACTTCCATGAATAATGGTTGTCCTTTCCACGTGAGCTCCCGAATCTCCTTCCAATCTAAGGTTCGGTATTCATTGGCCCATTTATCAACTATTTGGTTCATGTGTCCTGCAAGCTTCTCAACTACCACCACAAGTGCTAGAGGAAGATCTAGCTCTGGCAATTTAGTTGTGGCATAATATCCCTCTAAAGAGTCCTTATAGACCTCTTGAAGTGGGTCATCCTGTAAGACCTTTGTCACTGGAATTTGTCGTACAAACTCCCATTAGTTCTCAGCCCCATGATCCATTTTGCTCTTGCCTTTCCTATCCCTTTTTAAATTTAGATCTACAAGAAGTAAATCATCTATGGATGGCTTTGAGGACTGGGCATTGGAGGGTCCAGGCATGTCCGGCTCAATGAGCCAATGATCTCTAGACTCCCTTGCTCTGGAAAGCTTTGATAAGTCTAAGAACTTGCTTTTAGAGAGCTCCCTTAATTTGTCTACATTCTCTGGATGGTAGGTGACTTCGTAGCGAACACCATCTCCACCCATGTACATGTTACCCTGGTCATTGACTAGAGGTGCTCTATCAAGTTCTGAGAAAATGTCTGCGATCTTAACAAGATACCGTTGTTGTGGATCCCTAAAGATCTCAGCTCCTTGAGCATTTGTGTAGACATATTGGAGTCTCACATTGAGTGTTAACCCCATAGTGTCGGCTTCAAATGGATTAAGAGATCTTGTGGGTGTCCTATTTGGGGCTAAGGGATGACTATTTGACGGCCCTAGATTATCCATGGACAATGAGCTAGTTGTTCTGGAGGAAAGGGTATCGAATTGGGATTCGAAAAAGGTTTCAGCAATATTTGCCAAATTTCCTACCGATTGGGTCCCGCTTTCCTGCGTAGGTACTCTAGAAGGTGCCCTAGGCCCTATGGCAGAGTCTATAAGACGTCCCGACCGCAAGTGCATAAGGTCAAATTTTTTTGGTTTTTTATGTTTTTTTTTCTGTTTTGTTTTATTTTTATTTTTGTTTTTTATTTTTTTTAAATATATATATATATATATTTATGTATATATATATATATATATTTTTACCCTACCTAACCACTAAATGCAACTAAAATGCAGAGTAGAGTGCAGAGACCCCACGGCGGATCCACTGAGGGGGGAAGCCCCCATCCTCTCCATAGTGCCTTCCAAGAAGGCCCAGTCCACCCGATCATATGCCTTCTCGAAGAGTCGAGAAGGAGCACTGCCAGATCCTCCTGCCGAAATCTAGCCAAAGCCGTAGCCTCCCAGAAAGAGAAGATGTTATCCAGGATGCTCCTATCCTGGATGAAGCCTGTCTGCGTGGAGTGGATGATGTCCGGAAGGTGAGGCTGAAGCCTCCTGCTGATCGCCTTAGCTAGGACCTTGTAGGCCGTGCCTAGCAAGGTGATCGGTCTCCACTGTCTAATCTCTAGTCTGTCTCCTCCCTCTTTGGGGATCAAGTGAATCAACCCCTCTGCCATGCTGTCCGGCATGACTCCCGACTCCATAATCTCCTGGAATGCCAATCTGAAACCCCTATGTAAGAGACCCCAGTACCTCTGGAAGAAAGCCACTGAGAGACCGTCACTACAAGGGATCGGGCTCATACCCACGCTCTTAGCCGCTAAAAATGACTTGTAAAAAAAAGTAGCGAGCCCGTGTATCAGCGCGTGTATCATCGCGGCCAGAGACATGCGTGTAAAACCGCGTGTATAGTAAAACTCAGACGCGCGTATACACGGGTGTGTAGCCGCATTTTTTACACAGACGCATTGATACACGCGTCTATACACGCTTTTTCTTATGTTAGACGTGCTTATACACGGGTGTATAGCCGCATCCTGTTCAGTTCCAATATCCCAGACGCGTTTATACCTGCGTCTATACACGCGTTTCTTTACTTTAGATGCGCTTATACACGCGTAATTGCCAGTTTTTACGCATTAATACACGCGTAATTCCAGAGTATCCGCGCAGATACACGCGAGTTTTAGCAGTTCTGACACGTTTATACACGCGAACAGAGAGCCAAAAAAAAATCCAGAGAGTGCTATTTGGTGCCTGAATACTGTTCCTTCCAGCACCCAATAGCACTCTCTGGTTTAGGGTTTTTGGTGCATTAGACCATCCCATTAGACCATCCACGAAGAACATATGCACGAGGGAGATTAAGACAAGAACGACATGAATGCATACATTGTCATTACACGATTCAAGACAGACATGAATGTAATACTATCGATCAATCAATTCAATATTACTATCAAAATTTCATACATGTATACAAGGGAGTCCATATCTCGAAGTAGCCCATGGCTTGAGTTTACAAAAAAATATATACAATCACATCCTCAATATGGAATGTGATACTACAAGTCTGAGTACTACTCAGACCCAGATGATGACTCGGTGCTCCCCCCATGCTCAGATGAGCTCACATCGGTCGGAATGTCCGAGGAGTAGTGCTCACGTCCACCCTCTGCAGCGGCGGCCGGTGGATCATCAGCAGCTTGTGCCTGTTCAAGTAATATATAGTATATAAGTATATATATATGCAATTCAATAAACCAAAACCATTCGTTACGAATTTTCAAGTACCTGTCGACCGTATGGTCTCATGGCCAACTCAAACTGCGCGTCCGTAATACGTCCCTCGGCTCTGAAGATGGCCCACGTGTCACGTCTGCTATGCCGACGAGCATACGCAGTATCGTGGGTTGTGGGCTTCCTCCCCGTAACCCGTCGCTGTATCATAATCAACACAATTTGTAAGATTAAAACAATCATAGAATCAATGAATTAAGTAAACAATCAAATAAAGTGGCAGGATACTTACGAACTCTGCCTCCCATGACTCGACGCCGCCAGATCCGAAATGCGAAGATCCAACGGTCTCCATCTGGATCCGTCGTGCCTCCACATGCTGCCTGCTCTTCACGCCACCCTCTGCTCGTTTCTTTGCCTCCTTCCACTCGCGTTTGTGCGCAGTGGCAGGTTTCTCGGCAGGATAGCCACCCGCAGCTACATTTAGCCGGTCATCGTACGCGAGTTTTTTAAGGTGAGATCTTTTATTACTTAAGATCTCCCTTATTCGCGTCCTTCCCCATACATCCGAGAATGTAGCATGTGGGGGATTGGGGTACCGACTATGTACAGCCTCTATCACCTCCCCAACTAATCGGCTATTTTGATCTTTAAATTTAATAAAACAATTTCTATATGAGTTTGATACTACCCCACGCATGTACTCCATTACCTCCCTCCCCCTCGCATCCATCACTATCCCGCCCCTATCCGTCACATCATAGCAAACCACTCTCTCCATCTCTCTCATCTCCTCCTCTTCCGAACTGTCTCCTCTAACTCTTCTCCCTCTATCTCCTCTCTCACCGCGTGCCCTACTACCTCCCCCACCTCCCCCACCTCCCCCACCAAAGCACCCGCCGCATCCTCCACTGCTCCCACTCTTCCTACTGCTGCGGGTGGAGTCACGACGGGGGGATTGTCTACGTGACGGTGGCTGTGAGCCCTGACGTGACGGTGGCTCTGAGGGAGCACGTGATGGTGGCTGTGAGGGTGTACGTGAGTGTGTCTGGGACGAGGTATGTCTCCTCGGTGGACGTGGAAGAGGAGAAGCTGCATGCCGTCTCGTCGGACTCGGAGGAATAGACGGCACTGGAGTGCCCTGGATACTCGCGACAGGGGTATAGACACCAGGCAGGGAAGGAGGGGGATGGGCATACATATACTCTGTAAGCTCAACCGGACCAGGTTGGCGCCCAAAGTGATTCATCATCTCCATCAACCAATTGCTGTACGCAAATGGATCGGATGAAGAACCTGGAATATCCATAAAGAACCTGCAACAAACATCTTCATGTACATCATGGGCTGTCTCTTGACTCACACAAATTAAATCATTCAAGTCAGTTGCTTGCAAATCATGAAATCTGAAACGCCGTAGTTTTTTGTCTGCAGAAACGTGTGTATACACCCGTCAGAAAACGCGTGTATACACCCGTCCAAAAACGCGTGTATATGCGCGTGAACATACTCTGCAGACAGGTTACACGCGCTTCTACACGCGATCTTACACGCGACCTGCGAAAAAATTTTCTCGAAAAGACCGACCCCCCGACAAAGACAGAATGTCCTTATAAAAGGACCAGCCATTGTCGCCCCTGTCAGGATGCAGTAACCCAATCGTGTGCAAAAAGACAAACCCAAAGAGCAAAGAGCAAAGTAAACAAATCTGACAAAAGAGACAAGGCACAGGACAAAGTGACTCACCTCTGAAAAAGTGAGTCTTCTCTGCTCCTTCTCTGCTCCCTCCTTCTCCCGTGTGTGTGCTCCTTTCTCTGCTCCCTCCTTGCTGTTGGAAGAGGCGAAAACAGGCGCACTGTTGATTTCTTAGTTCAAAATCTATATTTGGGGAAGGCGGGCTATTTTTAGTTTAAACATACTGTCGCGTTTATAATCGCGTTTATAAACGCAGGTATATTCGCGTGTATGTGATTTTAGCTGCGTTTATACACGCGTTTTGCAGACATTACCCGCGTGAATACACGCGATTTTTAGGAAGTAGCCGCGTTTATACACGCAATTTTTAGGAAGTAGCCGCGTTTATACATGCAATTTTTAGGAGATAGCCGCGTCAATACACGCGATTTTGTGCTTTCATTAAAAATCTATAATGATTTTGTGTTTTCTGATTTGTACACAGGATGTCATCAACCTCTTCAAGCAGTTCTGGAGAAGATGAGACAATGCGTCATCGTAATCGCGATGTGTGGTTGGGACAACGGATCAAATGTATGTGTAATCGATGTCAAGGATGCATTGTACGAGCACGTCGAATTACCTTGAATCACATCTCCATGTATGGAGAATGGAATCAAACAGGTTTAGAGGTGAGTAGATGTAAATTGATGGTATCCAAATTAAATTAATAGAGTTGTAACATATAATTTGATAAATTGAAGCAGGATGCAATACCACACCCTAACATGGTACCCTACGCGCGACGAGAGCACGTAAAGCGTCGACGAGATGATGCTGGAGCTTCAGGATCTATTGTCAGAGATGAGTGGGAAAGGGGCGACAATAGCCCTGCACCCCACGAAGTTGTGGAAGAGGAGGTGCTTGATGATATGGTGTGGAATCTTTTTAAGGATGATCCCAAAGGTATGGAAGACGATGATATGGAACAAGAGCATCTTTATAAGGCTTCATCGACACCGGTGTTTGAAGGGTGCACATTCTCAGTTTTACGTGCTTCACTTGAACTACTTAATATACAAACAGTTTATGGATGGAGCAATGCCAGTCTTGACGCATTGTTGAAGTAAGCATTCTAACTTACAAATTTGAATTAGTGGTTTAAGGTTTAGGATTTAAGACTAATTATAATTGATGATATTGGATGCAGGCTATTATCAAACATGCTTCCAAAGGAATATAGACTACCCACCTCAAGAGACATAGCGAGGCGCTATGTGACATCTCTTGGAGGACTGGATTATGATAAAATACATGCATGCGTCAATGATTGCATTCTCTTTCGTGGGACACATAAGGAGGCTCTACATTGTCCCACTTGTGGTGAAGCAAGGTACAGAACAGATATGAAGAGTTTTGATGTACCTCGTAAAGTCTTGCGACACTTTCCTATAATTCCTCGCATCAAACACATGTTCAAGTGCAAATCCATAGCAGAGCTCATGTCATGGCATTCCTCGCATCGATCAGATGATGGCATGTGGAGAATTCCCGCAGACACTCCTGCTTGGAAGCATATTGAAGATGAGTGGCCCAGCTTTAAAACAGAGCCCAGAAACTTGAGACTTGGCCTGGGTATGGATGGAGTGAATCCATTTGGTTTCAAAAGCACCGCATACAGCGTGTGGCCAGTTGTGTTGGTGAATTACAACCTTCCACCATCAATGGCGATCAAGAAGGGACATCTTATGTTATCCCTTCTAATTCCAGGGAAACATAAAGTCAAGCATATGGATGTTTATCTTGAACCACTGATTGATGAGTTGGAGGAACTATGGAGAGGTGTTGCGGTGGTGGACATTAGTAGGCCTCCCTCCTCTCGACACTTCGACTTAAAAGCAGTGTTGATGTGGACAATGCATGACTTTCTAGGATACAGCGATTGTTCTGGTAAGAATTCTAATTACCTCTCTACTCTATTACTATTGGCTATATATATTAATTAGACGGTTTGACTTTATTATTCTAACTTTTATTTATATTTTAACAGGTTTGAAAACATCGGGTAAACATGCATGTCCTGTTTGTGGCCCTTCGTTAGTACATGAGTATGCTGATGGTTTGTGTAAGACTATATTCGATAATCATCATCGATTTCTCCCCTCAGATCATCCTAAATATGTTGCTAGTAAGAGTAACATTCCTCCACAAACACTTTGTGCAAAAGATTGGAAGCGTATTTGGGAGTCTACAACTATTCTTCCTCCAGATGGCATGAACAGGTATAGTGATGTTTTTTCAATCTTGTTTTGTGTAGTCTCTAATTGGATTAAAGGTCACATAGAGCAATCCCTTGTGCAGGTACTCCATTTTTTTCCGGCTGCCATATTGGACCCATCTTAAGATCAACCATCTTCTTGATCCCATGCACATCTTCAAGAATGTGGGATCTGGTATTTGGGAACATATTACTGGTAAACGAGACAATGTTAGCGTACGTGAGGACTTGCGGGTCGCAGGACGTATGCGTCAAGCTTGGCCACGAGAGGTGGGTGGGCACGTTCGTCTTCCGCCTGCACCATGGATTATATCAAAGAAAGAGGAGAAGCAGGTAAAGCAGGCCATCACCACTTTGCGTACTCCCACTGGATGCATGAGATCATTGAAGGGAGCCTTTACAACCACTAAGAAAAGAGGCGTTGAGCAACTATATGGGTTGAAGTCCCACGATTGGGCACAAGATGCTTCAAGTAAGTGTTTTCCAAGTCTTGTACGTACGTTGAAATGAAATTTTGTAATGCCATAAACCATAAATGTGCTCTTATGTGCGCAGTTCATACTACCTACTAGCATCGACCATTGTGCGAATAAGAGTTTGAAAAAATGTATTTATAAGATGGGCGAGCTTGTGAGGTATGTAAAACCCATGCTCAGATCACCCTTCATTATACCTTGCAAAATGAACGTGCATGAGGTATAACGTACTATTTATTTATTTTTCAGATATGTTAGTTCCAAAGCAATTGATCCAGCCACGTTGGATGATGCGCGTGTTATGGCAGTGGAGGTGGTTTGTTTGGTAGAGGAGACTTTTCCGCGAACCATTCTCACAAGTCAACTACATCTCATTGTGCATTTAGTGGACGAAATTGCTTTATGTGGTACTGTGCATGCACGTTGGATGTTCTTCCTAGAGCGCTTCATGAAGACCTTAAAAGACTTTGTGAGGCAAAGTGCAAGGCCTGAAGGAAGCATGGCCGAGGGTTGGTTGATACAAGAGTCTCTTGTATATATTGCAGAATTTCTTGGTCAGGTGGACAGCTCTTTTCCACGACTATGGAGCAATGAAGAGGACTTGAGGATGACCTCTATTGTGCCTCAAGGAAAAGGACAGAGTAAAGTAATTGACAGAACATTGATTGATGATGTCAATTTCACTTGTATCCTTAATAGTGATGTGATGAGCAGATGGGTTACAAGATATGAGGATGCAAAGACAAAAAGACAAGCAGAAAGAGCTCTCTTTCGGAGGCAACATGGCTCTCGGAAGGCGTACCCTAAGCATCTAGCAACACTTCCGAATGATATCCATGTTGATTGGTTGCATGAGGAAATGGAGAGAGCAGAGAGCGACGAGGGGCTGCATATCACGGCGGAAGAATGGGAGTATGCACGAGGATGCATGTCAAAGGTACATAGAACTAATGTTTTGCATTAGTTGTAAGTGATTTGCTTTTAATATTTATTCACATTGCTTACACAAATATTGCTTCTATTTTGGTCCAGTGCACTATGTTCAATGCTATATGGTGTGAAGGCAAGCATTTTCGAACACAAAGAATTGATGAAAAGAGAAATACACAAGATTGCGGTGTCATTAGTAGCTTTGAGGGAGCTAATGGAAAAATGGATGATTATTGTGGCATAATCCAAGACATATTTAGGCTTGACTTTCGTCGCTTCTTTGTGTATGTTTTGGATGTCAAATGGCAAATGAACGTGGTGGAAAAAGGGCCTGATGCAACGATAAAACGCCATGCAAGTGGATATGTAACTATTGACTCTACAAAGTTCTGGCAAACAAAGAAAGATAGGCTCGTATTGCCACAACAATGTGAGCAGGTATGCATTTTTTTACTAATGTGTTTCATGTACATATAATTCTAGGCTCGCGTACCCCTTGACTTTTGATATGCTAATTAATTACTGTACTGTGTGTATTTGAGTAGGTTATCTATCTACCAATGGTGCATGACATCAAATGGTGGTACGTCATCCCTATTGCACCACGTTCCAAAGTGATGTATAATACATTCACTGATATGGAGCATATGGAGGATGTAACAAGCCGCAATGAAGATGACGTCGAACATGCCATTGAAGATGTTGTGATCGATGATCAAGAAATAAGAGATGATCATGATAATGAGGATGAGCATGCCATTTCTCATGATCATGAGAATGACCCTACCATTGAGGATGATGGTGATGTTGATGAGGATGATCAGGACATCGATACCATTATCAATGGAGTACAGAATATCGATAGTGGAATAAATTTAATCGTAGCCTTACCAATTGATCAAATGGATATTGATGTTGATCGTTTGGCAAGGATGGATCTTATTGAAGATGAGATCGAACCCTAACCAATCCGTCACTGTATGTTCTAAATTGATGACATTTCTATCATCTCATATGCATGATTTATTTTTGAATATATTTCATTGTTGTAAATGCATGTAGTGGGATTGTGTAATGATGTATACTGTAATGTACTATGAGATGGTTTAAGAAAAATAGTTTTTAATTTTGTAAAGGAATTCAGTTTTTTTTCAGTTTTTCTCTGCCATGCGTGTATTAATCCGTGTATAGCAGCGTGTATTTATCCGTGTATAATAGCGAGTATTATCCCATGAATATTATCGTGTATAGATGCGTGTATTACTGCGTGTATATAAACGCGTTTATAAATGCAAATATACACGCGAACTTAAATGCTAAAATACACGCGCCCGATTCTATTCAAATACAAGCGCGACCATACACGCGTTCGTAATTTATCGCGTGTATGAAACGCGTGTATGGCAGCATTGTCTTGTAGTGCGTCCTCTCCTGGGCATTTGCCCCGAGGAAGTGCCTGAAGAGCCTCCTCCAGTTCTGTATCCGAGAAGGGGGAGAGAAGGGAGTGCTGCAAATGGGCCGGCACAACCGATCTCGTGAAGCTCCAGACTACCTCCCGAGCCTCTCTCACCCTGTCATCTGCTGGCTCAGCAAAGAGCAGATCCCTGTAAAAATCTGTGGCTATCGCCCGAACCCTGGTGGGGGGATCCACCACAACCTGGCCATCAGCCTGCCGAAGACGCCTGAGACCCTCTCGTCTGAAGCGAGGCCCTGTCGCCTCAAAGAAATCTCGAGTCACTCTGTCTTCAAAAAGAAGCCCGAGCATGGAATCGGAACTCCACCCTCCTCTCCTCGAGATGGATCTGCTGATCTCTGTGCGAGCTGACTCCATCTGCTCTGAGATCCAAGGGCTCATAGGATCCCTCTCTTGGAGTCTTTGAAGGGACGCTAGACTCCTCCGCAGGCTTCTCTCCTGCTCTCTGGGAGGAATTTGCGCAATAATAATGGGGGAATGTGCATGAAATGACAAAAAACAATGAAGATAGGCTTAATGAACGGTACTTGAAAAAGAATAAAAGCAATAAAACATAAAAAAACAATGCGGGAGAAACATGCACACTAGAGAATAGACATGAGAAGAGAGACAAACATCACTCATTGCATTGCATTGAATTAAAAAAGAACTTACAATAATGTAGATGGGGAGAGAGAAGAGCTTGCACCTCTATGGGAAAAGAGGGAGAGCTAGTCTCAAGAGAGCTCAAACATGAGTTTACCCAATGTGTCCATAAGCTCTCAAATGAGCCACTTTTTATACAAAAACTCTAAAACTCCCAAAAGTTCCCATGTGGGATTATTGTCAAGCCCACTCCCACACTCATCTACAACTTGGAACTCTTTACAAGAGCCCTAAGTATCTTTTTGTTGCATCCTTGCATTGATCTTCACTCGTCACGCAACATACACATCCAAATTTTATTCCAAAAATATCTATAGACCTCAGCATCACTAACATTTCTCTTTTTGCATACTGGTGTCCAATATTGTATTAAAATCCTCTTGTAGTTTTCAAATGTTTTGTTG
Organism: Cibotium barometz; assembly: GCF_041138505.1. Lineage (NCBI taxonomy): Eukaryota > Viridiplantae > Streptophyta > Polypodiopsida > Cyatheales > Cibotiaceae > Cibotium > Cibotium barometz. The sequence goes on along the minus strand of NC_141048.1, from coordinate 47,792,634 downwards.
GCATCTATGTTACTTTGCACTACACCCCGACCATATAAGATATATTGGTTCTAATGGTTGAATAAGAACAAAGTCTCCCTTTCTAACATCAACCATGGGCTGAAAAGCTTACTTTGGCCTTTTACTTTGTGGTCCACAATAGTGATCATCAAGTTCCTCCAATCCTAAGAATTCATCACATCAATATCAATAGTTATGTTATCCACATGTGTGCCTAGAGTTCTTGGCCAAAAGTTTTGATAGAAGACTCCGTCCTTGACACTTGGTCTCTCTAGTGTGTGAACCATGGCCTCCCAATACTTAATCATTGGGCTGATGTACAAGGTGAAAGCTGCATCAGATCCTTGAACATCAGACCATCTTTTCCAATATCGTATGTAATCCTTAATTCATTTTACCACCTCTAAGTGATCTTTAATGTACTCAAACATTGGAATGACACATGGAACCCCTATTGATATTATTGTGTTACCATCACCATCCTTCTTCCATAATTCAATGGATTTAGGATGCACTTTATATTTCATGGCTAGAACCTTTTCTTGCATGAAGCATCTAAATCGTAATGGTTTTGAGTGCCCCAGTAGCACATCTTGTCCATCAGACAAGTACCCATCAATGAATCCCTTGAATTTTGGGACATTTGTGATTAACAATGGGGTTGGATTAGATACTTGGCTATCCTTGAATATTTTCATTAAATGTGGGAAGGTGAATGTCTCGCTAGTCCTTAGTTTCTCAGAAAATCTGCTAAATATTGCATCAATATCCGCATGTGTATGACCAATCATCAAAAATCGTAACTGGACCATCTTAAATACTCCTTTGGCAACCAACAATGATAGATAGGCAAACAAATACTGATTCTTGTTCTCTGATGCACAATTGCCCAATTGCAATATCAAATTCTCTGGCAACTTGTGGAATTCTGAACTAGGATTTGTGTAACACTTCCGTTGCTATCCCAAGATCATTCAATGTAGTTGAGAAAGCTCCCATGTATCCACCCTCATGCAAGTAATGCTGATCAAGAGCCTTTCTAGAGTTTAGAGCATCATTCAATGTGCTAGTAGATCTGGGCATACCATTATTGGAAAGATCTCCATACTCACATCTGTCACACCTCTCTCAAGCTTTCTTAAACACAAGGCAGGAGAACCTATTGTGAAATTTGGATTAGATGGCCATAAGCTAATAGCAAAATGTTCATAGTGCCCTTTGTCCATGTCTATGGGTTATCATTCCTCTTAGTGACACTGGCAAAATTATGTTGACTTATCTGTCTCCTTGGAACGCACCTTCAATCTCGGGATCGCTATTTTCTTTTGGTCAATCTTATCATGTATTATGCATAAGTACTTATTAGGATTTAATTCTGAGGTCAATCTCCAAGCATAGTAGAGATTTCTACAACTAAGTTGTTGCAACATGTGGGCCTTTCTTTGACGCATCAATCTATTACATTCATCTTGGCACTTTGTGGCTCCCAACACTGATCCTTTATTCCACTGCATATAGTGCACTTTGAAAACTCGCTTGTTTTGGCAAGGCTAACATCCTTGATTTCTGTATTCCAAATCTTACCAAATGTTGATTTCAACATTTCTTTTTTATTGATATTCTTCAATGTCATATTAACCTCATTTAAAATGTCTACCTACTTTTAGACATCTGGAATAACTAGCAGGGTTTCCCTAGAACCATTTGTCATGGTCTTGCTCCTGTGAGGCATATCTTCATATACCATTCTCAAATTGACCCCTGTATCTATAAAATGTTGTAGTTGGAATACCATGTACCTCATACCATACCCTTGAACATACTTCCATACCATTGAATGTGAAGCTATATTATCTTGTCCCCACTCCATCCACATGGCATGCCATTTCCATGGAGTCATACACATAATTAGTGCGAGATTGCAAGAAACACCCCCAAAAATCTTTGCGGAGTTGTATCATTGCATCACGATTAGCAACTTGGCAACATTTTCTCCTACAACAATCAATTGTAGCTACATGGGAAACAACATCTAGTGTTGTCCTCTTCGAATTCCCTGTTATTCCCAAGACTTTGGGCTGCCTCTTCCCCATGTAGTATCTCCTCTTCTTAGTTGGAGCATCAACACATTCATCAATGAACCAGTCATCCATATCTTTTGAATCCTCTTCAATGAGGAGCGCTGAACCATCCTCAAATGTAAGTCTTTTAATACGCCACCTAATGAGATTAACACCATTATTTAAAGAAGGCACTAGTGACTAAACTTATTGGATGGCTTAATCAACCACCACACCCACGTCATCTCTGCCTAAAACTTTAAAATCAATAGCCTCATATGGAAAGACCAACAATATGACCCCCTTCCCAACACATTCTTCTTTGCCCTCTTACCACGACAACACGGTTTTTTCTCTCCAACTCTCACGAATTAAAATTCCATCATATGGCACTACTCTTGAATCATGTCCACCATCCATGGTTGAGCCCAAATATTCTGGAATGTTAGGTGCCACACCCAAGATCTCTAGAGAATTCTTACGCCACTTGACAATGCTACTGACTGTATCGACTGATTTGCTTGCATCTAAAGTTGGGAATGGTAGTGCAATGTCATGTTTGAAGCATTTATCAATGCTCATAGAGACGTGGTCTTTCCCAAGTGTTTCTCCATGGCACATATCTTCCTCATGGGTTGCATGTATCTTGCCTATTACCACCATCACATTATTGACGAGCAACTTGACACATTCTCCTCCATGAGAAAATTGAGATGACATTTTCCCTACACATAAAAAATACATAGATTCAGTTCTCCAAATTAGATCAAGTGTCCAAATTCAGTTAGTAGAATATACGTTATAATCTATCATTAGTATCATATTCTTTCACTTACCACTTGATAGAATGGACCATGTATGTATGTATGTATGTATGTATACATATACTTGCATACATACATATGAATAAAATATTATATATTTATATGTGAAATATGTGTTTATATATATATATATATATATATATATATATATACACATATATATATATATGTATGTATGTATGTATGTATGTATCTATATACATATATATAAACAAAATATTATATATCTATATGTCAGTGTATGTGTTATATTATACATCTAAACATATACACACACACCTATATATATGCATATATACATATATACATATATATATATGTATGTATGTATGTACATATATGTGAGGGCTATCCATCAAGCTCTTGAACAACTCCAACATACGTGCCGAAACAAGATGTTATGGGCCCAAAAAAGGGACGATTTTCCAAACTTTTGTCCTTATTGTGTTAGTAATTGGCTTGCCTTTTAGGGCAGTTGGGGACACCCAATTTACCAGGAATTATTGAAGCCAGGGTATCTGGGGACACCTAATTTACTAGGAATTATTGAAGCCAGGGTGCCTAGGGGGGGTTTGTTGAGCCACTAGGCCCCTCAAGGCAGGGGGTCAAGGAGGCCACCAAGCCCCCCTGTGGTGGGGTGTGGAGGCCACCCCACAGGTCCCTAATGGCCCGACGATATGACCCGTGTAACAATTTTTATGTTATGACATCATTGAAAAATCATTGAAACAAAATTCAAAATAATATAACAAAAATCATTGAAACAAAATTCAAAATAATATAACAAAATTTGAAATTTAGATAGTTATTATAATTATGCTTATGGTTATGTGTGTGTGGGGGGGGGGACGCGGCCCAAAAAGAAAGAAAACATGTGACTAACGTTTGATGATTTAACATTAAAGGTCACTATCTCACAAGATTTGGCCCAAAATTTGAAAAAAAAATGTTTCGCTCTTTGCCTCTACTACAACATGGAGAACAAAAATGCAGGGAAACAAAAAAAGCAGGGAGAAGAAAAATGCAGGGAGAAGCAAGGGTGCGGAGTAGGACATGCATAGGTAAATTATCTTCTCTCTCTCTCTCTCTCTCTCTCTCTCTCTCTCTCTCTCTCTCTCTCTCTCTCTCTCTCTCTCTCTCTCTCTCTCTCTCCATCAAAAATTGTCTCACCCTAGCAGAGCCTTGCGAAAACAAATTGCATGATGGTAATAGTGATATCCTAAACCACAATCAATCTTTCCCTCCCTCTTTCTCCACCAAACATAATCTAAAAAAATAGCTTGTTGTGCAGAGATTTGGTAGAAGGAGAGTTTACCTCCTCTCTCTCTCTCTCTCTCTCTCTCTCTCTCTCTCTCTCTCTCTCTCTCAGCTTTGGCCACGACTCTCTCTCTCTCCCCCATGCACATACAGTAGGCAAGCTGCATGCAATAAAGAATCTTGATTAACTAATCTATATTTATAGTTCATATTATCAAAAAATACACTAATTAACTCATCTTTATTAACTATTCAAAATTAATATCTTAAACCGATACATCACTAATTAAACTGGTTATACTAACTTTTTATTCACAGTCACTAATTTAACTAACTTGCAAGATTAATGCATTTCATTAAATTGTTTCTAATCTATAATCTATTGGCAAGTAATTTAATCTAAGATTAGTCTTACGTTAGCATGCTTTCTTTCTTTTGATGAGTCCTGTAAATAAGAAAGATGTATTGCATACCTGTATGTGGATTTGCTTTGGCTCTTTTATTCTTTGAATGGATTCGCTTCAACTCTTTTGCTCTTCAAATAGATATCTTTGGCTCTAGAGTTAAACTAGAAGTAAACTCCTCCATAAAAATAAAAACCTCTTTCAATCTAGAGCCATTCACACATAACATGAAGATTTAGATAGTGGACTATTACCTCAGCCAAACCCTTGGGCATCCACTTAACCAAATCCTTGGATACCATAATGGCTAGACATGGGAATTGGACAAAGATATAAACAACTATTAAATTTGTCCAAATCCCTTACGTATCCATGGAGCCTAGACTATAACCTTTCTCACTCACTTAGCCCGATCCTTATGTACCCACTTAACCAAACCCTTGGACAAAAGTTCTAGCTTGACATGGGAGTTGGACAAAGATATGGAAATTCATTTAATTGGTCTAAATCCCACCAACATACATTTGACCAACTATCCAAATCTACATCGAATAGAAATACATAATGACCATCACATGCGACCTTGCTCTTTTGGGGAATTGCCTAATGGCAACCTCAATTGGGGACTTTTCTAATGCTCATCTCACTAGATTTGGCCAACTCTTCAATATAGATCTGGACAATTGTCCAAATCTAACTATAATTTGTAGCTCAATTCTATTGGGGACTTCCAGAATGCTCCTCCCACTAGAATTCACCCCTATTGGAGACTTGCCCAAGGCTATCCCTTATTGGGGATTTGTCTAATGCTCGTATCACTAGGTTTAGCCAACCATTCAATATAGATTTGGACAATTGTTCAAATCTAACTCTAATCCATAGCTCGATTCTATTGGGGACTTCCATAATGCTCCTCCCACTAGAACCTCACCCCTATTGGAGACTTGCCTAAGGCTAAACCCTTATTATTGGGGATTTGTTTAATGTTTATATCATTGTGTTTGGATAACCATTCAATAAAGATTTGGATAATTATCTAAATCTAACTACAATTAATATCTTATTGCTATTGTTGGGGACTTCCATAATTCTCCTCTCAGTAGACCTCAACCCTATTGGAGACCTTAACTAAGGCTTACCCTTAATACAAATTTGTCTAATGCGCTTCTCATTGAATTAAGCCACAACAATTCCTTGATATATATTTGGACAAATCTATAGATATATACATACACCACTCTTATTGGGGATTTGCCTAATTCTCCTCTTACTATAACCATTCAGTAAATATTTGAACAGTTGTCTAAATCTATATAACATTTATAGCTCACTCATATTAGCTAATACTCTTCTAAAGAGATTTGACTAACCATTCAATACATAGATTTGGAAAATTATATTAATCCCTCTACAGTTCATAGCTCACTCCTAATGGGGATTGGCCTAATGCTAAACTTGGCCATCGACATGACTAAAGCTCCTCTCACTAGATTTGGTCGACCGCTAAATGTAGGTTTGGACAATTTTCCAAATCTATATTTAATTCATAGTTCACTCCTATTAGGGACTTGCCTACCTAATGCTCTTCTCACCACATTTTACTAACCAATTAAATAAGGATTTGGTGAACCATTAAATATAAATTTTGATAATTATCTTAATCTACCTACAATCCAAACTTCAACCCTTTTGGGGAACTCTATAGTTCTCTCACTAGACCTCAACTCTGTTGGGCACCTTGCCTGAGGCCAACCTCTAATTCTCTTATTTTTGGATTTAGCCAACCATTCATTGATATAGATTTAGAAAATTTTATATAAATACATACACCACTCCTATTGGGGATTTGCCGAATGCTCCTCTTACTAGAACCATTTAGTATAGATTTGGACACTTGTCCAGATATACATACAATGTATAGCTCACTCATATTAGTAACTAATTCTCTTCTCACAAGATTTGGCTAACCATTCAATATACAGATTTGGATAATTGTCCAAATATATCTATAGTTCAGAGCTCATTCCTAAGGGGGATTAGCCTAATGCTAACCCTAACCATGGACATGACTAATGCTCCTCCATTAGGGGGCATTTGAACATAAAAAGGGCCATGTAAGGATCCCTAATTTTAAGAAATTAAGACTAATTTTATTGAGGCTTAAGGAGATAAACCTCATAATGATGCCTACTTTTGGCCCTAAAAGTAGGGGATCTCTCTAGTTTTCCCTCTCCCGGGATTTTCTAGGATTCTCTTTGTTGAAAATACAAGTGAATAGGGTGTGTGCGGGAATAAGCCCTTGGTTAGAGGCTATAAAAGAGGATGTGTAAATGTGAAAGAACCTGTGAAAAGGTGAGAAGAATCTATTGGGAGAGAATAAAGGGTAGCATGAGAAGATTTAGGAAGTGTGGAGATATTCTGGGAAAAGTGAAGAGGTGGAGAGAATCAGGGAAAAGAGGTGGAGAGAATCAGGGAAAAGAGGTGGAGTGAATCATGGAGAAATCAGTGGGATTTGATGCTTGATGTAAACTCTATAAATTGAGGCATTGCCCTAATGAGAATTTGCTGGTTTTTTATTATCCATACCTACATTAATCTATTTATTAATTACCCACTAATTACATCTTAATTATTTACTAATCACTTTGTTAATGATGTTGATTCTAGTGTTTGATCAACCATAGCTCATCACAATGCTCTAATTTCAACATGGTATCAGAGCCATGCCTAGAATCCATCATTTTGTGAGCCCATTATCTTGCTAATCATTTTACTAATTAGGATTAGTAGAAAATTATAATTTTTCCTCTTTTTTCAACTCACCTCTGTACCCCTAGCTAGTGGAGGAGTTCTAGCTCCTTGCATACTTTAAATTAGGCCAAACCCTTCTAGCCCTAGCTAGCTATCTTACTGGTCTTAAAGCTCATCAAATCAGCATAGCAAACCGTCGAAGCGTTTAGGAGAAATCGTGATTTTTGCTGGCGCCAATTTTCTGAGGAGTTTTTGCCATTGCTGCTTCATCAAATCAAATCTCTCTAATTCCTCTTAGCCCCGGGGGTTTTCAAGCATGCTCTACAAGCTGGTGAAGACATAATTCAATTTCATCAAGTCTATAGTGAGATCCAAGCTCTTCATCAAATCTGCAGAAGGAGGTGACTTTGGTAAAACAAAGATTAAGCTTTCATCAATATTTGGTCAAATCTTGTGTTTATTGGCTTAATCCTCTACTAGACTCATTGCTATTGATGCCTTTGAAAGCATTTGAGCTCATTTGAAGTCTAAGGCACCAGATCTGGACTCCCCACATACTCTGTTTTTTGCACACAAAATAGTGAATTAATTTGCTAATTAGTGATTAATCAGTGCTAATCACTATATTTTGGTGCAATTGAGGGTTCAAATTAACCATTAGGTATTTGATACAGATCCCTATAACTTTAGATTGCAATTCGAAGGTGGTTTGATACTCCAACCATTCCGTACAAATTGGTTACCCTTGATTTAATGTAATTTCGGTGATTTTATGCTGATAAATTTGTTGTAATCATCTCTTAAACGCCAGATTGAGTTGTAAAAGGGTAGACACTGCCCTTGAATCTTGAAATTGGATCAAGAGGTAAGACCCCCCTCACCATGTATTTGCTCATTGAGGAAAAATCTGTGGGGGTTAGTTGAAGGAAGAGATGAATGCCCAGCGAGAGGGGAAAATGAGTGGAAGAGCAAGAATGAAAAAGCATTGGGACTTATTGCACTCAGTTTAAATGATGAAATCATTCATCACATCACAGGGATACAATGGGCAAAAGATGCATGGGATGAACTCAATAAATTATTTGGCACACAAGCAAAAAATTCAAAGATAAATCTGTTAATGCAATTCTACAAATTGGACATGAAGGAAAGTGAACCTTTAATCACACACTTGAACAGATATAAAAGCATTAAGCAACAACTGGCAGCTATTGGCAAAAAGGTAGAAGATGATGAGGCACTAGCTATACTTCTGAAGAGTGTGGACAAAGGAGAATATGAAAACATTGTAGCAACACTAAAGAATGTACCTGAATTGAAGCTACACGAGATAGAAGCAGCTCTACTAGAGCAAGAGAGCAGAGGCAAAGAGAAGAAATGGCTTGACTCAACAGCAGGAGAAGAAAAGGCATTCTTCACCTGAGGAGGATTCTCTCGAGGACGAGGATGAGGAAGAGGCAGAGTAGGAGGAAGGACCTTCACTTGCCACAAATGTGGAAAGCCAGGACACATGGCAAGAGACTGCTACAACAAACCCAGTGGAGAAGGAACGACATCGGCGGCAAACTTCATGGAGGCTCCAAAGGAAGTGGAGTCGGATCATCTTTTCTGAGAGAGAGAGAGAGAGAGACCCCACAACCCAATGTAACCTACCCCAACAAAGTAAAACCACCTCTGAGCCATCGATGATGTAGGCCACGTGGTAGATGTATGTGTGAGCACTTTAGTCAAGGTCGCGGGCACTTATAGTAGCCTTGGACACATAGAGAGAGAGAGTGTCAAGGACTATGGAGTTTAGGGACTTGAGGCACTGGTCGCGGGCTACAAGTAAGAGGGAAACTTGGTATAGGGTCCAGGTGTGCTAGAGAGTATTCACTTGAGGGGAGGTGTTGAAAATACAAGTGAATAGGGTGTGTGCGGGAACAAGCCCTTGGTTAGAGGCTATAAAAGAGGATGTGTAAATGTGAAAGAACCTGTGAAAAGGTGAGAAGAATCTACTGGGAGAGAATAAAGGGTAGCATGAGAAGATTTAGGAAGTATGGAGATATTCTGGGAAAAGTGAAGAGGTGGAGAGAATCAGGGAAAAGAGGTGGAGTGAATCATGGAGAAATCAGTGGGATTTGATGCTTGATGTAAACTCTATAAATTGAGGCATTGCCCTAATAAGAATTTGCTGGTTTTATATTATCCATACCTACATTAATCTATTTGTTAATTACCCACTAATTATGTCTTAATTATTTACTAATCACTTTGTTAATGATGTTGATTCTAATGTTTGATCCACCATAGCTCATCACAATGCTCTAATTTCAACACTCTTTGTAGCCCCTACTAAAACTCTCGAAACATCATCAATCTCATCCATGTAGTAGGGGCCCCAAAAATATTTTTTATTACAATTCAAAATAATTGTCTCAAAATAACTTTCAATCACATTTAATGCACTTTCATTACATTTTTGAAGTTCCGTCTAAATTTCATATCAACAGTCATTGAAAGACAATCTCGTTTAATACACTTTCATTGCGTTTTTAAAGTTTCCACAAATTCTAAATCAAGTCATTAAAAGACAAGGAAAACATACGTTTTTTAATTTGAAATTTTAATTTAAATTTAAATTTTTGGATAGGCTAGTAATTTAAAATTTATATTTTATAGCAAACCCACCTAAAAACCGTTTTCTTCATTGATTACTATCACATCTCCTCTTTGTCCGACTCAACAACTAAAAGATTCTCTCTCTCTCTCTCTCTCTCTCTCTCTCTCTCTCTCTCTCTCTCTCTCTCCCCCAAGCCCTTCTCTCATTGATTTCTTCATTGATTACTATCACATCTCCTCTTTGTCCGCCGACTCAACAACTAAAAGATTCTCTCTCTCTCTCTCTCTCTCTCTCTCTCTCTCTCTCTCTCTCTCTCTCTCTCTCTCTCCCCCAAGCCCTTCTCTCATTGCAGCAGGTCTCTCTTTCAAGCTTCTCTTTGGGATCAAAGCTATATACCATTTTCCATTGTGTCTACTATGGCATTCACAGAAATAACAAACACCTCAAATTCATCACGAGTGAGAAAGGTAGACTTGCATATTCGCATCTTGAATGAATATGCACCTATCAGAAAAGAACGTCTAAACGCACAGGAGAAGCAAGAAAGAAGACAGTAGGGTCATTGTAATGTGGATCTTTGGGTTGATGGGTATTTATATCCTAATGATCCTTCTTCAAATTTCTCTCCACCTTTCACAGACCTGTCCTCATTCATTCATTTTGTTGGAGAGGGTGAGAATGGGCTCCTTGGATATTGCAAACGCTTTAGTATATGTGATGCATGGAAGGTTCAATTTCTAAACTCACAAATTCATATCTTGCAAGCCACTTTGAGTAGTGTGCAACAAGCTCTCGAAATCGCACAAAATAATATTTTACAGCTATAGAGAGAGGGCAAAGAGAAAGAGGACCACATCCTCAAGTTACATGATACAATCTCGCATATGAAGAGCACACCCATGGGAGCCAGAGAGCGAAAGAGGACAATGAACAACATTCAGATACTTTCAATTGGTGCTGGTGCTCTCAAGCGAAGAATTCATGCAGCAAGGTTTGTTTGATTTTTGGTTATAAGTTATTCTTATTAGAGTGTATCTATTGTTTGATTTTTTTCATTAACTATTAATTCATTATATAATATTGCTGCTATAAGTAATCTTTGTTAGTTCATTACAAGACCTTTCTTAAAGATGCCTGTGGTGATAATGGTCCTCAAGATATTGGAGATATGTTACATAGCTGCGTGAGAAAACATGACATTCTGTCCATAGTTTGAGATCCACCCTACAAGAAGGTACAACAGATACTTGAAAATGAGATAATGAAAGATATAACTAACATTTTAGGCATTGAGGAAGTTCAGAATGCATGCGATGAAGTGGGCACAAAAGGATACCAGGCTCTCCATCACTTACTGCAAAGGCTCTCCATCACTTACTGCAAGATACACTTTGCAAACAAGGCATCACACGAAATATTTTTCCTGCCCCAAGAAGATTAAGATTAGCAAAGAGGACATGCAATGAAGATGTGCAACGTAAGATTGGAGAGTACCACTGTGCCAATAATGTGCTAACCATTAGAGATTGGGAAAAAAAGTGACGCAACAATGGTAATATTGTGGTTCCTTACAACGAGTTCAACAATATATTTGTTGATCTATGTCTTCAGAAAGTTATAATCTTATTCTATTTATTACCTAATATTATCCATGGAAAGGGCACGTATGAGTAATCTAGCAAGGGCAGCATGAAATAATGCCAAACAGAGAAGATCACTAAAGTTGAAAGCTAGCACAGGACCAGTACGTCATGCAGCATGGAGATCTTCACGAAGACGCATAGGAAGAATTTGGAAGTACAAACAGCACTTTGAAATTGAAAGTATTTGGGATAAATTCGTAAACATTTTTGACTTAGGAAGTAAACATTTAGAAGAAAGTTGTAAAGCTTTTTGACTTGAAAATAAAAAATAATTACACCATTCCATTATATTGATGATTTACAATGAAAATATTTACAACGAAAAGAGCTAATTGCTCTTAAGTCTCTTCTCTTCTTGCTCCCCCTCTTCAGTAGGCATTTTCCCTCTATAACGCAAAAACCTCTTACCACTATAGCCCTTGAGTGACTTTACATCCTCCAGTCCTACACCTAGGACATAGCTTGAATAACATAGAAAATAACCTGCTCCGAGAAGGCCAAAAACCAGGGCCGTATCCAAAGATATGGATGGCAGCACACTTCTCTATAAGCATGACTTTATGTATATTATAAGGTATAAATGCATACCCTGTATACCTATATAGGGCTTTCAGTGTAAGGAGTGGAATCTCTGCATCCCTAGAGTACTTGCTATGATATATAATAAATATATTTTTGTCGATAGAGGAGACGTGTATGCAAGAGTGGCATCTTGCCCAACTCTTGCATGACCAGCACCACCTCGTCCAAGAAATCCATCGGAATCGTCAAGCCCTATCTGCATTGACAAAGAACCAGGAGGGAACAAACTAAAGTAAGAAATAATTCAAACAGACTGAAGCAATAAGAATTAAACCAGACAAACTAAAGAAATAATTAATTCAAGTAACAGAAGCAATAATTTACCTTCTAGTTCTCATCCTCCTCCAAGGACTGGTCTTTATATACTGTTTTGGATGGAATCCAAAACCATCGACATAAAAAAACCATGTGCTATGAATCTGTGCCACTAAACCATTTTGGAATAGGAACCCTAGTACCTACACTGAGCTGACCATTATTGTGCACATACAAGACAGCTTTAGAGTAAATTTGTTGAGTTATAACTTTAATATAAAAATCTAAATTCATAGCTATTACAAGACAAAAATTCATTGCTCAGTACAATTTTTTGAGGGTAAGGACTTTACAAAATTAACATACTTAAAGTAGCTTCAAAATTCACAAAATTCAAAATCCCCATTCATTGAGCGATATAACATCAACATCCCAATCGGGATCTACTAAGGTCTTTGGCTCTAGTCATTTTCAAATCTTCCTATTGTTCACCTTTAATTGTGCTCTGCTAATATCCTCACCTCCCACGATATTGAGGTGCTCTCTAATATTTAGGAGGCTCTAATGTCTACTTGCACCTACAACTTCCACTGCACCACTGGGCAACTGAACGCATATGTCGAAAGGCAAAACAACTTGTTCATTTGCCTGCATTGGGACCCAACAACTATTCTTTTTCATCCACCGCTCATAATAGAAGCGTATGTGTAGTGTAGCACGAGCTTTGAGATACCGAAATGAGACACTGGATTCTACTTTATTGCACTTGAATGTGTCATCCTTATGTATCCCTTCTACAGTCCTCCACTGGTCTCCAAGCAAGGCTACCATATGTCATCGCCTAATACCTTCTTGCACACAAACATGGTAGGTGTTTGTGAGAAACAAAATTGATTGATCATCTTGGCAAAACGATGTATTGGGCATACCCAACTAAGACTCACAGATCGAGAGGGATTTGCAAACTTCAAAGACACTTGTATATCACAAAGCATCTTTGATTTCATGACCATTACAGCCCAAGCATCTGGAATTGGCCATTCTATAGAAGATAGGGGTGGAGATGTGATTATCTGTAGCTTACCAAACCCATCGTCCTGCTTTGGCACCAAATAGGAGTGCTGGTAAACGAAGACCTTTTCCTTAGGAAGTTCTGCACTTGTTTTACAAGAAAACATTGCTTGACCAATGTCTGCATGCAATGCTTGAAATGTTTCGGTAAGGCTTTCCAATGGTTGTTCCTCTACCATGTTTTGAAGGAAAAATATCTGCAAACAAGAAATAAGTTGACTTAGATTGAAACATCTCTGTCAAAAAATCTCACATGCCCCTTTCTACCTGCGATACTTACAATTGTATGAAAATCGAGTTTATTGGCGAAGATGGATATCTCGTGCTATGTAAACATGTGTTGTACCGTGGCCACTAGTTTTCCATTGCTTGCCTTCTTGAAGCCTTGTAAACGTCCTTTCCAATGGTGCTCCAGTACATTTCATTGCCGTCAAACTCAGTGAGGCTCGATTGTAGTAGGCTGTAGATAAACCCAAGCGCTCTTACGAAATGCCTCTCCCACCCAAGCACCATCATCGTCCTTCTTGTTGTGCAAGGATATCTCCTCAATCTCATCTTTTGGTGTTCTTGGTGCGGCCATATCTTCTTGGAAGCTAGAGTAGAAAGGTTAGGTTTAGAGTAAAAAGGAAAGAGATGTGCAGACTAGGGTTTTACGGGAGCCTTGAAGATGAAAGAGATGGAGCTCTGAGAAGGGAGGGAGATTAAGATGGAGGAGAAAGTTTAGTATTTTGGGCTTTGATGGTTTCATTAGGGTTGGGGAAATCAGATAGAGATGAAAGAGATGGAGCTCTGAGAAGGGAGGGAGATTAAGGTGGAGGAGAAAGTTTAGTATTTTGGGCTTTGATGGTTTCATTAGGGTTGGGGAAATGAGATAGAGATGGAAGAGAAAGGAAGGAAGAGTTTAATTTGGACGTTCAAGAGGGAAAGCGGACTTGAAAATGAAATTTTAGATTACAATGAAATTTGAGATGGGTTTTTGGGGGGAAATGTGAGTTTTGGGGGGATCTCAAAAATTTCAAAATTTTAAGGATTTTTTGAGCCACGAAAATGGTGGGACCATACCTACCCTAAACCCCCTACTTTTTTAAAGGGACAAGTGTAGTTATTAGTACTGAAAACCTAGTCTCCCTCCCTATAGCCTAGTCTCCCTCCCTATATTCAAAGGAGACCAAATGTGCATAATCCTCTATTTCGATTGGTTCGTTGCTAATTACTTTCATTAGTAAAAGGCCCAAAATATGTCCAAATGCTCCCTAATGCTCACTAGGTTGGTATATTTAAGTCATAGTTCACTCATATTAGGGACTTTCCTACCTAATTCTCCTCTCACCACATTTGGCTAACCAATTAAATATATATTTGGCCAATAATTAAATATAGATTTGGCCAACCATGAAATATAGATTTTGATAATTGTCTTAATCTACCTACAATCCATAATTCAACACTTTTGGGGACTTCTATAATTCTCGTCTTAGTAGACCTCAACCCTATTGGAGACCTTGCCTAAGGACAATCCTTGATACAAATTTATCTAATGTTATTATCATTGGACTTAGTCAATCATTCATTGATATAGATTCAGACCAACCTATACACATACATACACCACTCCTATTCCGGACCTAATGCTCCTCTTACTAGAACCATTAAGTATATATTTGAACAGTTGTCTAAATCTATATACAATGCATAGCTCACTCATATTAGTAACTAATGTTCTTCTCACAAGGTTTGAATAACCATTTAATATACAGATTTGGACAATTGTTCAAATCTATTTATAGTTAATACCTCACTCCTAATGTGGATTTGGCCAACTACTCAATGTAGATTTGGACAATTTCCCAAATCTATATTTAATTCATAGTTCACTCATATTAGGGACTTTCCTACCTAATTCTTCTCTCACCACATTTGGCTAACCCATTGAATGTAAATTTGGTCAACCAATCAAATGTAGATTTGGTCAACCACCATGAAATATAGATTTCAATAATTGTCTTAATCTACCTACAATCCATATCTCAACCCTATTGGGTGTTGAGATATCAAGCTCATCTAGTGAGGTGGTGGACACTAATGACCCGCCTGGGGGATAGGCCCCACACTTACACCACTGGCATGGTTGGTGAGATCATGGGTGATATGCGGCTAGTGGGATGATAGGCTGTGTGACAGCCATTCTAGAAGTTGGCATAGTTATAGCGCCAGCTCATTTAGTTGCATTCACACTATAGAGTACCCTAGTATGTATTTGGTTGAGTATCTTTTCATGCGGGTGTACTCTTATCTTTGTATATGGTGTGTTGAGTGTTGTGTGAAGAAGAAGAATAAGATTTTTTAGCCTCTCGCCTTGTGTGCTCTCTTTTAGGGTATTGTGAGTGTGTGTGTGTGTGCTTACAAGAGCTCAAGCTCTCTTCTCCCTTGCATCTTTTCATGGTATCAGAGCCTCGTTCATGCTAAGGGTTGAGTTGCAAGCAAGAGAACCACAGGAAGCAGTACGAGGGTAAGAGCTTCAACTACTTTTCCCTATTTGTGTTGGCGACTACACCCTTGTCGGGAGCTCTATGGGAGGCACCGGAAAATGATCTCTAATTGAGGAGCTTTCTTTGCAGGAGTAAAGCTATAGGGCAACTGGGGGTAATCCCACATCAGTTTGGCTTCTTTCTCCCAGGTGGCATCTTCAAAAGGATAGAACTTCCATTTGACTAATAATTCTCTTAGAATTCTGTTCTTGAGAACCTTCTCTCTTGAACATCAAGGATTTCTTTAGGTTGGAGTTCCATCAGCCCTTGGGTTGAAGAAGTTAAGAGTTCATCATTAAGCACATGATTCGGGCTCGGTACATACTTCTTAAGTAGGTTGACATGAAATACATTATGTACTTTGAGATGAGGAGGCAGAAGAAGTTCATAGGCTAAGTCACCTACTTTCTTTGTAATCAGATATGGCCATAGTATCTGGGGGATAACTTCTTATACTTTCCAAGAGATAGAGAACTTCTTTTGGGGCGTACTCAAATGAATACCATATCTGCTTCTTCCAACTTTCTGCCTGACCGCTTCTTATCTGCATACTACTTCTGTCTATCCTGGGCAGCTTTTATATCCTTGCGGATTGACTGCATCTGCTGCCCCATGTCGTCAAGCATGTGTCTGGACATCTTGACCCCCTAATCAATGGGTCGGACCAAGTTAATGGTGTTAGGCAGTCTTGTCCAGATAGAACTTTGAAAGGACTCATCCCGATGCTTCGTTGATAAGAGGCATTGTAGGCAAACTTGACTAGGTGCAGATAGCTTAGCCACTTCTTGGGTTCCCTACCATAGCTGACTGAAGTATATCTTCAATTACTTGGTTCACCCTTTCAGTTTGACCATCGGTCTCGGGGTGGTAAGATGTGCTGAGATCCAAGAAAGTTCCTACTGCTTAGAAAAATGCAGTCCAAAATCTTGACGTGAACTTGGGATCTTGATCACTTACTATTCTCCTGGGTAGGCCATGCAATCTGAAGATTTCCTTGAGGAACACTCTGGCCACATCCACTGCAGTGTAGGTTTCTTTTACTGGAATCAGATGATGGGCAACTTTGGTTAGTCTATCAACTACCACGAAGATGGAGTTGTAACCTGATTGCTTTGAAGGTAGTCCCAGTAAATAAAATCCATATTGATACATTCCCACTTCATCTGGGGTATGTCTAATGGATGTAACTTCCCAGGCATTTTCACTCTCTCTGCTTTGACTTTCTGACAAATCAGGCATTGACGTACATGATTAAGTACATCCTTTTTTAGTCCAGGCCAAAAGAAGCTTTTCTTTATAGACATGTAGGTCTTGATGATTGCTGGATGTCCTACAATAAGGCTATCATGGGCTTCATTCATAATTTGACCCTTAGGTCCCTCATCATTGGGAATGCATAGCCTGCTATTATAATACATAACTCTATCATCCAGGCTATACCCTTGAAATTGGTTCAACTCCTGAGGAGTTTTGCTTTCCTGCATAAGTAGGGTAGCAATAGGGCCAAAGAATCTATCCTTCATGATCTTCTCTCTTGCTTCATTAATCAATGGATTTGACACCACTGTGATTACAAGCAAAGAGGCTTTTCTGCTGAAGGCATCTGCTACAACATTTTCTTTACCTGGGTAGTACTTGATTTCAAAATCAAATTCCTGCAGGATCTGCATCCACCTTCTTTGGCGCATGTTGAGATCCTTCTGAGTGAAGATCCACTTTAAGCTCTGATGATCACGGTCATCAAAGTGAATCTTTGACCCAGTAGGTAATGTCTCCACAACTTCAGGGCATATACTACTGAAAGTATCTGTAGGTTGTGGTGGACAGCATAATTTCTCTCATGCGTTCTGATTTTTCGGGATTTATAGGCCACTGCATGACCTTCCTGCATGAGTGCACCTCCCAAGGCAAAACCACTGGCATCAGTTACTACCTCAAAGGGTAGAGAGAAATTTGGCAACTTTAGAATGGGATTGGTTACCAAGGCAGTCTTCAGCTTATCAAAAGCGCTCTAACACCTCGGAGACCATTGAAACGAGGTATTCTTCTTGAGAAGATTTCCATTCAATCCCTTGTTTCACAAAAACAATACCACTCTGGACTCTCCGTTGGGACCACGTGGTCAGCAACAACAATGAGATCTAGTAACAGATTACAATAATCACTTCGTCAACATACATATATATATCTTCCTCGACATACATATAGGTGTCCTAAGCACCGCGAGCCCATGCAGCGCCTGGTCAGAATCCTCCAGGATCCTCCTTAGGTGTCCTGGTACTTCACTCAGGGACCACTTCGTCGGCCCTCGCCCATCGTACCGAAAGCACACCATTTTTCACCATACCCAGGCTGGTCAAGACCTGGGCAGGTTTTTGCCGCGTGAGCTATCCCTCGAACACTCCCCACCAGCTATTGCAACCGAACTTCCCTTAGATAAACATATATGCCAAATGCTCCCTCCAGCATTCTGGCATAAGACAACTGGCATAAGACAGTCCTTTAAGAAAACAGGGTTTCTATGCAAGTTTTGAGTTTTGATTTTGTTTGAAAACCATGAATAATCTTAAATCCGTATCTCAATACTTCTAGATCCAGGTCTGAATTCCAAACAAAATTCCTCGAATTCTGTTAACTTGATCCCCTCAGATCAAAATCAAAAGTCTTAACTTAGTTTCAGATTTGGTGGGGGATTTGAGTACATTTTTCCTGAACTGGGTACATCATCATTGATTGAAATTGATGAAGGAATTAGGTCTTGGTCAATAGTATGAATTAGAGTTTGGGTCTGGAAAGGTTCTTCCTAAACTATCTTTCTCGTACTATTTCACTTTCTCTTTTTCTAAATTTTGTTTGACGAATATTTGCTTACAGATTTCTAAAAACATGAATTTCTTGGTCAATAGTATGAATCAGAGTTTGGGTCTGGAAAGGTTCTTCCTAAACTATCTTTCTCGTACTATTTCACTTTCTCTTTTTCTAAATTTTGTTTGACGAATATTTGCTTTACAGATTTCTAAAAACATGAATTTCTTACGAGGAATAAAATAATCATTTATCTCGATCTCCGACTTCGATAGTTTAATTGAATTTTCTCATTACCATCTTAGTGAATACGAAACGGTAGCATTTCTTCTCACAGATTATCTACTTATTCATTTTTGCAGAAATTAAACAGAGGATTAAGAGAACCCTTATTTAAATATAATCATTCTATATGCATCTATTTATGCATAAAATCTAATTCTAATGAAAGTCGCACTTTTATCATCATAAAAATCATTTATGATAAAAATCACTCTTTTAATATGAAAGAATTTCTTTTATGCATCCATTTATGCATAAAAATCATTTATGATGCAAATCACACTTTTAATATAAAAATATTTTTTTTTTGCATATGTTTATACATACAAATCATTTATGATAAAAATCACTCTTTTAATATAAAAGAATTTCTTTTATGCATCCATTTATGCATAAAAATCATTTATGATGAAAATCACACTTTTAATAAAAAAATATGTTTTATGCATATGTTTATGCATAAAAATCATTTATGATAAAAATCACACTTTTAATATTAAAAAAATATCTTTTATGCATACTTTTATGCATAGAAATCAATAATGATAAAAGTAACACTTTTATAATAAAAAATATATTCTTTTATGCATAGAATTCAATAATGATAAAAGTAACACTTTTATAATTAAAAAAATATTCTTTTATGCATAGAAATCAATAATGATAAAAGTAACACTTTTATAATAAAAAAATATTCTTTTATGCATACTTTTATGCATAGAATTCAATAATGATAAAAGTAACGCTTTTATAATTAAAAAAATATTCTTTTATGCATAATTTTATGCATAGAATTCAATAATGATAAAAGTAACACTTTTAACAAAACAATATTCTTTTATGCATACTTTTATGCATAAAAATCAATATGATGAAAGTAACTCTTTTATAATTAAAAAAATATATACTTTTATGCATTTTTTAATGCATAAAAATCCATAATGAAGAAAGTAACACTTTCATAATAATAATATTAATAAAATTTATCAATATGTATCTTTCTATACATAGAATTTAATTCTATTGAAAATCATTCTTTTATAAAAATTAATCAATATGCATCTTTCTATGCATGAATGAAAAATGACACTTTTAGAATACTCTAACAATGGGGATTACTCTTTTTGATTAAAAAAAGATGAAATTTATTTCATAAATTTTCAAAAAATTTTGCTATAACCTCCTTTGTATGGCTGACCATTTTTTATTTTTTAACTCTCTAAAATTAATTAGAAGTTCACCAAGAGTATTTAAATCATTCTAATGTAAACATTTTCTACTTATTTAAGAGAAACATTATGAAAAACTTGATTTTACCAATAATCAATCATCTAGGATAAAGAATGGTTGGATTTACTAAAGAAGAGAGGGGAATGCCTTTTTTTAATGAGGCATAACATCATTTCATTTTAGAGAAGACAAAAATCATAAAAAACCATAAAAGAAATAGAAAAGAGAAGAATCTCCAACTTACATGGATAATTTGAGAGCTTTTCTTTGGCTTGATGGTTTCAGGGTTCTACTCTTGTTTGAAACAAGAGTGGCCATCAATCTTTTAGAAGAGGAAAGGTAAAAAACTAATGAATTATGAGTAAAATTCACAGTTTTTGGCACTTGGGAGAAGCAGGGTAACAGTGTAAATTACTATTGACACACTCAGAAAACCCTAAAAGAGAGCACACAAGGTGAGAGGCTGAAAAATCTTCTTCTTCTTCTTCACACACAACACTCAACACACCATATACAAAGATAAGAGTACACCCATATGAAAAGATACTCAACCAAATACATACTAGGGTTCTCTATAGTGTGAACCCAACTAAATGAGTTGGCGCTATAACTATGCCAGTCTCTAGAATGGCTGTCACATAGCCTATCATCCCACTGGCCACATATCACCCATGATCTCACCAACCATACACTCCCCCTTGAGCTCAACTCCATCTCATGTACACCAAGCGAAGCCCTGAATCTATGGAGCTTCTCTGTACCCAATGCTTTGGTGAAGATGTCAGCGACTTGATCCTTTGTGCTAACATAAACAAGGTCAACGTCTCCTGCCAAAACCTTCTCTCTGACAAAATGGTAGTGGACCTCTATATGCGTTATGCGAGCATGAAAAACTGGGTTCTTGACCAATTGTATACTGCTAATGTTGTCACAGAAAATGACAACTTGTCTATCACTTGTCTATCCACCACCACTGATAGACCCAAATCTGCAACAAGTATCTTTCTCAACCAAGCTACCTCACATGCTACCATAACAGCACCTCTGTACTCGGCCTCTGTAGTACTGGATAGAGCAACCGTAGGCTACTTCTTGCTGCTCCAAGTCATAGCAGCACTCCCCAAAGAAAACATGAAGCCACTAGTAGATCTTCTATCTGAGATACTACCAGCCCAATCAGCATTTGTGTACACATGTACACATATCTCTGTCCCAGTTTCATAAAATATTCCACAATGCAAAGTAGACCTCACATACCTCAATATACGTCTCAATGCATCCAAATGTGGCTTCCAAGGAACCTGCATAAATTGACTCACCAACCCAATAGCATAGCTCAAATCTGGCTTGGTGATCGTCATGTAGATCAAGCTTCCTACTATGCGCCTATACATAGTAGGATCCCCCAAAATCTCTCCTGAATTTGCACTCAACTTGCCATTTTGATCCAATGGCACTGAGATAGACTTACATACTTTGACAACATGTCCAAGCCATACTGTCTCTGTAGTAATCCAAAACCATGTGGTGACCTAATCACCTCAATGCCCAAGAAATATCTGAGCTCCCCCAGATCCTTCATCTCAAACTTCTATCTAAGCAAGATCTTTACATCAAAGATCTCTGCATCATGGTCCCCCCGCCGTAATGATTAGGTCATCTACATAGATGACAACAAGCACAACCCCTCTATCATTGTGTCTCACATACAGCGAGAAATCTGCATTGGCTACATGAAAGCCAATAGTGACAAGATATTGAGAAATCTTGTCAAACCATGCTCTTGGTGCTTGTTTTAAGCCATACAAGGCTTTCTTCACCTGCAACATGCTCGGGGTGACTCACATCGTCTCATAACCAGGTAGTTGCAACATATACACCTCTTCCTGCAAATCCCCATGCAAGAATGCATTCTTTACATCCATCTGATGTAAAGACCATTGCTTTGATGCAGCCACTGCTATCACAACTCTCACTATTGCCATCTTGGCAACTGGGCTAAAAGTTTCCTCACAATCAATGCCATATGTCTGCGCATATCCTTTGGCTACTACCAATCTAGCCTTGTACCTGCTTATACTTCCATCACTGTTATGTTTTACTTTGTACACCCACTTGGATCAAATGGCTTTCTTGCCTTTAGGCAATTGCACTAAATCCCAAATACCTACGTGTTGTTGTGAATTCTGGGACTGTTATTGTTGCTACTGCTGCTGCTGGCCATAATTCTGATTACTTGTTTGGCCACCTCCTTGGCCGCGTCCACGGCCTCCTCTACCTCATCCTCTTCTTGAACTTGTGTAGAAGGCCTGTTGCTCTGAACTATTTTTATTTTGTGAAGACTATTGGTCTTCACCCAAGCTCTTCTCTTCTCTATAATCAACATAGACATCAAATCTGTGAAATTGGGAAGGTTTTCCCGAGTCTGAATAGACGTCTTAAACGCCTTGTATTGTGGCCCGAGACCACGTAGACAGACTTCCACCTTATCATCATCATCTACTAAAACGCCAATAGATGCAAGGGATTCCACAATACCCTTGATCTTCAATGCATAGTCATTCACAAACATACTCTTTTTCTCCACAGTATGAAGTTCATTCTTCAACTGTATCTTTTGTGCCTTGGTATTCGTTTCATAGAGTTTTACCAAGGTGTCCCACGCCTCCTTGGGGGACTTGGCATCCTGTATGTGCCCAATCATGGTGTCCTGTATACTGATAGAGAGTCAATACATAACTTTTCTGCCTCCTTGGTTCTAATCCTTGAAGTCTTTCATATCTGCAGAGCAGTCGGTATCTCCGGTGCCTCTTCATGTGCTCACCTTCTATGTAGTCCCAATAACCCTTTCCCATCAGGAAATTCGTCAACTTGAACCTCCAAGCATGGAAGTTGTTCTTATCAAGCTTCTTAGCAACAATCTGGTTTATGCCATCATTTGACATCTTGCCAGACACATAAATTTACCAAAGACAACACTCTGGTTTGTCTTGCACAAACTGCTGTACTGCAGGCGGTACTCTACTACACTCAACCCCAGTGACCTCAATGTGCATACATACACCCAATGGAAATTGTTGACCTCAATGTGCATACATACACCCAATGGCAACTGTTGAGCTCCTTGTAGCACACAGAATGTCTGCACAACCAATCTGTCTTCCTGCAGTTCTTAAAACAGAGTTCTTCATAGAAACAAGGACTTACCTGCGGTGCTCGAAATCGCCTGCTTTTTGAAAAACAGAGGTCCTAACGCGCCCAAAACACGTTTTCGGCCCAAAAAATGAAGTCCGATAG
This sequence comes from Cibotium barometz, assembly GCF_041138505.1. Lineage (NCBI taxonomy): Eukaryota > Viridiplantae > Streptophyta > Polypodiopsida > Cyatheales > Cibotiaceae > Cibotium > Cibotium barometz. Next base: position 47,769,043 of record NC_141048.1, on the reverse strand, counting down.
GATAATATAGTTTGCAAGATGAGGACATCTCGCATTTTTCAAGTGGAAGAGAATGTAAGATTCCTTCCAAGCCCCTCAAGATGTCCAATTTCTTCCACTGTAATCAATCCCCTTTTCAGAATATTAAAAGATCTTGTTTCTACCTATTTTGGTCTAGAGAGAGAAAATGTTCTAGAGAGAGATAACTCAAATTTTAGATATCTTTGGATGGAAAATTATTCTTTCTTATTAAAATATATTTTCCCGAAAAAGAAGTTTAAAAAGAGTTTCCTAAGGTGCATTAGAAATAAATTATAATCTGCTAAAAAGACCTTAGCCTAAGGGTCCATATTTTCTGAAAATTTTGGATTAAGGTTTTGAGGGGCCAATAAGATTAATCCAAATGTAGGGAGGAGATAAATTGAAGAAATAAAGGAAAACCCCCCAAAAATGAGTAAATACTCACATAAGATGAAGAGTGGACTAAGGACCAAAGGAAATATTAAAAAAATAAATTTTTGACACCTCAGAGTGGGGATTCCCCCTCATGAAGGAGGATTCCCCCTCATGAAGGAGGCGCCTTTTTTCTCATCATTGCTTTCCATTTTAAATCAATAAAATGAGATATTTCATCTCTCCTCTCTCCTATTTCAAGTCTAGTTTCAAAAAGTAAGCTGAATTGATCCAAAAATGGTCAAAAATTGACCAAACTGATCTGGAAAATTCTAGAATCAGTTTGCTTGGTTTGAGGCTCACTTTTTCCTATAAATAGAATCCTCCCCCTTTGTAAAAGCTCAATAGTGTTTACGCACTGTTACTCTACTCCTTCCCATAGCCAATTACATTGAATTCACTTGATAATTCAATTGTTTTTGACTAAATCCTCTCCAAAAGAATTGGTGGCCACTCTTGATCCAAACAAGAGTAGAACCCTCAATCCCTCAAGCCAAAAGAAATCTCACAAAACTCCATGTAAGCTAAAAATTCTACTTTTTAAATTCTAATCTATGGTTTTCTGATTTCTTTACTTTTTTTGTTGATTAAAGTGAATCTTGATGTTATGCCTTGATAAAAGGCTACCCCCTTCTCTTTCTTAAGAATTTAGCCCTTCTTTATCCTAAAATGAGTAACAAATAAATTGATTTAAACTTTTCTTATTGTTTACTCTTTAGAAAGTGAAAATTGAATAGATTACACACACACACACACACACACACACACACCCCACACAGACAGACCTTATTTATGTTGATCATTTTCATTGAATGCAAAAAACTCAGAGCTTACTGTGGAAGGGAGGCGCACTGCAGCAGATGACACGTGTAGACGACACCGAGGAGGGGAGGCACACTGCAGACGACGACACCGAGGAGGGGACACGTGCGCTACAACACAGCAAGGCGGGTAACCTGCATCACAACTAGCAAGCACACCTCAGGTCGCCACGTGACAGAGAACCAGAAAGAACATGAGATGGGAGAGTGGCTAACTCACTAGCTGCACACAGCAAAACACACACGCAGACTCGAGTCTCTCGCATGGATTTTTGAATATCTGCCCGTCGCATTGAACATATGGCCGCCCATGCAACCTCTGTGTGAGAGGTGGAGGTGTGCCAGAGGTGTCGTGGAGTATCTGCAAGCGTCGTGGAGGAGCCATTGTGGAGAACCTGCAACCTGCAGAGGTGACAGGCGGCTGCATGCAATGCGATGTAAAATAGGGCGGCTGCATGCCATGCGATGTAAAATAGGGCGGTTGCATGCAATGCGATGTAAAATAGGGTAGCTGCATGCCACATCAAGCCACCACGTGGCAGGCGGTGCAAGCCCTGTAAAAGATAGTATAGAAGTGAGGATATAGAACACTAAAGGGCCAAGCCCACATACGCAGTATAGAGTAAGGATACCCTTATTACAAAACGTTTTTACAATGCATCGCTAAGGTTAAAGATATGAAAGAGATGGGGATTAATAGACATATCTTTTTTGTATAGCTGGACAAATTCCTGCACGGTGTCTTGGAGCAGCGTGTTGTAATTTCCATGCACACATAGAAGTAACTTTGTAATACTGTTCTTCAATTTTATTGATCTTTCTATTGAGCTTGGCAGCTTCAACTTCTTTGTCCTTTTCTACTTCCTCATGTTCCTCCCTCAGCTCCCTTCTGGCCTACCGAAACAATGCTAAACTCAGGCCAACGATAGAGATAGGTTTTGTGTTATTAATGTATACCCATTGATTACTTTGTAACTAGATATGCCATAGTAGCTTAGCTTTGAGCATATTTCATTTAATTGATGATGAGCACCCAATATTACCTGCTTCCAAGATAAATCACTTTTAAGAAAAGGTTCTAATTTTTTTTCAATTAATTCAATAGATTTTGAATTAAAAAGGTAAGAGAAGAAGAGGTGGGGGATGTCTTCGATTCTTGTTTTGCATCTAGGGAAAAACCCAGTTCTAATCCCTAGTTGAAATGTTTTTTAATAAAAAAATTAAAAACATTTCAAAAATCGATACTTTTTCTTTTGGGGTAGCTTCCTCTTTTCACAACACCGCCTGATACATCAACCACCCTACCCAATCATGATTATAACCTACTTCTAGGATAATAACTCCATCTTTCTCCATCAGCATACCCTACATAATAATGACATATCTTTCTCCATGCATAGGTGGACATGTAAGTAGTCTGCATTAGATACCTCCATCAAGGTTTTTTTATCCCCGTTGGATTTTGTGGTGATATCATATTGACAATGATTCCACGTTGGATTACATAGGTCACCTTTGCATTGTTATATGGACAACCCATTCATTGGTCATGTGGAGCTCCATCTTGGAACTCATTGGAAATTGCCTTATCAGTGGGCCACATGGAGCATCATCCATGTTTCCTCTCTTCAATTGTACGATGGGTTTTTTAAAATATTTTAAGGTATGTGCAAGCATAGTTATCCATGAGCCCTACATGAACGTCCTTCAACGATGCACGTAGAGATCACCTTTACGTTGTTGTATGGACAACCCATTCATTAGTCATGTGGAGCTCCATCTTGGAGCTCATTGGAAATTGCCTTATCATTGGCCATGTGGAGCATCATCCATGTTTCCTCTCTTTAGCTACACAATGGGTCTTTTACAAACATTTTAAGGTATGTGCAAGCATAATTATCCATGGCTCCCCTAGTAGTTTGTTCAACTCTTCCAATCAAGTCTCTTACGCATCCAAGGAGGTGAAGCTCCAAGCGAGGAGTTGTGCTTTTATTGCAGCTAGACTTGGTGGGATAAAAGAGGGAGTGATAAGTAAAGAGGGTGATAAATCATGAGATGTAGAAAAAAAAAGTGCAACTTCCTCTATTTAGGCATAGGATCATGGAGGTATGCTTGTTCATGAGCACTATTAGTTTTCTCACTAGAGAGGGTGCATTATTGGACCATTTCTAATGGGCTTTAGGGGCATTTTTCATCATAATGTCACTTAAAATATTGACTTTTTTACCATGCCTTCAAGGTTGGTGAGGGAGAGCTAGTAGATGTTAAACTAGGCAACATTGAGTTGGAAGAAGGAAAAGAAGTTGAGTTGGAAGAAGGAAAAGAAGTTGAGAAAGTCCAAAATAGACAAGAGTCCAAACTTCATGACAAAGAAAATTATGGCCTATTACATAGAGTATGAAATAAAGAAGCGAATCACTATGGCTCATACACAAGAGTAGAATGCATAAGCTAATCTCTCTATAATTCCCAAGATTTCTCTCCTAGTGATAGTTCTATCCATTTAAAAAAAGGACTCCTTTTTTCAAAGGTGTGAAGCACATTCTTCCCAAAGAGTCTCTAACTCTTCTAATTCTTTCTTAACTTTTGGGCAAAAGACAACCTTCATACCACTGCACAAGATAAAGTATTTGCTCTTCACCCGCGAGGAGGATTCTCTCGAGGACGAGGACGAGGAAGAGGCAGAGTAGGAGGAAGCACCTTCACTTGCCACAACTGTGGAAAGCTAGGACACATGGCAAGAGATTGCTACAGCAAACCCAGTGGAGCAAACCCAGTGGAGAAGGAACGACATGGGCAAACTTAATGGAGGCTCCAAAGGAAGTGGAGTCAGATCATCTTTTCTAAGAGAGAGAGAGAGAGACAGAGAGAGAGAGAGAGAGAGACCCCACAACCCAATGTAACCTGCCCCAACAAAGTAAAACCACCTCTGAGCCATCGATGATGTAGGCCACGTGGTAGATGTATGTGTGAGCACTTTAGTCAAGGTCGCGGCGGGCGGGCACTTATAGTAAGCCTTGGACACATAGAGAGAGAGAGTGTCAAGGACTATGAGTTTAGGGACTTGAGGCACTGGTCAAGGGCTATCAAGTAAGAGAGAAACTTGGTACAGAGTCCAGGTGTGCTAAGTTAACTTAAGGAGGGGAGGTGTGCTAGACACTGGTCGCGGACTATCAAGTAAGAGGGAAACTTGGTATAGGGTCTAGGTGTGCTAGGAGTATTCACTTGAACGGAGGTGTTGAAATATACAAGTGAATAGGGTGTGTGCGGGAACAAGCCCTTGGTTAGAGGCTATAAAAGAGGATATGTAAATGTGAGAGAACCTGTGAAAAGGTGAGAAGTATCTACTGGGAGAGAATAAAGGGTAGCATGAGAAGATTTAGGAAGTGTGGAGATATTCTGGGAGATATTCTGGGAAAAGTGAAGAGGTGGAGAGAATCAAGCAAAAGAGGTGGAGTGAATCAAGGAGAAATCAGTGGGATTAGATGCTTGGATGTAAACACTATAAATTGAGACATTGGCCTAATGAGAATTTGTTGGTTTTTGATTATCCATGCCTACATTAATCTATTTGTTAATTACTCACTAATCATATTTTAATTATTTACTAATCACTTTGTTAATGATATTGATTCTAGTATTTGATCCACCATAGCTCATCACATTGCTGTAATTTCAATAAGATATTCACTTATATACATGGCCATAAGTGTTCACACTCTCTTAAACTATGACCGGTCGGACACTTTAGGCTCATGAGAGGCCTAATGCTATTACAATGACTACTCTCATAATATATCCATGAAGTACATCACTTAGGACTTCATCCTAACTTGCTACCACAAAACTATAAAGAAAGTTTGAGGATTTCTTGGATAAATAGGGTGGTATCACATAACCATCCCAAGATATGCCAAAATTCTACTGCACAACTCTTCTAAAGACAAATATACCCTTCAATTGGATGCCGATGCACTAGTGTGTGTTCGACAAACTCAAAACTGCTTTAATGAACAACCTCATGTTAAAATTGCAAAAAATTGATAAGCCTTTTAAAGTGATTATTGATGTGTGGATTTGCAATTGTCAGAATCCTCCTACAAGAAGAAAGACCAGTAGCCTATGAATCAAGAAAGCTTAGGCCCCATGAGCGGTCCATGATTTAGAACTTTTAGGAGTCACTTGTGCATTGAAAGTGTGGAGGCATTATCTTCTCAAATAGAGATTTATTTTGGTATTAAACCACAAGATGTTTGGTTGTTGTTAGGTTGATCAAAGTTGAGGTGCAATCAAAGTAAGACACAAGTAACATGTCTTGCACTTCAAATAATATCAAATCAAGGTAGCCCAATATTAAAATGATCATGTAATTTCTTTTCTTAAAAACTCTCTTTATGGATGAGTCACCAGGACAGTTTGGTGAATACGTCAATGAGTGACCAATTCTAATATTTTGGCATTTTTCAAAGATGAAGTCATAATTGGGATGGTTCGTTGATGTTGTTATCCTCATTAGCTAACTAAAGTATAGCCTACTAAAAATGACATAAATTTTTACCATGGTAATTTCTACTTTAATTCTAAATATTTTGTTTATGTTAGAACATGAGAAATGATCAAGTTGAAAGATTGATAATGATCAAGTTGATAAAAAACCATAATACAACTTCATGTATAAAAGTGTCTCAAAAACAAAAGAAAACTTTATCTATGGAAGTGTCTTAACAAGAAGTCAAAACTAACATTGCATATTTCCAAATCAAATGCTTTAGTGAAGATAAAACCAAAAGACAATGTCCTTTTCTATGAACCGTCTCAAAAACTTGATTAGCCTTATCCAAAGTCCACCGAGACAAGAACTTTTAGGAACTATTAGTAAAGTATCTCTACATTAGAATTTAAAAAAAAAACAACAAGACCAACACTCAAAAGGACACTTAAAAGGAGGCGATTCTACTAATTGAATATGACATTCACCAAGACTAACACTCGAAAGGACACTCAAAAGCAAGGGATTCTACTAATTGAAGATGACATTTATCTCCCAAAAGTAATAACACCCCTAGGTAACGACATTAGTGGTAACATCAAGAAGTTCACAATAAACCTGTTTCATTGATCCATGTACAAGAGATATATACTTTAGATGCCTTGCTAAAATATGGCATTGTTTGATGTAATAATTTATTGTGTGAATGAATAAACACCCTCAACTATTTGGATATAATGGTCGAGGGTACAACCAACTACATCATCCTCTCTCATTAAAAAAATGATATAAATTGTGTGTGCAAGCCTTAAAGCTGCTATAATAACCTTAGTTTTATTGGACATCAGTAAGGGCCACAAGCTAGTCAAGTAAAACATTAGGATCAAAGGTTAACTTGATCTAATCCATTGATATGGATTTGAGGATAAGTTGGACACCATATTTCGGTCTCATAGTGATGGCAATTTGGGGGGCATGACGATAGTTGGGAGAAAGATCGAAACGAAAACGTTGGAGGATAAGAGATAGGATAACCTTGGCCTCCATGATGGCAAAGTTTTGGCCAATACAGATACGGGGTCCAATGCCAAAGGGCATGAAGGCGTGTGGGTGCTTACATGCTTGCGAAACCCCATTTGCAAACCTCTCTGGGTGAAACTCATCTGCATCCTCGCCCCATACCTCTTTATCTCTATGTATGAAAAGGCATGCAATGGTCATCCCCATTCCATGTGGCAACCATTGGCCACCATCCAACTTCACCTTTTCAACATTGTTCAATGTCTCACGTCCACCATATGTTGGCACAGGAGGGTACAACCTTAGTGATTCATTCAATATCATCCCCATCTGCACATATAATAACAAACATCATCAATGAAAAGTAATATTTGAAGTTTAGCAAGAGAGGTAATGAGGACATACAAATGTAGGTTAGTCATCGTAATTAGTTCAAGGCTACTTTCAGTTATGAATATAATAAGGAATCTTTGGCATTAAAGCTTGATCTTTTGACTTGATTTGGGTGTAAATCAAAGACTAACTTGTATTAAAGAATGTGCATCATGATGAAACCTATATTATAGACTATTTTAGTGTAAGTTATAGACTATCTTATATTAGGGAATGTGCACTATAATGATCACCTCGAGAGCTTGAGAAAATCAATAGGTTTTACCCATGTAGGTTAATAATACTAAAAGCAAACATAATGCAATCACTTAAGACAAATTATTTATTAAGAGGGATTTATGAAGGCTTGGACCCCTCACTAAAAAAACAAAACCAACAATTAATAAGAAAGCTCATCAAGGTCTTACAATTTTGAGCTTGTTTAGTTGGGATGCCTTAGGTTCACCCTTGTATCCACACACTTCCAAGACTTCTTCTCTCGCTTTATCTTGCCACTCTTGGTTAAGGGATAATAAAACCATGGTCCATGCAAGTAAGTTTGCAGTAGTCTCGTGGCCAGCAAAGAAGAAGGTTTTGCATTCATCTATCACTTGTTGTGTGGTGAGACGAGCTTGCTTCCTACCAAGCTTGGCCTCTTGCTCCTCTGCAACCAAAATCAATCCCAACAAATCAGTCCCATAAGTAGCGTGGGATCCTGATTTTGTATTGGCTATAGCCTTTCTCCTCAATTGTATAATCTCAAAAAGTTCTTTGTTATTTCTCTTCTCCATCTCCTTTATCTCACGATTTGTGCCAGTGGGAAGGTACCTATCATCATCCCCGTTAAATAAAAACAAAACATTAATATAATATTATATTGATAAAGTAATAAATTAGCTAAAAAAACATTTATATCTAATTGTTGAATGATGAGTACGAACAAGTGTGTCATTTAGTAGTTAACAATCTAAATCTATGTATAAGCATCAAGTCCACTGACTAGACACAATAAACTCTATAAGCACTACTAATGAATGGAACATTTAGTAGCTAAGAGCAACATATATATCCAAGAAGTGGTTTAAATGTGACAAAATTAGTGCAAAATTTTGGTACAAACTCGATAAGGTTAATGGAGTGCTAGTATCTAAAAAACTTACCTGTAGAATGGGATGAGACTATTTCGGATAAAGAGGTTGTTTAGGAGATCAAGGAGACGCTCTTGCCTCTCAAACACCTCTTTGCCTTTGAGGTAGCTTGACCCAAATGAGCTGCGTGCCAAAATGTCAGCTGTCACATGCTTGATGTCACGTGCCACTTCCAACTCTGCCATGCGTCCTTGCTGGTTATTGACTAGTCTTTCCCACCCTTCCACCATCTCTAATGAGCTCGTCACCATGTCACCCACCACCTCCTACCACACAATAAAAATATAAAAGCTTTCAATAATTTAGTGTTATTTGTAATAGAAATTCGTACTCAATAATTAAAAATTATAATAAATTTAGTAATCAATAATAAATAATAATAATAGTACTAAAAACAACTTGATAATAATTTCAATTGACTTAGGTCTCATGAGATAATTTGCCTTAAGTCTCATGAGATAATTTTTATTGACTTACGTAATGAGAACCTAGATTTATTTTTCATTGTATGCATGTTCTTTTCTCGAGTTACTTTGGGGTGTGTGTGTGTGTGTGTGTGTGTGAGAGAGAGAGAGAGAGAGAGAGAGAGAGAGAGAGAGAAGAGAGACAGAGCTCATGTAAGCACACACAAGATCTCTCAATTGGGACTTAAACCTAGGATCTCTCAACAAGATCTCTCAATTGGGACTTGAACCTAGGATCTCTCAATTGAGAGCGTGATGCATTAACCGCTATGCTAGAGAGGGCTTAAATCTTATCTATATGTGGCTAATAAGTTTCTAATTTCAAGACATACTAGTACTTAGACTATCCTATCTTAATTGAAATACATCCTTGACTATGCTATCCTAATTTCAAGGTATCTTAGTATATTACCCTAGTTTGAAAACATATGTTTTAGCGACATTGATTCTATA